>NW_027069527.1:124964-140615 GCF_002906115.3 Quercus suber | reverse complement strand
ACTATTCATGGGCCTCACTGTACTATTTCAACTAACTTTTACCTTTATTTATAGTATTTTCAACAACAAGTTTTCAATTTCAGTAAAATAAGCGGTATCCAAACACACGTGTGTTTGGCAAAAATTATTTTGCTAGCTTATTTTACTATTCAATTTATTTTTGCTACTATTCATAGGTCCCACTGCACTTTTTGGTATTATTCATGGGTCTTACTATACTATTTCAGCTAGTTTTTACTTTTATCTACAGTACTTTCAGTAAAAAGTTTTCAATTTCAGCAAAATAAGCAAATCTCAAATAGACCCTTAAAATAATAAGCAATTTCAATGATTATTCAATGAAAATTTGATTTCTTGAAAATTTAGTTGTGTGTTTGATATAATTTTGTTTAAAAAGACACACACAGCAACAACATCATCATCATCATCATCATTGTGGTTTTAAGATTATCTTGTATTTTCTTAAGGCATTCAAATCAATAACATGTGAAGATAGGGAGGTGCCAATGGCAAGGAAATTGGGTGATGAGTGAAAATGAGAACAAGTAGATAAGGGGTGAATTATTTAAATTCCAATAAAAGTTACTTAAACATTTTCATACTCTCCTATAGTTCGCCCAAATTTGGATGAAAACATGATTTGACACTTTTAGTGAGTATAATAAAATGAGCAATCCTTCATACTTGTTATATTCCCTCTTGTTTAAGCTCTCAAATAGAGGTGTTCATGGGTTGGGTTTGGTTGAGTTGAGGGTCAAATTGTCAACCAATGTGATTAGATTGAGTTTTGGACAATCACTAAACATAAAAAGGATTTGTTAAAGATTACTTTCAAGCCGATGACTAGTTCTGCCAATTAGATGCTAGAGGAGGTAGATCAATTAACTAGTGGCATCAACGCGGATCATATTTGCCATATCGAATAAAGATTGAGATTAGGTGGGAATCATATTTTAGATCAAGATTAGATGCGACTCATATTTGATGTGCGACAAGTGTGAAGGATGGATGATGCTGGTGAGAGGTGAGGATGGCAAAACAAAGGTCAATGATTCATCAAACCACTAGCTAGGTGGGATTCTCCAATTTGAGGGTTGAAAGGTCCAAAAGCTAATAAAAACAAGTTAGGTTTTAGGTTACAAAACCCAATTATGATTGTGTGTGTCTATGTATATATATTGATACTTCAATAGTTGCGATTTGGACGGAGGATTTGAATTATAGATATCTCAATAAAAAATACCATGAGGGGTTGATTGAATTACAAAATTATTGACAGTTATGATTGAGTATTTCAATGAAACTGTTTGTGATTAATTATGTTGATCAAAGTCAGATTTGCAAATTTTTGAACACCTTCACTCATAAAGTAAAGAAATATATAAAGTGTATTTTAAGAGTAATGTTAAGAACATATCAATTATCACAAAAGCCAACGTGATTGGTTGTAATTTGAAATAACATTACTTTCACATGGGAAACCAAAAAGTTGTACTTGTACCCATATTATTTCCATGATTAGCTATAGTAGATGGGAAAACCAAAAAAAAGCCAACAGTTCGAGTAAACGAAGAAAATATAGAAAAGGAAAAGGGCACAATTGCAAATTTGTCAAATTTTTTGAATCAAAACGCTTTTACCTGTAGATCTGCATATTATCTTCTAGACTTTGGCGCTTCCGCGTGAACATTCAAAAGCGTCCCGGCGATGGCAAAGAAATAACTAGGGTTTTGCGGACCCCTCTGAAAACACTGTCTTCGATCATGGCGTCTGGTTCGCCACGGGCGCGCATCGATCAGGTCCATCCACTTTCTAATCCAATATTGCTATTTCTCTAACCCTAAAACTCTCAACGGTCATCTTTATCCACATCCTTTCACTTTATAGGACATTCTGGCCTTTTGCCCCTTTTGGGCAAAATGATTTGCATTATGCCCCTGTTTCAAAACTATATAGGGGTGTGCCCCTATTTCGATACTCGATGACCCTAAAGCCATTTTACTTAAAATACTCGATCATCTAATAGCCGAGTTCAAGGCAGGTTCCTACCACGCTGGTCATCCAGCGTGGATTTTGGGCAATAAAATATTCCCGCTTAACTGTTTAGAACTCGCTAATGAGGAAACCGAGTTATACGCAGAATTTCAAATCATGTGAAGCTGAACCCGATGAGTGTAAGATAGAGTTATTATTATTACTCGGCTCTGGTATAATCAAGTTGCTCTAATCTATAGAAACGATGATGAGTGTTATTTGTGTTATATTAGGTCTTTGCTGGTGCAAATTTCATTGACAAAAAATAAAATTTTTTAGATTTGCTAAAACTAATATACAATTAATCTTTAGATTTGCAAAAGTTGAATATACATACGCATCATTGGTCAAAACATTAACAACAACATTTTGTATTGCACACAACGTGTAGGCATTAACAACAACGTCTAATGTTTATGGTCAAATTTGAGTGTTAGTATTTCATTGTCGTGTACCACCTTATGCAACATTACATTATTTACCAACAGTTAATGCACACTGTTAACTTGATCATTTGACGTTATTGTATTAAGCGTCAATGTCTGGTTCTGGCAACCCACAACTCTATAGGCCACACAATGTGTTCACTGCTATGAGTCGGTGCTGGGTATTGGAAGATGAGTTCAACTATCCAATCAATCTGAATCTACGAAATAGTGGTTATGTTCACAATACTATGAGACAAGAGTGGGCTTGGTTATTTCGTGAACAGCAAATGTTTTACGATGAGTTAGTTGGTTTAAAGTTGCTAGTGCCCCGGTTGCTGCGTCAACTGTTTACCATTTGCGGGTCCAAGTTCCACACTTTGCAATTGCTGCATATCTGACACGCATGCAATCATGTTAATATACCGTTGACCACAAGCAGACATTAACAAAGTTCGCTGGACTTGCAATTATTAACATTTGTAATTTCCACAGCCAGGACTTACGAAAAACATAGAACTTGTTTCAAAGGGAATATAAGTTAACCTTATTACATATTAACTATGAAAGTATCAAAACAACTAACAAAAAAACTAAAATGCAGCTTTCGGCACAAAACAACATTTGAAAAGATAAGGATATTTAAAAAATTACAAAATGGTGGGAACGTAAAGCATTCAAGCTTTTATTTTTTTATTTATTAAGTTTTGGTCCCAAGGGAAAGGAGAAAGGGGAAAAGGAGGGACCCCTTTCATACAACATATTCCATATACTTTGTTCAATATACTTTGTTCCAAGTTTAGAGAAAAATCTGAATACAGAAAAATCTAACAAGCAAATAGCAATCACAGCTTAGAGTCTTCATTCGATATAATTTGTTCCAAGTTTTTATAATATTCTCTATTCTATAGTTGGCTATGCTATCTGTTTTGTAGTGTAGTAGCCTTACGTGAATGCCAGGTTCTGAAATACAATGGAGTCGATAAGGTTTCACAAACATATTCCATATAACAAAAAAAATTGAGATTCTAGTACTAGCAAAAAACCATAACATAAAACAGAACTAGGAACAAATCCTTCTTAAATACATTATGAAATTCATGAGTCCAAATGATAGAGTAGGATTACAATAATTCTATGAAAACTAAAAAAACTAAGCACATGATAATCACATCACCAACGGATAAACACATTAAACAAAGAGCTGTGATTTAAATCCAATGTAAAGTTTTACAATATGGATAAATTAGGTCAGTTCCAAGGGGGAAAAGAAGCAGAAGAAGGTAAGAGTCTAGTTCCAAACTTATGATTACAACTCAATATCTCTATAAACATGTTAAAAAGTCATATTTCAGCTTTTGAACATATATTCCCAATCAGCAAATTTCTTACACATGCAACCACATAAGTCTAATATGCATTCATTCACTGAAAGTCTGGCAAAGAAGCACAATTTAAACAACTGACATTAATTTTTCCAATAATTTGAGCCCAAGTTCTATTCATCGGGAGAATCGGGCATAATTTCATATTTTCTTTTGACAGCTAAAAGTTAGCATTATTAGAGTAAGGACAACAATTCAACATCTGAAACCCCATGAAAGGTTGTAAATGTGAATCTTACTCAAAACATCACAATGAACCCAGCAAATTTCCATATTCTCTTTAACAAAAATCAGAAAAAGAGAAAAGTAAACATCAATTACAATGACAAACACATTTTGGATACATAATACAAAAATTATGTTCACAAGTCAAAATAATTCATCAAAACCTGACTGAAATGACAATAGATATACATGGCATTTATGAGTTCAAATTAGTTCAGTGACTGTAGATGTCCATTATGTGCATTTTATGGTCTGTGTGTATATATATGCGTGCATATCCATTACACACACATTATATCTATTATAATAACTAGTCGCAAACCTGCGCATTGTGCGAGATAATTTTTTTTTAAGGTGATCTTATTAAATATATTTGGGGTAATAAGTAATAACACTCTCCCATTGTATTTATATTAATAACAAAATATTTTAAATTTATTTAAGAATCTATTTATAAATGTTTAATAATGGTTAGTAAAGACACTTCACATAACTTTAGAATTAAAATACAAATTTATAAAATACCAAATCATTTGAAATGACAAATCTCTCCATAACTCATTGGGAAAAGAAAAGGGGGAAAAAAAAAAAGCAAAAGACATTACTTAATATTTTGAAATACGCTTTAATTTAAAATTTTAAAATAAGAGAATTTAATTTTAAAACTAAGGATAATTTTGGAACCTATCTTAAGCACAAGCAAGTTAGTACACAATATTTTAATAATAATTTCACAAAGTTTGGTCAAACAAATGTAAAGGATGAAAATATTTTTTCCTTTCAAGTTTGGGGTAGAGTGTCATTTCCTCAAATTTCAAGAAAGGAGAATGTAATTACCCCTATATTATTATTATTATTATTATTATTGTTGTTGTTGTTGCTATTGTTGTTGTTGTTAATAATTGATTTTTCATTTTCTTTTAAGTTAATAAAAACCTTACATTTACCTTTTTATTTATTTATAGAATATACATTTTTTTAACCTTTACATATCTTTCTTTTAATGTGAATCTTTACATTTACCATAAGTAAACTTTATATATTCCACTTCTTTAGATGTGTAAAATCATAGACTACTACTTCATAATAATAGTAGCTAATTAGTTTTATCACTTTTTTTTTTTCATAATTTCATTTATAATGTTTTTTACTATTTTCATATATTTACTGGCTAATGATTTTCATAACAGAGATGTCAAATGAGATGTAGCATCATTTAATTTATTAGATTTTTAAATGTAATTGTGTATGAAGACACACACACACACACACACACAAAGTTAAATGAAATGTCAAAAATGGGATTTTAAAATTTTCTAACTTTATTTCTTATGTAATTTCTATTATTACATGAGAACATCTCCTTTTAGTTATGAATTAGAGTTTGATTAGTTTTAAGTTTAAATATATTGCTATGATTGTGTTTAATTATTGATTCAATTTTTTAAGTGAATGTAACAATTGATTTTATTGCACTATAAATTTTTTAATGTTCTCAATATTGGTCATATTTATTTTTTATTTTTACTTCTCCTTACAACCTCTTTGTTTTCCAATTAATAGTTACTAATTGACTTTTTTTTTTCTTTGCCATCTCTCTCTCTCTCTCTCTCTCTCTCTCTCCATAAGCAACCTACTGTTTTCCAAAATTTGATGATGATTTTATTGCATTAAATATGCATTTTAGTTTTTTCCATAACTATTCTTTATACTATATTTGGTTTGATATCCTTATTATTATTATTTTTTTCATTTAGTGTTTCCCAATTGGTATTTGTTTTGTATTATATTTTTCCTTTGATGTATTGAGTTTGAGAATGAGTGTGTCCCTAGTATTACTCCACTTTATGAGGACACTTTTATTTATTGAATTAAGTATAATTTTTAATTTTTAATTTTTTTAAATAAAAAGGAGAGAAAAATATAAATAATTTAATGATATGGAAGATGTGGGGTGATGAATAGTGATATTAAGGTAGAAGGTAGTGAGAAGATGAAAAGATAAAGGTAAGGAAAAAGCTTGGACAAAGTGTAAATGTTAAAAAAAAAAAAAAAGTACAATTTTTTAAGGATAATTTTATTGATTTGAATTTAAATAAAATATTCCATGTTTAATTATTAAAAATAAAAAAGAGAGAAAATATAAATAATTTAGTGATGTGGAAGATGTGATTGAATTTAAATGTTGAATAACATAAGATGAGAAGAAAAAAAAAGTAAAAAAAAAAAATATATATATATATATATAACAATAAATACCAATAAAGAGAACAATTGCACATAAAAGATTTTTGTTTTTTCTCATAACTCCAATTAAGATTGATGGTTTTTTCTTTTTAATATGTGTTTTTGTATTGTGTTTTTTTAATTTCCCATCAGAAAGTCTTTTCTTTCCCCTTTATAATTTTGATTGAATTTTGGTTTGGATTAATACTTAGTTGTTTTTGGAAATAGGAATTTGAATATGCCTACCAGTTTTTTGACTAATAAATTATTATAAAATCTATTTTTTATTTCTTTAGTTTTATTTTAATTTTGATTAAGTTAACATTGTAATTTTGTGATGGTTTTTTATTATTATGATAATTTCCTTATTCCTTAAGAGATGAGTTGTATATTAAGCAAATGTAACACACTACAACAAAGTTAGAAGAATATGGTTCACCTTAAAAATTATTAATGAAATACACACAAAAAAAAAATATTAAAATGATATATTTGTAGAGATAAAAAGATTTTAAAAAATAAGTGTAAAAATCCTTTTTTTTTTTTTTGTTGAAAAAAAAAACAATGCTTGAAGTAATTGTTACTTTTTATATATTACACTTCATTGCATAATATTTATATTCCCACACATTGCGCAAGTCTGTGGCTAGTTTCCTATAAAAACTAAATGATTCTACAGGTCTTCTATTGGGAATAAATTCTAATCTTAGGTTGCTAAATGCAAATGTAGTAGAAACATGGTGAGAGAGAATAATGGGTTGTGCTCATAGTTGGTGTAATAAGCATGTGATATGATTGTGGGTTTCCTTTATAATAGGATCTTTTGTTACTCTTAGAGCAAACAAAATGACGCCCTTATCCCCACCCAAAATGTTTTCCTATAATGACAAGCTTTATCTTTTAACCTCTAAGAATTGCAATGCAATGGCCAAATGATATGCCCCTTTAATATATTGTCTCTAATCAAATAAACAAAGGCTCCTATCCCCTTTAGGTACAGGTTTATATGGAATTCAATTGTTTTCAATTTTTTCTTTTCTCTATAAGAAAGAACCATCAACCTTAACTAACCAAAAAAAAAAAGGAACCATCAACATTAATTAGAGTTATAAGAAAGAACAAAAATAGGATAACATTTAACAATTAAAGAGAAAAAAAAAACAATTTAAAAAAAAAAATCTAAATGGCATTAACCAATGTGGAGTTTTAAAGAACTCTTGGTTTACCTAGAATATAATAAAGAAAATAAAAATGAGACTAATACTAATTCTAGGAAACATATATAGAGAAATAGAAATAAGGATGCTAATTAAAGAACATTGGCAATACCATCAATCCCGTTTGAAGCTTAATCATAGCTCCACTAATTTGTTGACTTTCAACTTTTGGCTGGTATATATTTAGGTGTTCTCCAATGCCGTAAAATTCCTTATTGTCTGGTTTTACTTGAATTCTAGTAAACTACCCGATTAAATTAAGTGAGAAAATGAGCATAATAATTCTAGTGTAGAAAAAAAAGAAAAAGAAAAAAGAAATAAAGAATTCCCAAAGATTAGTAATTTGGCATAAATAGAAGAATGTATAAACAAATTCATCGAAACATTGAGAGAGAAAGAGAGAGAGAACCTTTTATTGAATTCCGGCAAACTACCAAATTAAATTAAGTGAGAAAATAAGCATAATGATTCTAGTGTAGAAAAAGAAAAGAAAAGAAAAGAAAGGATTCCCCAAGATTAGTAATTTGGCATAAATAGAAGAATGTAGAAAAAATTGATCAAAAAATTGAGAGAGAGAGAGAGAGAGAGAGAGAGAGAGAGAGAGAACCTTTTTTTTTGTGGGAGAAAACCATGCATAGAATAGAATAGATAGTTACAAATTTATAGTAAGAGAGTGTGAATAAGAAGAGACAAAATAAAGGAAGGTAAAGAGAAAGAAGAATAATAATATTTATGTAGAGGGTAGTGGGGAGATGAAAAGAAGAAAAATAGTATTTATGTAGAGGGTAGTGGGGACATGAAAAGGTAAGGGTGGAGAAAGGTTGGAAAAATGTAAATATTAAAATAAAATAAAAAGTAAATGTTAAAAACAATTATAGGAAAATTGAAAAGAAAATGTTAATGAGGTGGACGCTGATGTGGCTCAACTGGAGCGTAGCAACAATAAATGCCACGCTTCAGCTTTTAGATATATATAGATAACTTAACAAAGTAGAAGCTTGTAAAAGACAGTAAGTTTGAAGTTCATTCTTATTATGAAGCTTTGGATGGGTAGTTTCCATACAAAAGCATCTAGCAAGTCGAGGTTCCTACAGATGGTTGCTTTCTTTATGGATAATTTGTGAATAATTTGTGGAAGTGTGACATGCACTTTCAAACTATGTAAATTAAAAAGCAATTTTCCCTAATAATGAACATCATTGTCATGCCAAATGAACACCCGTACCCAAAACCCAGTTCAAAACCAAACCCAGCAAAGCTAAAACAGCAACGATAATAATGAATAGAGATAACTCTAACAGAGGAAAACTTAATAAGCCACACCCACACTCAAATCAGAGTACATGCACAAGCAACACATAACTCAGATTAAATGCAAAGGGAAAAAAATTTGAACTCAGCATTTACAAATTACCTTAATATGTTTCTAATCCTTTAACTCTGAAGATGGATTGGGTTCAGCTTCGGCGATGGTGAGGGCTATGGTGAGAGTGAAAAGTGTGGGTTTGGATGTGGGTTAAGGTTGAGGTTCGGAAAGGGTATACTGAACGGTTTGGTTTGGGTACGGGTGGAAATAAGAGAACTTGAAGATGAAGATGCGTTGAACTGAGGGTAGCTACTGATCGAACTGAGGAAGGATGAAGACAAACTGTTTGGGAGACAGATTGAGGAAGGAGGAAGACAAACTGTTTAGGAGACGTTACATTCAAAATGGGATTATATTCTGCGTATAACTCGGTTTCCTCATCAGCGAGTTCTAAACAGTTACGCGAGAATATTTTATTGCCCAAAATCCACGCTGGATGACCAGCGTGGCAGGAACCTGCCTTGACCTCGGCTATTAGATAATCGAGTATTTTAAGTAACTCGGCTTTAGGGTCATCGAGTATCAAAACAGGGGCACGCCCTTTATAGTTTCGAAAAAGGGGCATAACGCCAATTATTTTGCCCAAAAGGGGCAAAAGGCCAGAATGTCCTCACTTTATATCACTCAAATTTCTTTTGCTAACGAAGATTACAAATCGAGAACTAGGTTCGCTCTTGAATTAAAACACTGCGCTAAGAATTTTGATAAATTTGAAAATGCCATGACAAATTGTCTGGTTGCTGAGTAAGAAAATAATATTTACATGGAATTCAGTTGCAATTTAACGTTGGATGCTTTTCTTTTTCGTTTTCCACACTTTCTTGGTAGCCAAACGGGGTTTATTTTAGTTCTCCCAGTTTCTCAGTGACCACTCATTTGGGTTTGCTCTAAAATTATTGCATTCTCAGTGACCACTCATTTGGGTTTTTATAGTTCTTTGCTTCGAAGAAACGGAAACCTGTATCACCTGGTTTAAAGTCTGGTAGAAGTGAAAAGATCTGAAAGGTACCGTAGAAGGGTCTCCAAGTGCCAAAGGTACTCTGGACAATTACTTGGTGACTTCAGAGGATGACAACAACAATGCAAAAGCGTCCCATACAGCTCGTGATTCATTGTCTAGGCTAGACGCGGTTAAAAGAAATTTGGCCTTTGAGATTAATAATTCTTCCAAGGATGAACAAGTGCGGCCCTCTTCACAGGTACAATTGCACTCTAAAGCAGTTGAAGTGGCTAATAAGGAAGCATTTCGAGAAATACCCGTGGTGGACGATGTTTCAGTTGGAGGTCTTGCAGAGGGTTACTCAACTTCTGCACAAGCTGTTGAGAATCCAGAGCTCAAAAAGTTTGCTACTAACTTTTTGTCTTTGTATTGTAGGTACTATACAATAACTTTCAGGCACAATTTTTTATATGTATCTTTGTTGTTACTTTTTTTGAAGCATTCTTTCCAGTAGTGGCATTTGGGATGAAGTTGTTGTGCTGTTCCTTTACTTTCTGTTATTTATTCTGATGCTTTATTATATGCAGTGAGTTTCAATCAAATGTTAAGTCAAGGTCAGAGCTAGAAGTGAATAACCATAAGAGACATTGTAGTCCATCGTGGCTGGACGAGAAGTATAAGACATCCAAGAAGAGGCACTGCAACAGTAATCAGTCACTTTTAGAATGTGAAATCACTTGTTCCAATAAGAAAATTCCTAAGGATATGCAGTCTGTTCTTGTTGATAAAACCATGAGATCTATTTTTGGCTCTTCTAGAGAGGTAAGGTGAAGTTGAAACTACTCAATTATGAATCTTATAGTCTGGTTTTACTGATTCAGTAATCTATTATTTATTCTCACTATTGTTTTTCATAGGTAGGTTGCTGATGGTAATGGTCCCATTGAGCTTCAAGCCTTCTTGAAAAAATGCAGTAACACTCCTGAGTCATCTGTAAAAATGAAAGAATTCTGCACACTGGCTTTGTTGATGGTTAAAGCATGTGCTCATGAAACTCCCAGGTCAATGTGTGGAAGCTCTGTATTTTCATCAGGAGAAGCTTTTTGGAATGAAAAAATTCAACTTGCTGATGGTTTGTGTGATCCAATGATTGACATTTCTGCTCAGGCTGCCGAAGAAACCAATATTTCAAAAAGCCAATGTAAAACCGTGAACTCGTGCAGTTTGAGAAATGGAATCTGTCATGACAAGTCAAAGGAAACATCAAACAAGGGTGAGAACAGAGTATGGCATACAGAATTAATTACTTCTTTGGGGTCATTGGGGAAGCATACAAAAGATCTAGATAAAGAAGTATCCCTACTTCCTGTTAAGCATCTTGACTTTTCATTTAGGGACAAAAACCTAGATGAAAGTACCCCGCACTGTCCTGTAGATGGTTCAGAATGTGCTTCTCATAGAGGTGGTGCGCAATCTGAATGTGGTTCTGTAGGTCATAAAGGGCTAGAAACTGGAAATACATCAATTCGATGTGACAAAGTTCAGACAAATGAAGAGATGCATGAGGGAAAGGAGATGACATCTGTAGTTGCTTTAACTAAAAGAAAGGTGGATTTATTGTGTCCAAATAATGATTGCATGACATCTAAGCCACCTGTTATTGAAATCAAGGATTCAAATCACATGACATCTAATTCACTAGTTAATGAAGTCAAAAATTTAAATCTTGACTATGAATCGGATGGAGCAAGTACTCCTTCAAGTTTTGTGCCACTTGAAGATCGTTTAGATCTAAATCGTTGACTTCCATCTGAAGTATGCGGCATGTATAGAAAGAAAGGAATTTCGAAATTGTATCCTTGGCAGGTAACTATAAACTCTTGGTTTGCTGTGGTGGTTGATTGGATTATGGCATGTGAGGAGATGTGGTTGGGGTTCTAGACCATGGTATTTTATTACCATGCTTGCAATCACATTATATATTATTACCGCCCTTGCAATCATGTTCATGTGCTTTAGTTTTTAAGATGTTGTAAGTTTAAAGCTATTTGGCATGGATACTTCTATATGGGACCTGCATCCTTATGAGTAGTGGGGACAATCACTTCTTGGATACTCATCAATGTGTGTGATTATTTGATAGGCATATGCAATTACCAAATTTAAAATGTAAAATTTGGACAATGCTTCTTGGATACTTTTGACACTTGTTACATACACCTTCAATGTTATGATATGGCCATTTTGAGGACTTGGAGAAAACAGTTTCAGACCTCAAAATTTTATTTTTAAAGACTCTTCTAGATTGGGTTGTAGTGTTAGGCCGTCATTCTTTCACTTCAGTTCATGATTTATTTTCAGTTCATGGGTTTTTGGACTGTTGTACTTTGTCCTTGATGTATACTCACTGTATACTCAGGTGATACTTTTCTTATTTTTATAATATATTTTTATTACTTATAAAAAAAATCTTGCTGATGGTTTGTGTGATCCAATGATTGACATTTCTGCTCAGGCTGCCGAAGAAACCAATATTTCAAAAAGCCAATGTAAAACCGTGAACTCGTGCAGTTTGAGAAATGGAATCTGTCATGACAAGTCAAAGGAAACATCAAACAAGGGTGAGAACAGAGTATGGCATACAGAATTAATTACTTCTTTGGGGTCATTGGGGAAGCATACAAAAGATCTAGATAAAGAAGTATCCCTACTTCCTGTTAAGCATCTTGACTTTTCATTTAGGGACAAAAACCTAGATGAAAGTACCCCGCACTGTCCTGTAGATGGTTCAGAATGTGCTTCTCATAGAGGTGGTGCGCAATCTGAATGTGGTTCTGTAGGTCATAAAGGGCTAGAAACTGGAAATACATCAATTCGATGTGACAAAGTTCAGACAAATGAAGAGATGCATGAGGGAAAGGAGATGACATCTGTAGTTGCTTTAACTAAAAGAAAGGTGGATTTATTGTGTCCAAATAATGATTGCATGACATCTAAGCCACCTGTTATTGAAATCAAGGATTCAAATCACATGACATCTAATTCACTAGTTAATGAAGTCAAAAATTTAAATCTTGACTATGAATCGGATGGAGCAAGTACTCCTTCAAGTTTTGTGCCACTTGAAGATCGTTTAGATCTAAATCGTTGACTTCCATCTGAAGTATGCGGCATGTATAGAAAGAAAGGAATTTCGAAATTGTATCCTTGGCAGGTAACTATAAACTCTTGGTTTGCTGTGGTGGTTGATTGGATTATGGCATGTGAGGAGATGTGGTTGGGGTTCTAGACCATGGTATTTTATTACCATGCTTGCAATCACATTATATATTATTACCGCCCTTGCAATCATGTTCATGTGCTTTAGTTTTTAAGATGTTGTAAGTTTAAAGCTATTTGGCATGGATACTTCTATATGGGACCTGCATCCTTATGAGTAGTGGGGACAATCACTTCTTGGATACTCATCAATGTGTGTGATTATTTGATAGGCATATGCAATTACCAAATTTAAAATGTAAAATTTGGACAATGCTTCTTGGATACTTTTGACACTTGTTACATACACCTTCAATGTTATGATATGGCCATTTTGAGGACTTGGAGAAAACAGTTTCAGACCTCAAAATTTTATTTTTAAAGACTCTTCTAGATTGGGTTGTAGTGTTAGGCCGTCATTCTTTCACTTCAGTTCATGATTTATTTTCAGTTCATGGGTTTTTGGACTGTTGTACTTTGTCCTTGATGTATACTCACTGTATACTCAGGTGATACTTTTCTTATTTTTATAATATATTTTTATTACTTATAAAAAAAATGTTATGATATGGCCATTATCAATTTTAAAGTATATAGGGACTGTGATTGTGTGTGAAGACATCAAAGAGATTAATGACATATGTTTACATATGTGATTGACTTATGAGTGCCTGTGTGGTTAAATTACCGAGTGTGTAACTAACCCAAAAGAAATATTTGTTACTGCAAGACATCCATTTAAAGAGATCAATAGTTTTAAAACTCCGCATGGCATTTAAAAAAACAATTTGGAGGTCCACTTGGCGCATGAGGTAAACTTTAGATAATCCCAAAGATGGAAGCACAAAACAAGTTCTTAGTAAACTTGAGGCTTGCCTCCATTGATACAGGAAATCATCCCTTTATCATAGCACAACAAATGGAACTCCAAAAAAGCCTCCCATGACAAAATTACATAAGCCTAGTGTTCAATAGAAAATGGAGGGTCAATAATATAAACCAAGAAAGAGTGATTGATAATGAATTTCCTTTTGGAATCAGAGAAGCCACTATAACAAGAAGCATAATTACCTGGTCAAGAGCAGATAATTGCATAAAACGTTCATAATGCAGTTCCCAATCTGGCTCAACGTCAACGTTTATTGGTGTTACCATGTAAACTAAATGCAAATCAGATGCAAGCACAAATCCTTCTCTTGCCCTTGAAAGATCATCCAGCACAATCTAGGGAACCAAACATAAGCATTGAATCAATATCAACAACAAATTTTTTCCCAGAAATCAACATTACTTATTGCACAAAGAGTAAATCAACAGTAAGGAAATTAAATAAAAAGGAAAATAATGAAAATAGAAGACGCAAATTTTTACAAGTGATTCTTCTGGGCAAAGAGAACTGCCAAAAGCTGCTCGTCCAAGTGGTGTGGTACTGTATAACTTAGTATCATCATTCCATTCAAGAAATTTTCTGTGGCACAACCACCGAAGAGATTCCTGAGCTGATTTCACCACATCTTGAAATGGCTAGGTGGAATTCAGAAGAGTACACCGAACATATCGATGAATATCATTAGCAGTTTGAACAATCCCACCAGCCACAACTTCTAAAATGGCATGAGTCATTCCATTCATATCTACAGATAGACAAGAATGCAATGGTGGACAGCTTTCATTAAGAAGTACCATCATTCTTTTTATTTCTTCCGGTTTGCATAATAGTACCTGGTAAGGTAAAATCATTAGGGGAAAAAATCAGCATCTTAATATAAAAGCAGTGAATTATGTCCTCACTGAAATACACCAAAAAAGTAAGTCAAATATGATAAAAAAAAATAAAGGTAATAAAACAATAACAAGCATCAATCAATTTGACATTTAAAAAGACAGTCAAAAATAATATAAGCAACCAGCAATCATCCCAGATAACAATAAAAAATAAGAGGTGCCTGGACTAAAATGAAACATAAAACAGGAACTAAAAAATCAGACATACACTTTCCCCTTTTGTATCTATCCCAGTCCGACCAGCCCGACCAACCATCTGTTTGTACCTTGTCCCATCAATAAAATCACGACCAATCCTGGGTTGTCGAAAAATGACCCTCCTAGCTGGTAAATTAACCCCAGCAGCTAAGGTAGATGTAGCAGTTAAGACACGTAAAAGGCCTCTGCGGTAGCAGGTTTCAACAATCTCTCTCTCCTCAACCTACAGAAAAGATAAATAAACATCCAAACCTTTAAAAGTAAGGAAATCCCACAACTATCAATGACCAAGGAATCCCCATTAAAAATTATTTTAAGACAATCAAAAGACAAAGAAATCAAGTATATACCATGAAAAATAATGAAAGATACAGCCCCAACAAAATAAATAAATACCGTGAGGCCAGCGTGGTGATAGGCAACACCAGAAGGGAGAGTTTCTTCCAATGTAGGATCCAGTCCTGCTGGACTCCTTCGCAAGGCATCAATAGCTGAAGCAATATCCAAGAACTCACTTTCATCATTACGAACATTAATAGAAAATCTTTTGAGGAACTTTGAACATGCCTTACAGTTGATTCACATCCCTTTC
>NW_027069527.1:0-124772 GCF_002906115.3 Quercus suber | reverse complement strand
AAAAAAAAATGTTATGATATGGCCATTATCAATTTTAAAGTATATAGGGACTGTGATTGTGTGTGAAGACATCAAAGAGATTAATGACATATGTTTACATATGTGATTGACTTATGAGTGCCTGTGTGGTTAAATTACCGAGTGTGTAACTAACCCAAAAGAAATATTTGTTACTGCAAGACATCCATTTAAAGAGATCAATAGTTTTAAAACTCCGCATGGCATTTAAAAAAACAATTTGGAGGTCCACTTGGCGCATGAGGTAAACTTTAGATAATCCCAAAGATGGAAGCACAAAACAAGTTCTTAGTAAACTTGAGGCTTGCCTCCATTGATACAGGAAATCATCCCTTTATCATAGCACAACAAATGGAACTCCAAAAAAGCCTCCCATGACAAAATTACATAAGCCTAGTGTTCAATAGAAAATGGAGGGTCAATAATATAAACCAAGAAAGAGTGATTGATAATGAATTTCCTTTTGGAATCAGAGAAGCCACTATAACAAGAAGCATAATTACCTGGTCAAGAGCAGATAATTGCATAAAACGTTCATAATACAGTTCCCAATCTGGCTCAACGTCAACGTTTATTGGTGTTACCATGTAAACTAAATGCAAATCAGATGCAAGCACAAATCCTTCTCTTGCCCTTGAAAGATCATCCAGCACAATCTAGGGAACCAAACATAAGCATTGAATCAATATCAACAACAAATTTTTTCCCAGAAATCAACATTACTTATTGCACAAAGAGTAAATCAACAGTAAGGAAATTAAATAAAAAGGAAAATAATGAAAATAGAAGATGCAAATTTTTACAAGTGATTCTTCTGGGCAAAGAGAACTGCCAAAAGCTGCTCGTCCAAGTGGTGTGGTACTGTATAACTTAGTATCATCATTCCATTCAAGAAATTTTCTGTGGCACAACCACCGAAGAGATTCCTGAGCTGATTTCACCACATCTTGAAATGGCTAGGTGGAATTCAGAAGAGTACACCGAACATATCGATGAATATCATTAGCAGTTTGAACAATCCCACCAGCCACAACTTCTAAAATGGCATGAGTCATTCCATTCATATCTACAGATAGACAAGAATGCAATGGTGGACAGCTTTCATTAAGAAGTACCATCATTCTTTTTATTTCTTCCGGTTTGCATAATAGTACCTGGTAAGGTAAAATCATTAGGGGAAAAAATCAGCATCTTAATATAAAAGCAGTGAATTATGTCCTCACTGAAATACACCAAAAAAGTAAGTCAAATATGATAAAAAAAAATAAAGGTAATAAAACAATAACAAGCATCAATCAATTTGACATTTAAAAAGACAGTCAAAAATAATATAAGCAACCAGCAATCATCCCAGATAACAATAAAAAATAAGAGGTGCCTGGACTAAAATGAAACATAAAACAGGAACTAAAAAATCAGACATACACTTTCCCCTTTTGTATCTATCCCAGTCCGACCAGCCCGACCAACCATCTGTTTGTACCTTGTCCCATCAATAAAATCACGACCAATCCTGGGTTGTCGAAAAATGACCCTCCTAGCTGGTAAATTAACCCCAGCAGCTAAGGTAGATGTAGCAGTTAAGACACGTAAAAGGCCTCTGCGGTAGCAGGTTTCAACAATCTCTCTCTCCTCAACCTACAGAAAAGATAAATAAACATCCAAACCTTTAAAAGTAAGGAAATCCCACAACTATCAATGACCAAGGAATCCCCATTAAAAATTATTTTAAGACAATCAAAAGACAAAGAAATCAAGTATATACCATGAAAAATAATGAAAGATACAGCCCCAACAAAATAAATAAATACCGTGAGGCGAGCGTGGTGATAGGCAACACCAGAAGGGAGAGTTTCTTCCAATGTAGGATCCAGTCCTGCTGGACTCCTTCGCAAGGCATCAATAGCTGAAGCAATATCCAAGAACTCACTTTCATCATTACGAACATTAATAGAAAATCTTTTGAGGAACTTTGAAACATGCCTTGCAGTTGATTCACATCCCTTAGAAAAAAAACCTAAAAAAAAAAAAAAAGAGCTAAAACTTGCAATGAGCGCATAAATTTGGGGTAGATATGGATATAAATAGAACTGCCAATTATACAAATTCATAACACAAGCAATTCAAAAGTCACATGTATATATGATTTAGAAACAAATTGTGATTACACTAGAAAGAAAAATAATATATTTTCTCAAATATCAAACCATATACATTAGAAAATATCAAGTGTGTGTTAATGAATAAAATCTAGAAGCTAGAAGCCTTAAAATGCTCAGTGGCCTAGAACACTACCAATTGTTCCAAAAGTTTAAGCTACTAAGAAATATTGAATTTAATTATTTAATCATTATTCTAACACTCACCCCACATGTGGGCCAAGATGCCCTCTCAATAAGTTGGGGAATTGCCTAGGTGTTCTTGTGGTAGGCTTAGGGTTAGGAGGATTTAGAAATTCATGATTTAAAACCTTTAGAAAGAAGGGTTAGGGTTCAAGAATGAATAGAGTTTTTTAGGGAAGAGAAAATTTTAGGGTTGCAAAGAGGTAAGAAGAAACAGAAATAGAATCTGCCTACAGTTTGTGAACAATACACGTGAATAATACCCATGAATAGTGACAGAATATCAAAGAGAAGGGAAATATATGAGAGAAAAGAAGGGGGAAAAAATTAAGGACAATATGCCTCAATACTCAAAACACTCAATATTTTATTAACCAACATCAATTCATCCTTATTTGAGTACAATAATACATTTATTCAAACCTAAATCTTAACTTTTCCTAATAGAACTAGGACTCCTTTGATTAGTAAACCAAAGCCCACACATAAAATACTCATAAACTAAATAAGACTTACTTATTAATAGATACAACACAAGTCCCACAACTATGGCTCATAACCAACAATTGTAGAGTTACTAAAATACACTTGGCTATTTAATAACCAAATAAAACCAATTTAACTACCATGAACACTTATTCTTGGGCTTTGCATTAAATTTAGGCTTCTATAGAGGATATTGTTTCTAACCACGCTACAGTTGTGCTATCATAAGCAGGGCCCAACAAATGGGACTCTTAACTTTTTGAATGAAAGGTAGAGCACATACAAGGTTCAAACTCAGAACCACTTGCATCAATAACAAGATTAACTACCAACTTATCCCAAAAGCTTAAGATATTAAGAAAATTTAATCATTTAACCATTATTCTAACAAGCCTAACCAAGAATATAGCAACCAGAGCATCACAAATATTATTTGTCTTCTTCATATCTAACTACAGTAGATCATACAAAAAGTTAATTCCTATTGGTTTAATCGCAGGGGTTTGAAATACTAGAGGATTAAAAAAAAAAGTATTAACTACAAATAATAATAAAAAGTAAAGAATTAAGAGAGGATAGTATAACTGAAAACTTAAGATGAATTCTAAATCCATAGGAAACTACCTTGTAGATGCACAATATACTAAGTTTCTTCTCTGTAAGACGCCATCCACCTGAAGGCAGTCAACCTGAAGAATAATATAAAAAAAAAATTAAAAAAAGAAAAAAGAAAAAAAAGTATGTGTATCATGCTTCAAACCTAGGAAGCAAAGGATAGAGATACCTCATATTGATATGATATGATATAGATACACATCCAGTCATCATTGAAAAGTAGGCTACCAGACAAATCAGGGATACTACCAATAATAAATATAAGTTCCATTTTTTGTTCCATTCTAAATCAAACATAGATGCAACTCGGTAATTTAACCACACAGGCACTCATAAGTCAATCACATATGTAAACATATGTCATTAATCTCTTTGATGTCTTCACACACAATCATAGTCCCTATATACTTTAAAATTGATAATGGCCATATCATAACATTTTTTTTATACGTAATAAAAATATATTATAAAAATAAGAAAAGTATCACTTGAGTATACAGGGAGTATACATCAAGGACAAAGTACAACAGTCCAAAAACCCATGAACTGAAAATAAATCATGAACTGAAGTGAAAGAATGACGGCCTAACACTACAACCCAATCCAGAAGAGTCTTGAAAAATAAAATTTTGAGATCTGACACTGTTTTCTCCAAGTCCTCAAAATGGCCATATCATAACATTGAAGGTGTATGTAACAAGTGTCAAAAATATCCAAGAAGCATCGTCCAAATTTTACATTTTAAATTTGGTAATTGCATATGCCTATCAAATAATCACACACATTGATGTGTATCAAAGAAGTGATTGTCCCCACTACTCATAAGGATGCAGGTCCCATATAGAAGTATCCATGCCACATAGCTTTAAACTTACAACATCTTAAAAATTAAAGCACATGAACATGATTGCAAGGGCGGTAATAATATATAATGTGATTACAAGCATGGTAATAAAATACCAAGGTCTAGAACCCCAACCACATCTCCTCACATGCCATAATCCAATCAACCACCACAGCAAACCAAGAGTTTATAGTTACCCGCCAAGGATACAATTTCGAAATTCCTTTCTTTCTATATATGCCGCATACTTCAGATGGAAACCAACGATTTAGATCTAAACGATCTTCAAGTGGCACAAAACTTGAAGGAGTACTTGCTCCATCCGATTCATGGTCAAGATTTAAATTTTTGACTTCATTAACTAGTGAATTAGATGTCATGCGATTTGAATCCTTGATTTCAATAACAGGTGGCTTAGATGTCATGCAATCATTATTTGGACACAATAAATCCACCTTCCTTTTAGTTAAAGCAACTACAGATGTCATCTCCTTTTCCTCATGCATCTCTTCATCTGTCTGAACTTTGTCACATCGAATTGATGTATTTCCAGTTTCTAGCCCTTTATGACCTACAGAACCACATTCAGATTGCTCACCACCTCTGTGAGAAGCACATTCTGAACCATCTACACGACAGTGCGGGGTACTTTCATCCAGGTTTTTGTCCTCAAATGAAAAGTCAAGATGCTTAACAGGAAGTGGGGATACTTCTTTATCCAGATCTTTTGTATGCTTCCCCAATGACCCCAAAGAAGTAATTAATTCTGTATGCCATACTCTGTTCTCACCCCTGTCCGATGTTTCCTTTGACTTGTCATGACAGATTCCATTTCTCAAACTGCACGAGTTCACAGTTTTACATTGGCTTTTTGAAATATTAGTTTCTTCAGCAGCCTAAGCAGAAATGTCAACTGTTGGATCACAAACCATCAGCAAGTTGAATTGTTTCATTCCAAAAAGCTTCTCCTGATGAAAATACAGAGCTTCCACGCATTGACCTGGGAGTTTCATGAGCACATGCTTTAACCATCAACGAACCCAGTGTGCAGAATTCTTTCATTTTTACAGATGACTCAGGAGTGTTACTGCATTTTTTCAAGAAGGCTTGAAGCTCAATGGGACCATTACCATCAGCAACCTACCCATGAAAAACAATAGTGAGAATAAATAATAGATTACTGAATCAGCAAAACCAGACTATAAGATTCATAACTGAGTAGTTTCAACTTCACCTTACCTCTCTAGAAGAGCCAAAAATAGATCCCATGGTTTTATCAACAAGAAGAGACTGCATATCCTCAGGAATTTTCTTATCGGAACAAGTGATTTCACCTTCTAAAAGTGACTGATTATTGTTACAATGCCTCTTCTTGGATTTCTTATACTTCTCGTCCAGCCACGATGGACTACAATGTCTCTTATGGTCATTCACTTCTAGCTCTGACCCTGACTTTACATTTGATTGAAACTCACTGCATATAATAAAGCATCAGAATAAATAACAGAAAGTAAAGGAACAGCACAGCAACTTCATCCCAAACGCCACTACTGGAAAGAATGCTTCAAAAAAAGTAACAACAAAGATACATATAAAAAATTGTGCCTGAAAGTTATTGTACAGTACCTACAATACAAAGACAAAAAGTCAGCAGCAAACTTTTTGAGCTCTGGATTCTCAACAGCTTGTGCAGAAGTTGAGCAACCCTCTGCAAGACAACATCGTCCACCACAGGTACTTCTCGAAATGCTTCCTTATTAGCCACTTCAACTGCTTCCGAGTGCAATTGTACCTGTAAAGAGGGCCGCACTTGTTCATCCTTGGAAGAATTATTAATCTCCAACGCCAAATTTCTTTTAACCGCGTCTTGCCTAGACAACGAATCACGAGCTATATAGGACGCTTTTGCATTGTTGTTGTCATCCTCTGAAGTCACCAAGTAATTGTCCAGAATACCTTTGGCACTCGGAGACCCTTCTACGGTACCTTTCAGATCTTTTTCACTTCTACCAAACTTCAAACCAGGTGATACAGGTTTCCGTTTCTTCGAAGCAAAGAACTGTAAAAACCCAAATGAGTGGTCACTGAGAATGCAATAATTTTAGAGCAAACCCAAATGAGTGGTCACTGAGAAACTGGGAGAACTAAAATAAACCCCGTTTGGCTACCAAGAAAGTGTGGAAAACAAAAAAGAAAAGCATCCAACGTTAAATTGCAACTGAATTCCATGTAAATAGTATTTTCTTGCTCAGCAACCAGACAATTTGTCACGGCATTTTCAAATTTATCAAAATTCTTAGCGCAGTGTTTTAATTCAAGAGCGAACCTAGTGCTCGATCTGTAATCTTCGTTAGCAAAAGAAATTTGAGTGATATAAAGTGAAAGGATGTGGATAAAGATGACCGTTGAGAGTTTTAGGGTTTGAGAGATAGCAATATTGGATTAGAAAGTGGACGGACCTGATCGATGCGCGCCCGTGGCGAACCAGACGCCATGGTCGAAGACAGTGTTCTCAGAGGGGTCCGCAAAACCCTAGTTATTTCTTTGCCATCGCCGGGACGATTTTGAATGTTCACGCGCAAGCGCCAAAGTCTAGAAGATAATATGCATATCTACAGGTAAAAGCGTTTTGATTCAAAACATTTGACAAATTTGCAATTGTGCCCTTTTCCTTTTCTACATTTTCTTCTTTTACTCGAACTGTTGGCTTTTTTTGGGTTTTCCCATCTATTATAGCTAATCATGGAAATAATATGGGTACGAGTACAACTTTTCGGTTTCCCATTTGAAAGTAATGTTATTTCAAATTACAACCAATCATGTTGGCTTTTGTGATAATTGATATGTTCTTAACATTACTCTTAAAATATACTTTATATATTTCCTTACTTTATGAGTAAAGGTGTTCAAAAATTTGCAAATCTGACTTTGATCAACATAATTAATCACAAACAATTTCACTGAAATACTCAATCATAACTGTCAATAATTTTGTAATTCAATCAACCCCTCCTGGTATTTTTTATTGAGATATCTATAATTCAAATCCTCCGTCCAAATCGCAACTATTGAAGTATCAATATATATACATACACAGTTATCAAAAAAAATATATATATATATATATATACATACACACACAATCATAATTGGGTTTTGTAACCTAAAACCTAACTTGTTTTTATTAGCTTTTGGACCTTTCAACCCTCAAATTGGAGAATCCCACCTACCTAGTGGTTTGATGAATCATTGACCTTTGTTTTGCCATCCTCACCTCTCACCAGCATCATCCATCCTTCACACTTGTCGCACATCAAGTATGAGTCGCACCTAATCTCGATCTAAAATATGAGTCGCACATAATCTCAATCTTTATTCGATATGGCAAATATGATCCGCGTTGATGCCACTAGTTAATTGATCTACCTCCTCTAGCATCTAATTGGCAGAACTAGTCATCGGCTTGAAAGTAATCTTTAACAAATCCTTTTTATGTTTAGTGATTGTCCAAAACTCAATCTAATCACGTTGGTTGACAATTTGACCCTCAACTCAACCAAACCCAACCCATGAACACCTCTATTTGAGAGCTTAAACAATTCACTGGTTAGGTCTGTTCTGGGTTTCTTCTTCCTTTTTTTTTTTTTTTTTTTTTTTTCCTTCTTCTTTCACTGGTTCGGTCTTCGTGTTCTGGTTTTTTTTTTTTTTTTTTTTTCACTGGGTTCGGTGAATTTGGGTACTGCAAAAAAAAAAAAAAAAAAACTGCATCAGGTGACAGGTATGTGGCCCACAAATAGTGTGAAAAAAATTGAGTGATGGAAAGTGAGTGATGGTGCCAAACAAACATGGTATTTTAGAGTGATGAGTCATGGAAATTGAGT
The DNA here is from genome assembly GCF_002906115.3 of Quercus suber. Classification (NCBI taxonomy): domain Eukaryota; kingdom Viridiplantae; phylum Streptophyta; class Magnoliopsida; order Fagales; family Fagaceae; genus Quercus; species Quercus suber. The sequence goes on along the minus strand of NW_027069527.1, from coordinate 116,586 downwards.
GACGAAAATTGAGTGATGAAATTTTTGCATCGAAACAGCCTCTAAGCATTCCATGGAACATACTCATAGGTGGAGTTTAGATAGCATTTTCAACGCTTGCGTTGCGCATTTGCATCTATTAGTAGGTCCTGTGCATTGTTCATAGGACCCACAAACCTCTTTTTTCATCAAATTTTTCATTAAAAATGGGTCTCACGACACTTTTACACATTTAAAAATTATTTTGTTATAGTATTTTAGTTTTCAGTTTTCAACAATAAGCGGTATCCAAACAAACCTATAGTGTGCGTTTGGGAAGCAACGAAAATTATAAATTATTTCACTATTCAGCTAATTTTTGCTACTATTCATAGACCTTACTGCACTTTTGGTACTATTCATAGCCTCTACTGTACTATTTTAACTAACTTTTACCTTTATATACAATACTTTCAGCAATAAATTTTTAGTTTCAACAAAATAAGCGATATCCAAATAAACCCTATATATATAAATTTCCAAAATGCTGTATAAATGAGGGAATATATTATGGGTCTGTTTGGATACCATTTATTTTACTGAAACTGAAAACTTATTGCTGAAAGTACTGTAGATAAAGGTAAAAGTTAGTTGAAATAGTACAGTGGGGCCATAATAGTAGTAAAAATAAGCTGAATAGTGAAATAATTTTAATTTATAATCTGTATCCAAACGGAGGCTTAGTGTGCGTTTGGATTGAGATGAAAAATTAAAATTATTTTACTATTCAACTTATTTTTTTTCTATTATATTATGGGACTTACTGCATTTTTAATACTATTCATGGCCCCACTGTATTATTTCAACTAACTTTTACCTTTATTTACAGTATTTTCAACAACAAGTTTTCAGTTTCAGTAAAATAAGCGGTATCCAAACACACCTTAGTGTGTGTTTGACAAAAATTATTTTGCAAGCTTGTTTTACTATTCAATTTATTTTTGCTATTATTCATAGGTCCCACTGCACTTTTTGGTATTATTTATGGGTCTTACTATACTATTTCAGTTAGCTTTTACCTTTATCTACAATACTTTCAGCAAAAAGTTTTCAATTTCAGCAAAATAAGCAGATCTCAAACAGACCCTTAAAATAATAAGCAATTTCAATGATTATTCAATGAAAATTTGATTTCTTGAAAATTTAGTTGTGTGTTTGATATAATTTTGTTTAAAAAGACACACACACACAGCAACAACATCATCATCATCCTCATTGTGGTTTTAAGATTATCTTGTATTTTCTTAAGACATTCAAATCAATAACATGTGAAGATAGGGAGGTGCAAATGGCAAGGAAATTGGGTGATGAGTGAAAATGAGAACAAGTAGATAAGGGTGTATTATTTAAATCCAATAAAAGTTACTTAAACATTTTCATACTCTCCTATAGTTCGCCCAAATTTGGATGAAAACATGATTTGACACTTTTAAGNAACCCAGAACAGACCTAACCAGTGAAAGAAGAAGAAGAAAAAAAAAAAAAAAGAACAGCCAACCCAAAAGAAGAAATGAAAAAAAAAAAAAAAAAGTCAAAACGTGGTCAAAAGGTGCGACTGGGTACTGTTTGTGGGTCCTCTATATGTGTTTAATTACAATATTGCCATTGAGTTATGAGTTATGGAAACTGAAAATAGCAAAAATGTGTTTTCAATTTTCATAACTCATAACTCAAAAATCAGATAATTGAGTGATGGAAATAGAATTATTGTGCAGCCAAACAACCTTTTTGCTATGGGTCCCACCATTTTAGAGAATTGAGTTATGAAAACAGAGAATTGAGTTATGAAAATAAGTGTACCAAAGACCCTCTTAACTTGCAAGGCTGTTAGGCCCACAAATGTTGGGACTCTATTTGTGAATGGAGTAAATTCATAAGATAATTAGTTGTCTCCATTAAATTGTTAAGAACTTTGTAACTTAACTAGTTGACATATATATATTAGAGCAAAATTTAGGTACAATATCTTAAGTGTTGTTCCTAAGGTTCACCTCTTAAGATTCAGCCATATGATTACTTAACTAAAAAATACACTTTCATCCTATGAGAAAAAATCCACATGGCAGATTCTTAAAAAGGGAACCTAATGAACAACACCTAAGTACTGTACCTAAGTCTTACTCTATATATTATATATATTTTAAAGGGTAAAACTTAGGTACAGTACTTAGGTGCTGTTCTTTATGTTCATCTCTGAAAATTCTGCCATGTGAATTTTTTTACATGAGATGAAAATGTATTTTTAAGTTAACTAGCAACATGACTGAATCTTAAAATGGAAACCTAATGAACGGTACCCAAGTTACCGTACCAAAATTTTGTCCAAGTTTAAAATCCTAGTTGGCACTTTTTGATATCTCTAAAAAAGACATTTGAAGCTTAAATACTCACTCCTATAATAAAAAAGGTTTAAATACTCACGCTTCCAACTATTGAATTATAACTTTCTCAAAATAAATAAACTATTGAATTATTAAAAAACAAATTGACCCATTAAAGTGTTTTGTTGTTGTTTATTTATAGAGAAATGCTAGAATCACAATATTTTTATAGCAAATCATAAGTGGCAAGTTGTTATGGTTTGTTACTAGTGGGATAAAAAAGTAATTTCAGTAGTAGGTTCAAATTATGAACAATAACAATTAACCACTTATGATCTGTTGTGAAAATTATGTGGACGTAACATCTCTCTTATTTATAATATAGCCCATTAAATTGTGCTCTTTCCATAACATATATATATATATATATGAGATGGGTTCAAGTTACACCTGATGTAACTCTTTAGAGTTACACCTTTTCTAAACCATTGGATTTAAGTAGATCCAACGGTAAAAAAAGACACTAATTAATACTAATATTCTGATTTGTATCTCATTAATTATCTCTTATTTATTGCATTCCATACCTATCTCTAATCCTAAAAAAACACACAAAAGTGTGCGTCTCTCTCTAATTTTTTTTTCCCACCATTTCTCAAAAAAAAAAAAAAAAATCATCTTCCACTGTCACTGCTTCTCCTTTGAAAATGATAAATTAACAATCAACATTGGCGAAGCACACTGGAATTACAGCTGTCGTAACATCAGAAGCCTTGAAATATACAAGACACAAATGAGAAAGAAAGGATGCATAACGAGGATAGTAATTCCAAGCTTTGCATTGTAGTCTCCATCAGCCTGAATCAGTCAATTAAATTTTAGTCAGCGACAATAGCTAGGAATGACATGAACATATTTGGTTTTACAAGGTTCAAACAAGACTTGAGATTTAGAAAGTTTCAGCCTCGGTGATTGCAAATCCTAGGAAAATTGTTGGTAACACAATTTTGTCTTTCAAAGGAATGAATTGTTTGTTGATAAGCACAAGAGTAAGATTATTTTTATATTTAAGACTATGTTGTATGGTTGGAAGAAGTACCAAACCATTTACTGAATTAAAATAATATAAAAAAATCAAACAAATATATTTGAGTTGGGAAAACAACAAAAATAAAAACTTGTATTATGCATTAAGGGAAAAGGATTGGAAACCGAGCTTAGAGTGGTGGAAATGTTGGATTCCACAAGACTGTGGAAGACTCCATTTATATGGCGATTATCCATCACTCCTTGGCCAAGACCACGTCCATCGTCTCTTACCAATCGGTTGTCAAGCATAATCCCTAACCAATATCCCTCTTTATTTCAATAACTTAACTGGATTGTTTGGTCTCTTTTTTTTTTTTTTTTTTTTTTGCCGATGACCTGACGGTGGAGGTGGAAGAGCAGTGGAAGAGTAAGAGACAAAGAGATAGAGAGGCGTAGAGTGGAGGATTTTTTTTTTTTTTGTGCTCTTTCCATAACATATATATATATATATATATATATTTTAAGAAGACATAACATAACATATTGTCATTTAAAAAAAAAATAAAACATAACATATTGATTTAATAAATTAGAATTATATGTTTTTAAAAAAATTAAAAAAAAAAAAGAACTATAGACCATTTTTAAAAATCTAAATAACCTAGTGAGTACTGAAAGTTGCTGGAAAATGGCCTTTATATATATTTTATATTTTTTTTTCTAAAGCAAATTTGATCAAAAAGATAAAAGGGCACCGTTGTTTATTTCTCTCTCTCTTAAAAGCCAGAAGATAGGAGGTGGCCTATAAATTTGTTTAATATCTAGATCAAAATCAAAATTAAATCAAACACACATTAATAGGTAAGAAAAAAAAAACACACACACACACACACACGAAACGCGCGCTTATCGCTAGGGTTTTCACTTTTTTAGGTTCAGTGGGGAAGAAGAAAAATTAAAGTAGAGCATTAACAATAAAATTTTCACTCTCGGGAAAGAAAAAACTGTAAGTTTTTCCAGCCAATTCTTCCATTCATTGCCTCCATTATAGTGTTTCAGTGCTCTTCTGCATCAGCATTGCTCTTTGGTTGCCAAAGGCACTGTTTGTTTCTCGTTAAAATCTTAATTGGGCTGTCCAATTCATTTTGCTAGACTTTTGTTACTGTTGATTTAATTGTCATATCACATTTGTTTATTTTTTTGGAAAATTTGTATAGATTTTTATGCATATTTTAGGTATTTTGGTATTCCAATTCTCAATCACAAGTTCTTTTTCTTTATCCCATTGGTTTGATTTGATTTTGGTTAATAATTAGTTGTTTTGCAAGTTAGAGTTTGATTTTTTTAGTGATCCATTTAGATTTTAAACAATGAGAATTTACAATTTTTTTTAATCCTTTTGGGTGAATAGATTTGTATTTTTTGTAGAGAAAGTACTTTTAATATTTGCATTATAAGTACTTTATAGTGCCATTTATTTAGACAAAAGCAAAGGTTAGTCAAAAGAAAATAATTGGATGAGCGACATATTTTAGCTTTTGCAATTGTATTGTTATTATTATTATTATGGGGAGTAAAATCCCAGAGCTACTCAATGGGCCTGGGGCACCATGTTGAGGAGTATTATATTTCCGAGGAGCAATAGTTGGCTGGAACGGCCCATCTAAAGGCAGGAAGCCCAAAAGTAGAGGGGGAGTACCGTCCAAAGAGGCCACTACTGGTCCGAAGATGTCTTACTCCTCGGTCACAAATAACCTTGATCAATCAAACGTGTGGAAGGTCCAAATGATCTTCCTAGCAATCCCAATGATAATGATAAGTTCTGGGTAGGTCTGGAGATGATCAGAACTAAAAAATATTTAAAGGAAAAGCTGCTACCACCGTATTTAATGCACTGCAACAGCTTTTCTGGCTGCATTTATGTGGAGAATACCCCTAAATAGTGTAACCTCAACTACCGCCACTCACAAAGAACTAAAGTAGACACATGACGTGACATGTACTTGAGTAGATACGCAGATGAAGAACAGGTGGACGATGGAGATGATGGGAAAGGGTGCTATATAAAGAATAAGGGTCCCTGATAATGGGGGACGGAGAAAAAAGAAAGAAAAGTTTTACTGTAGCTCTGAATGTTGTAATTACTGTTCACTTAATAAAACATCTCTTCGGACATTCATTTAGGGAGTTTTTCAAGAATTATTTCATGTTATCAACACTGCAAATAACCTAGCCAACCTTTGTTTAATTCATAACCAGCCCAGCTCTTTCGCCCACTCTCTACAAATTCATTGTCCTGAGTTCGTTGGGCCTTTAACCCATATCTTTTGGGCTTGGGCTACAAACACAGACCCTACAATTATTATTATAGAAATTTAAGTATGAGATTTTACTAAAAAAATTTTATTTAATAATCTTGACAAATTTGTAATTTTTGCAGAGAAAATAATCTCAGTAGATTATCAACAACAAATTATTTTTCTAATTGGTCCAATTAATCATTGTTTAGCAATGATTAATATGACATTTTGTTTGTTTGCAAAGCATCTTCATATGAGTATATTCTCATTCATTATATCTTTATGAATATATTGAGAAAGCTATATATTCAAGAAGAGAGATCATGATTATACTTTGCAAACTTCAAAAGAGATAGAATGCCTTGGAATTAAAGATAACATTAAAATAGAATATTACAAGTTGAAGATTTTTGAATGGTAGGAAAGCTTTATTTTTCTCATTCCTTTCTAACTATCATGATTGGAAAAACTTACTCCTCACCATAATCTATCACTAGTGAATTGGCTCATAATATGAGTTGATGAAAATTTTAATATAAAAAGAAAGTAAAAAATAAAGAATAAGAAAAAGAAAGCAATATGACATTGTTTATTTTATAAAGAATAAAAAAAAAAAAAAAAAAAAAAAAAAAAAAAAAAAAAAAAAANGTGCAAGACCTTCTTAGTAACTAAAATTTATGCTCAAAAATTAAATCAAATAAATCCAAAATACCTTAACAATTTCTTTATGAATAGATCTCCAATAATTTAATAGGAACAAAATCCAAACCTCATGTACATAATGCCAATTGGCCAATAAATATAAAACTATTAGAAGACCATCCAATCCCAAAATCACTAAGCTTCTTTTCCTGCCCACAACACAACATCAAACTCCCAAAACTTGGTATTATTCACAGTCTGAAACTAGAGGGGAAAAAAAGAAGGGCTGAGTTGACAACTCAATAAGTAACCAAAATCCTATTAAGTTCTATCAAGCAATAGATTTGTAAAGTATAAAATGTAATATGTGTTTTCAAAGTTATAATATTCAATGTGTTTTCAAAATACTGAAGAAGTTTCGTAGTCTCAAAATAATAAATTGCACATAAATCACATACTTTAATCTTACAACTATATCATAGATGGTTTAGAAGAGAGTCAGTTTTCCATGTATCAAAAGCTATAGCTTACAATACGTTCCAAAAAATACATAAGCAATTTAAGTGAGTCAAAATAGTTAAATACTCAAACATTTCCAAAATCACATATGTAGTTTTAAGGACTCAAAATGGTTCAGATACTCAAACATTTCCAAAATCACATATGTAGTTTTAAGGATTCAAAATAGTTCAAATATTCAAACATAATTCATATTCTTAACAATCTTATGACTATGGTCACGTTATATCCCCGTGATTGAGCATCAGAGTACTAATGAATAACCCCCATTAGCTGGGTATCAGAGTGCCAATGAATAACCCCCATTGGTTTGGGTATCAGAATACCAATGAATAACCCCTATTGGCTGGGCATCAGAGTACCAATGAATAACCCCCATTGGTTTGGGTATCACCGTATCAGAATCAATTCATAGTCAGATTGTCCATAATCATATATATCAAATCATAGTTTCTAACAAAAATATATCTTATTCAAATACATATATATAATCATATATTCAATATTCAAATATATTTGTGATATTTCTATATTCTTTACTTAAAATCAATATAGCAAAAAAACAATTAAATAAAATAAATCTTATATTCAATGCTCATATATATTTGTGAAAAATCTCTATTCTTTACTTTCAATCAGTATAGCTAAAAAAAATTAAATAAAATACATCATATATTCAGTAATCAGATATATTTGTGATAATTCTTTACTTGAAATCAGTAATACAATGGAAATAAAATTATAACAACTGTAAACAATTTTCAGTAGTTAAAATTACGCAAAATAAAACTAATTCGGATAAGGTTACTTACCTCCAAAAGCTATTCCAAAAAGAACTTTTCCTTAACAATTCCTCTAAAATCTTTAGATATTATCTAGAACAATTTTCAAATATTTTAATTCAATAATCAAATAATTTAAAAGGGACTTATAATGGTACCGACCAGATAAAGAGACCATAATTCCTCCTAATCATAATATTGTTCTATATATATATATATATATATTTTCCCTTCTGCCACAACTAAAATAAAAAATAACACTAATAGGGGGAAAAAAAAGGATGAAAACAGAAAAGAAATTAAATCAAAGCTTTTCTTCTTCATTTTCTTATTCTTAAATAAGTATATTAGATCAGAAGAAAATAGACCAAACAAAAGAATTTTATTTTCTAAAAAGAAAAAGAAAAAGTGGGTAGGCCGGGGAAAATGTCAGTAAAGTACATTTATCACTATCAAAGTTCTACTGTTTTAATCAGGTCCTAGTGTTGTTAACTGCAATAATGCTAAACCTTATGTCACTGCAATTGATTTTGACCCTTTTTCAGTGTATGTCAGCCTTGATGGTACTTAAAAAACGTCAGCCTTGATGGACATAAATTGGTATGTGACTGGCATCTGACTACTTCATATAAAATTTAGATAATTTGTCTAATTTACACTGTGTTTGGTTGGGTGAAATTTAAAATGGATAGAAAATGTAAGAAGGAAAAGGGAGTGGGAAACTGAGTTTTTGGAAATGGGAAGAACACAGGGAGAGTGGAAAACCCAGGAGAAAATTTTCTCTCCCGGGCCCACAATTTTTTTCCTCCCAAATTGGGAGGAAAAGCAATGAGAGAAAACTGCCTTAGTGTAGTTTTACCATAATGCCCTCCCAAATTTTTTTTTTCAATGTGACCTAAACGTTCTCTTCTCTCTTTTTTTTTCAACGTGGCCTGAACGTTCTCTTCTCTCTTTTTTATTATTTTTTTTTTCAACATGACCTAATCTAATTTTTACATTATAGTGGTGGGTTTGGGTGGTAAATTTGGCCATAAGCTTTGGTGATGAAGATGGATATAGAGTTGGTTCAATATAAAAGAATGTCTTAGTTTTCACATATGCATGTGTGAGACAAGCATGCAATTTCAACATTGAAGTGAAATTTGGCTCTGTTGTCCAAAATTTATATAACTTGTTCAGACAATGCCTAGAAAATTCATGTGTTAAAGCTGATGGAACCGTAGAGGATTCACTTTTGACCCAACCATGATAAAGTTGCAAAACATTTGAGCATAATACAAACAATATGTGGCAAACAATTTTAAAATGGGGGACAAATTATAATTAGCATAAATCACAACACTCCTAATAGACAGCTGAACACCAAAAGATAAAACAATGAAAAACCGTTACTTAGGCATATCACATATAGTGACAATCATTCATCCATAATTACCCTAAGACAAGTTTCTCACCTACATTTCACATAAAGTGAGAACATACAAGAAGAATCCAACAAGACCTAGCACATGGATGTCAAAGAAATAGTATGCGATTTGGAATTGAACATTGTTAGAATAATGGTTAAGTGCTTAGATTTAAGCTTTCTTAATAGTTTAAACTTTTGGACAATTGGTACTTTATCATGGTTTAAACTGAACATAATCATAAGTTTAAACTGAGCCCAGAAGTCTTTGTTACTATGTAAGGGGACTATATAATTACATATAACCATACTATAATGATTCTAAATAAACCAAGAAATTTAAGCTGTTCACCAGAGAGTACATATAATTACACAAAACCACAAACAACAAAAGTCGTGGCTTCCATCTAACCATTCTGTCTAACTATGCTGGAAATTGCAACCCATGAATTAGCAAGAAAACTAGTCTCATGCCTGTCAGCAAAAAAGCACTACATAATCAAATGCAAGAAAAATCAATTAAAAGAAATATTTAAACGCATGATACAATGATAATCAAAGATTTAATAGCATTGAAAAAATAACATCTTAGTTAATCCAATGTGTCGATGTTGCTAATTAGTCGAACTTTTTTTTTTATAAGTAATTAGTCGAATTTAATTACTATAAGAATCTCAAACTGCAATGACTACAAGTGTCTAGGTGTGACTACATTAAAACTACCGTACAAATACTCTTTTTTTTTAATAAAGAAAATGTATAGTAAGGTCCCACCGAGATTTGAATTCGGGTTACTTGATTCAGAGTCCAATGCACACAGAACATACTTAGCAAACGAACAAACAAAGCAGATTGCAGAGTCAAGCTACACTTAGAGACATTCGATTCCTATGACAAAGTAAAGTTCGTTTTCAAGAATATGAACCAGGTTGAAGGGTTTGGTTGAGCCTCTACAAGGCTCTAATCAGATTGTCAGATGCTTTGAGCTTTTTGGACTTTAGATGTCGTGCTAGTGTAGCATTTGAAAATAGTCAGCCTTAGCCTGCAAGGCTAAGTTAGCCCTTAGCTCATGCCCAGCTGACTGACATATCTATAATAATTGTTACATAGATATTTTTTACAACCAAAATGGCCAAATACCACTTATTTTTGAAATTTTTAGCAATAAAACACTGTTTCAGAAATAAATAGGAAACTACACTTTTTCTAGAACTCGAGTTTCAGAAACTCGAGTTCCTCATCAATTCTCCACTGTGGCACTGCTGAGCTGGAATTTCTGCGATTAAAAAAAAATTATGTGGTACTCGAGCTTGGTAAACTCGAGTTCCATGCAACACAATACTTGAGTATACCAGGCTCGAGTATGTTTTATAAATAAAATATAGATAAAAAAAAAAATTTACACAGTACTTGAGTTTACCAAACTCGATTACCATGTAAATTTTTTATTTTTTATTTTTTTTTTGTTCGGGTATAATTGACAAATAAACATAAAGATAAAAATAAGTGGCTTTTTTATGTTTTTATTTATTTAAACAGAAGCATTGTAAAATATAGAGATTTTAATTTCAAAATATGAATTTAATTTCTACATTAATTAAAATTGTTCACTGTTTTCTGTATAAACTATTTCTAAGATTTTGCATAAAATTATTTTCTTGTCAGCATTATTTAAGAAATTGTTCACTCTCTTTTCTGCATAAATTATTTTCTATTTACTGTTTAAAAATTGTTCACTGTTTTCTCATAAACACCTAGTGAAATCATGTTTTCTAAATTTAAATGTCAAATCTGAATACTTTTTCATGTTTAAATTTCACAATAATCGAATATATTTTCTGCATTGATAAAATCTATTTCTACATTAATAAAATTTGCTCTCTGCACATCATATTTATTGTATATTCAAATCTACTTACTGCATTCATAAAATCTGTTTTTTGCATTAATTAAAATGTTCACTGTTTTCTCATAAAAATTGTTCACTGTTTTCTGCATAAACTATTTCTGGCATTCTACATAAAATTATTTTATGTTCAGCATTATTTAAAAAATTGTTCACTCTCTTTTATGTGTATATTATTTTCTGTTCACTATTTAAAAAATTGTTCGCTATTTTTTCATAAAACACCTAATGAAATGTGTTTTCTAAATTTAAAAGCCAAATCTGAATGCTTTTTCATGTTTAAATTTCACAATAATTGAATTTGTTTTTCTGCATTGATAAAATCTGTTTCTACGTTAATAAAATTTGCTCTCTACACATCATGTTTACTATATATTCGAAGCTGCTTACCGCATTCATAAATTTTTTTTTTTTGGCATTAATTAATACTGTTCACTATTTTCTCATTAAAATTATTCATTGTTTTCTGCATAAATTGTTTTTAGCATTGGCATAGTTATTGCACTTAAATGGTTTTTGTGTTTTTTTTTTAAATATGTAACTGTGTGAATAATGGAAAAACTCCATGAAAGAAAAATGAATGATTCGTATAAATCACCTAACAGTAAATGCCTCAAAAAATTTGAATTTGTAAAAAAGTTCGAATTAGTTGAATGTAGAACTGTTCATTGAGTAAAACTGTTTTTTGCATTAAGTAAAACTATTCACTGTTTTCTCATGAAAATTGTTCACTATTTTCTACATAAACTATTTCTAGTATTCTGCACAAAATTATTTTCTGTTCAGCATTATTTAAAAAATTGTTAGGTTGCAGCATTATTTAAAAAATTGTTAGGCTATAGCATTATTTAAAAAATTACAGCTTAACAATTTTTTAAATAATGCTGAACAGAAAATAATTTTATGCAGAATACTAGAAATAGTTTATGCAGAAAATAGTGAACAATTTTCATGAGAAAACAGTGAACAGTTTTACTTAATGCAAAAAACAGTTTTACTCAATGAACAGTTCTACATTCATCTAATTCGAACTTTTTTACAAATTCGAATTTATCGAAGCATTTACCGTTAGGTGATTTATACAAATCATTCATTTTTCTTGCATGGAGTTTGTCCATTATACATATGGTTACATATTTAAAAAAAAAAACACAAAACCATTTAAGTGCAATAACTGCGCCAATGCTAAAAACAGTTTATGCAGAAAATAGTGAACAATTTTTATGAGAAAACAATAAACAGTTTTAATTAATGCAAAAATAGATTTTATGAATGCGGTAAGCAGCTTCGAATATATAGTAAACATGATGTGTAGAGAGCAAATTTTATTGACGTAGAAATGGATTTTATCAATGCAGAAAAACAAATTTGATTATTGTGAAATTTAAACATAAAAAAACATCAGATTTGGTTTTAAATTTAGAAAACACAATTTCACTAGGTGTTTTATGAGAAAACAGCGAACAATTTTTAAATAGTGAATAGAAAATAATATACACATAAAAGAGAGTGAACAATTTTTTAAATAATGCTGAACATAAAATAATTTTATACAGAATGCTAGAAATAGTTTATGCAGAAAACAGTGAACAATTTTTATGAAAACAGTGAACAATTTTAATTAATGCAAAAAACAGATTTTATGAATGCAGTAAGTAGATTTGAATATACAGTAAATATGATGTGCAAAGAGAAATTTTATTAATGTAGAAACAGATTTTATCAATGCAAAAAAATATATTCGATTATTGTGAATTCAAACATGAAAAAGTATTCAAATTTGGCGTTTAAATTTAAAAAACATTATTTACTAGGTGTTTTATGAGAAAACAATGAACAATTTTTTAAACAGTAAACAGAAAATAATTTATGCAGAAAAGAGAGTGAACAATTTCTTAAATAATGCTGACAAGAAAATAATTTTATGCAAACTCATAGAAATAGTTTATACAGAAAAAAAGTGAACAATTTTAATTAATGTAGAAATTAAATTCATATTTTGAAATTAAAATCTCTATATTTTACAATGCTTCTGTTTAAATAAATAAAAACATAAAAAAGCCACTTATTTTTATCTTTATGTTTATTTATCGATCATCCCAAAAAAAAAAAAAAATTTACATGGTGTTCGAGTTTGGTAAACTCGAGTACCGTGTAAATTTTTTTATCTGTATTTTATTTATAAAATATATTCGAGCCTGGTATACTTGAGTATTGTATTGCATGGAACTTGAGTTTACCAAGCTCGAGTACCATAATTTTTTTTTTTAATCGCAAAAATTCCAACTCAACAAGGCAACATTGGAGAATTGATGAGGAACTCGAGTTTCTGAAACTCGAGTCGTAGAAAAAGTAATAATTCCCTATTTATTTCTAAAACAGTATTTTTTTACTAAAAATTAAAAAAAAAAAAGTGGTATTTGGCCATTTTGGCCTCCCAAATAAACTCCATTTTCAACGATATTCAACAAAAAGACTCTGAAATAAGCTGTTACCACATTTTTGAGTCGTGTAGGACGCGAATTAGGGTTCGGCACAGTGCAAGTGGGCTCTATACGATATATAGTGAGCATTGCAACTCCGCTAGGAGTGTGCTGTTGAGCTGCGCTGCGCCCAAAAGAGCGATTAGAGTTAGAATAGAGAGTTTGAGAGAGAGAGTGTGATATGAGTATTAAAGAGCCAGAGCGAAAGAGAGATGGTGCAATGGAAATTCTTCGGAATGGAAGGATTCGAAAGAATATTACTGTTATCTCTGCCGATTGTATAATCTTTCGGTAGAAACAATAGAAATCATTATTATTCTTTCGATATCCTTCCGTTTCATTGATTTCCTGTCATTCCTCTCTTTCCCTTCATTGCTTCCATAAAATTGCTTCACTCTGCCCTCAGTTTCACTTTCACTGACTATTGTTGTCGTTATTTCGAACTACTTATTATTTTTCTTGTACGGACATCTTAAAGAGTTAATATGAAACTATTCTATATGATCACTTTTCTTTTTGGTTGTCATTGGGGTCCCACAGTGGAAATTTAAAAGCAAACGGAATTTTTTACTTTTGTTTTTTTTGTTATCGCAACAATAAAATCCTTTATCTTGGTGGTTTGTTTGTTTGTTTGTTTGTTTTTGAGTTATGGAAAAAGGATCAGGGTGGGGTCTGTGGAATCCGATGGAGACGGCGGCTAAGCCTCTGAAAGTCACGTTCAATGGGCCGGCCAACCACTGGACCGACGCGCTTCCCATTGGCAACGGCCGCCTTGGAGCCATGGTCTGGGGCGGTGTCGCGTCTGAGACTCTCCAGCTCAATGGTACGATGTAACCAAAACCACCTTTGCGGTTAGCTCATATTGTAACATTTGGGGTTCATATGGAGCAATCATCGTGGAGCAAGAATAAAAGTGCGCCTTAAAAACCCAAAACCCCGTTTAGCAACAGCAACCCCAAACACCGTTTAGCAATAGTTTATCCAAACGCACAGTACATATTGTGATAATTTTTAGTTGCTAAAAGGCCTAAAATGTTTTAGTACAAAATTTGTATTAACAACTTTCTACTTCTTGCCAAAAGTTGTGAGAAGTGATATGATAGGAAGTGAAGTGAAGCTTCAAATGCTGTTATAACTATTGTGTAGGTGCATTAGCTTTGAAAGTTGGGAAAAGTGATATGATAGGAAGTTTCATTTTGCTTAATTTCCTTATTTCTGCAGCGCCCGAAAATAATAGATATGGACAATTTTTTTTTTTTTTTGCTGAAATGGTCTGAATTGCTTGGAATGATTAACATGTGAGTGAATGCAGGACTTTTGTGGCTGTCTTTGCTAATTATGGAGTTTTCTTCAATTACCAAAGTTGTGCAGTAGCTTCTGCTTTTAGTTTTTGGAGTAATTTTAGTATTGATTGTGATACTAATTGTTTAATTGGCTGCTTTATTTCAATCAAGTTTGACATGCATTAGGCAAGGCTCATAGATATCATATTTTTGTTCAATGAACTCTAATTTAACTACCCTTATAAGTGCTAGGTGGAAGGTGAGGTCGTGGGTTCAATGTCCATTGGGGGCTTGTGTTACTTACCAATGAAAATAAGGTTCATAGATATCACATGTCAGATAATCTTCTGATTAATAATATCATCAGTTTTATGCTTTTTGTTGTACTAGTACAATTGGTGTTATGCCCAGATGGGTGGATGTTTCTTCTGCAACTAGATTATGGAAGATCTGAAGCTCAAATTTTTTATTTTATTTCTATAGTTAATTGGCAACCAAATGGAGTATCTGAAATAGATTAACAATGTTAATCAAAGTTTATAATAATAAGAAATATACATTTGTTTCATGGCTTTGTGTGACATACAAATGAGCAGAGAAGTGGACAACTCACAGTGTACAAAAATTTTCAGACGACACACTCTGGACTGGGACACCAGGCAACTACACTAACCCTAATGCTCCGGTGGCTCTATTAGAGGTCAGAAAACTTGTTGACAATGGTAAATACGCAGAAGCTACTGAAGTGGCCATCAAGTTGACTGGAAATCTAGCTGAGGTGTGTTATTCATTTCCTTTAATATAGCTGTTAATCTTCTTATTACCCTGTGCATGTAACTTTATAGTGATTGTTGAAACTGTTTTGGTGGGTTGTATTTTATATATAGGCTTTTATGTCCCAAACTGCATTTGATAAATAAGAATATTATGAATTATTTTTTGTTTTTCTTTTGGGGAGGGGGGCATTATGGCTACCCAAAATAATATTGTGTTTTTCAGCATCAACTATGTAAGTAACTATGAAAGTGGTCTTTATTTCATGAAAGAAATTTGCCTTAAAAGATGATAGAATCTGTCAACGCATGGAATTCCAGTGCTTGGTAGTAATTTCAAGCAAGCCCTAGATGGTGATTCTTGCATTCATATCTTTTTCTTATGTTTGGTGTTGATTCCAAGCAACTCTAGGTGGTGATTCCTAGGTATTTTTTTTGTTGTTTTCATCTCTAGGTGCTGAATCTTAGGTTCTATCCATTTATATTGTTCTCTTTTTTAATTTTCAGACAAATGTTCCCCTTGAGAGTTTGTTGCCCTGCATTACTGGTATATAGGGTATCCTAGTTTTCTGTACATTTTTAAAAGCTCAAGATCTTCATTGTCGAGGTTGATTAATTCATTCACAGAGAAAGCTCAACTATGTCTGGGTATTATATTGTAATGATTAACTAGTGATGATCCAGGTTTACCAACTTCTTGGTGACATCAAGTTGGAGTTTGATGCTTCCCATCTTACATATGCTGAAGAAACATACCACAGAGAGTTGGACTTGGATACTGCGACAGTACGAGTAAAATATTCTGTGGGTGATGTAGAATTTACAAGGGAACACTTTGCTTCCAATCCTGATCAAGTGATTGTGACAAAGATTTCTGGAAGCAAACCAGGGTGTCTATCATTCTCAGTGTCTCTAGATAGCAAGTTAGATCATCATTCTTACATTAATGACAAAAATCAGGTTATTATGGAAGGAAGCTGTCCTGGTGAAAGGTTGCCCCCAGCAAGGGATGCAAATGGCAATTCAAAGGGAATTAAGTTTTCTGCAGTTCTTGATTTACAGATTAGTGATGGCAGAGGTGTGATTCATGTTTTGGATGACAAGAAGTTGAGGGTTGAGGGTTCAGATTGGGCTATTTTGCTTTTAGTCGCTTCATCTTCTTTCGATGGGCCATTCATCAAGCCTTTAGATTCTAAAAGGAATCCTACGGCAGAGTCTATCAGTGCATTGAAGCGAATTAGGGATTTGTCATACTCTGATCTTTATGCACATCATCTGGATGATTATCAGAATCTTTTTCATCGTCTCTCTCTGCAGCTTGCAAACCACTCAATATCTGTTGGGTCTCTGGAGAAACATGCATCCGCAGCAACTGATTTATGTCTTGAAGGATGTAAAGATTATACAGTTTCAACTGCAGAGAGAGTGAAATCTTTTCAAACTGATGAAGATCCTTCCTTGGTGGAGCTTCTTTTCCAGTATGGACGATATCTACTTATTTCTTGTTCTCGGCCTGGAACTCAAGTGGCAAACCTGCAGGGACTATGGAATAACGAACTTCATCCAAAATGGGAGTATGTTATATTCTCCTCATTCCTTTAACTATTGTGCTTTCTCTCATCCACTTTTGCTGTATTTTTTTTTTTTTTTTTTTTTTTTTTGGGCTCGATATTTTTTCTGCTCTCTCTCACTCACACACACACACACACACACACACACACACTCAGCAGGGGTTTAGCGTGTACTTCAGATATATCAAATGTTGTGAAGAACACTCAAAACATTGAAAAGCAATACAAGACACAAAATTTAACATGGTTTGACAAACTTTATGCATACAGCATTACAGCCACAGTCAATGTCAACCAAAAATGCATTAATAATTATAGGAATTACAATCACACAAAAACTCTGACAAGTCTCACAAACATAAACTAGTCCAACTCCCATTACACCCAAAATAAATTTTCAATACTAACCAACAAACCTAAAAGTGAGATGCTCTCAATCCCAAAGCTCCAATACACCCGAGGCTCTCACACTTACACAATAACAAACTCCCAACTCACACACAAGTATCTTTCAACCCCGAAAGTACTACCAAAGTACTCTTGAAGAAACCTCTCTTTGTTCTTCTAAGAGTCTTCTCATTTTTCCATTTTCCCCTCTTGGGCTAAAATTACCAAATCTTTGCAATATTGTTTATCTAAAATACTTAAATACCTATTCCTTAGTGGACTAGAATAGAATACCTTTCTCACTGGATAAGGAATACCAATTTACTTCCTAAATATGGAGTTGACTTTTCATACTAAGAAAGCCCAAAACAAATTCAAAATAAGAATTTGAGGCAATTTCTGACCAAAAGAATGACCTTAATTAATGCAGCTCGTTGAGTTTGTAACCCCATCTTTCACTATTGCAATTGTTCAGTTTTCTTGTACATGAGGTAATCTAAATTTTAAGTATATGGTACTCTACTTTGTTTGCCATGTGGCAGTCATACTTGGATGCATTAGAAGCAATTTATGTCTTTAATTTTTGTCACCATTCCAATTTAAAAATAATTGGAGAATCAAAGGATGCTTTTCTCTCCTTTTTTCCTCAGAATTTCTTTTGGACTTTTAAAAGTGTTTATATTCCTTGTCCATCTCTCTAATTATTTGGGAGATTTTGATATCCCCAGTAAAAAGATTGTGCAGGAAATGAGGTTGTCTAGAAAGACATAAAAGAGTGCGAGAGATAGAAACGAGAATATTTGTCATATCTAAAAGTATTTGAGTTTCTACTTTTTTGCATGTCAAAAAATATGCAAAATTTGCCTAAACCTCTTCCTATAAGTGGTCACGCATTGATGTAAGATATTGATAAGTCATAAAGCACCTACACACCTACAATTACTTGTAAATTACTTGCATCAAGATTTAGTCTGAGAGTTACTAACCCCTTCATGTTTGTGTTCAGCGGAGCTCCTCACTTGAACATTAATCTTGAAATGAATTATTGGCCTTCCCTTCCTTGCAACCTTAGCGAGTGCCAAGAGCCGTTGTTTGATTTCATTTCCTCTTTGTCAATTAATGGGCGTAAAACCGCTGAAGTAAGACAGTTTCCCCATTCTAGTTTATATTAAGGCCTTAAATCAAATTATTCTATGTTATCCATATTATTTGTTTTTGTTGCTAAAACATTTATTAAAATTTTCTCATGTCAAGCCAATTTTGAACATTCTCAAATGGTGCAAGTTAGCATTCTCATTTTAAGTAGCGGGCATACAGAAATAGTAATAGACTAAGATGAGGAAGTCTTGCATTTGCCTGTGCATATGAGGTTTTCATGACAAAATTTTTTGGTAATCTTATAATAGGGAAGTTTAGTCTCTAACTCAATGCTGTTATGCTTTATACCGTGCCGTTGGGACAGCATAGTGCTTATCCAGATGAATCAATGCAGAAACAATTGTCAGCTTTCAGAACAGTGGAGGCAGCCTAAACCATGAAAATTTGTTTATATAACTTAGGCAATGAAGCATCAGAAGGCCTAAAACCAGCATGATCTCTGTTAACACCTTTGGCATCTGATATGACTGTTTTTCCAATAAAAAATTTTCATTTGTATATTCCTATGTGCAATTTTTTGATATCACAAAATGTTATTGGTAAACTATCTCATCGCAGAATGTTACAGGTAAATTATGAAGCAAGTGGTTGGGTTGTACATCATAAGTCTGACATTTGGGCAAAAACATCGGCAGATCAAGGTAATGTTGATTGGGCGTTATGGCCAATGGGTGGAGCATGGCTTTGTACCCATTTATGGGATCACTATACCTATACATTAGACAAGGTAAGATTCTTTTTTCTTTTTTTTTGTAACATGTTTATAGCTTCAGTCTATTGTTGGCATAAAAATCTGCTCGTTGTGAGAGGAAGGTTATAGAAAAGCACTCTTCTAATAGGTAGAAACTGTAGTAGATGAAATCCTAGGTTAGCTTTGCAAGTCTTCATGATTGCCCTTTGTACTAGAATTGGACAACTGAAACAAATTGAACAAAGTACTTCCGTTAGTTCTTTTAGGTGACAGATGGTACTAAGGTAGAACCTGTAGAAGATGAAATCCTAGGTTAGCTTTGCAAGTCTTCAAGATTGCCCTTTGTACTAGAATTGGACAACTGCAACAAATTGAACAAAGTAATGTGCAAGGGCCGTGGAATTTAGGCTTAGCTAATTAATAAGTCTGTTAAATTTTAATTTTTTGATGTGATAAAATAAACTTGTTGGTGAACCAATTGTCCAAAGCTAAAGATTGTAAACAAGCTCAACTATGTACATAAGCTCAGACAAACTATCACACAACTGATCATGTGCTGAACCAGAACACATCAACTTCTAACGAAAGGTATGAAAACTGTAGAAAGTAACACACAACCACTCATGCTATACCAATTGTCATGAACATTTATGTTGATATGTGAATAGCCTCACACACACATATATCAAGCTCATGCAGAGTGCTGTGGTACTTGTGTCTCATATTTTTAGTGCTACTTTACTAGATCAAGGAATAACATATTTTACTTATGGGGCTTGAATATTTTTATTTTTTTTACCTTTCTTAAACACGCTTTTGTTAATGTTGCAGCTAAGTACCGGATATAATTTCTGCTAACAGAAGCTAACTTACTGGATGCAAATCATTGCTAATATGTTCTGTCATTTGTGCTTAATTAGGATTTTCTTAAAGTCAAGGCATATCCTTTGTTGGAAGGATGTGCATGTTTTCTTTTGGATTGGTTGATCGAAGGCCGTGGAGGATACCTGGAAACCAACCCTTCAACTTCTCCAGAGCATGACTTTGTTGCTCCTGATGGTAAGTCTGCTTCCGTGAGCTACTCGGCAACGATGGACATGGCAATCATAAAAGAAGTTTTTTCTGCTGTTGTTTCTGCTTCTGAGGTGGAGTTTTTATTCTATACCAGACAAACAATCCTCCTTTTAATTTTCTTATATTCTATATCTTAATATCCTGATAGATTTTGACCACAGGTTCTGGGGAGGAAAGAGGATTATCTTGTTGAAAGAGTGCGCAAGGCTCTACTAAGGCTTTATCCAACAAAAATTGGCGGAGATGGTTCCATTATGGAGTGGGTATGTGAGTAGCTTGATTATATAAACTTCTTGCTTTGGAGTTAGTAATGAAGTTTGCTAATACAATGAGATAACAAACTCAGTCCGTGTTAAGACAGGCACAAGATTTTGAGGACCCAGATGTGCATCATCGACATCTTTCGCACCTATATGGGCTGTTTCCTGGGCACACAATAACTGTTGGGAAAACTCCGGACCTCTGTAAAGCTGCAGAGACTTCTCTCTATAAACGGGGTTTGTATATTTGTGTTAATTTTTATTATCTTTCTCTTTACTTATTTATTTTGCTAGGAACTAACTAGATTGATTATTTGGTGCTGCTATGTCACCCCAGATTTGGAACAATAGTCTTTAACTTTTTTTTTTTGGGATAGGCATAGATTATATAGTCTAAAATGTGCTAATTTTGATCAACCAACATCTCTCCAAGTTTGAGGTTCTATTAACATCCCCCTAAGATCCTTTTTTTTAATGCACCCTTGTTGAGGGGAGTCGACATGTTACAAGAGGATCTAAGAATAATTTTAGATTCAGATCCAAATGTGGTAGGTCTAATGGGTTTGTGTTTTAGTTGTTTGTTTGCTGCAACACTTAAAAAGGGACATGATTTGAATATGGTTCTTTCTTTAATGGTTCGTGTCCTTTTTGGTGGGTTTCTGTTTGATTGGCGTTTGCTCTGGGATTTCATTTGAGGTTGTTTTGTTTTCTAATTCCTATATCTTTCAATGGAAACAAAATGTAAATTTGTTGCATAATATTTAACAAAAGTGTTAATTTTACATTTTTGAAAAGTCATTCTAAATTGGTGAAGAAGCTGCATAAACTCTAGAAAGCACAAGTGCAATTATTGGAGACTCTTTGGGTGTGACCAGATTGACATAACATTGGATGGGTGTTAGAGAATTTTATACTTATACTTTCAAATGTCTTATAGTATAAAATACTAATATAATCAGATTGTTAGAGCATTCGCACCAGTGTATGTAAAATCATGTAAAATAGAAAAAGAAACTGTTTTTACACATTTTGCCTCAAAACTACACTACATCAGTCCTTCTAAAAATGTCTAAAATCGTGTATATCTATACACGAGTTACAGTAACCGTGTAAATTTACACGGTTACTGTAGCTCGTGTATAGATTAGTTTATTAATTTCTTTCGCTCCTTTTTTTTCTCTCTCTTCTCCGGGCTCAACAACCTCAGTAACTTCACCACTTCTCATCTTCTTCTTTTTCCTCAGATACACACAAACACACTCACACACAAACACATCCACACACAGCTCCGATCAACACAGATTCACTTGCTCAAAAAAAAAAAAAAAACACGAGATACACAAACACACCCACATACAAGCAAACCCACACGGACAAACAACAAAGATACTGATCGGAGCTTGACTGGAACGATTGGAGCTCGTTGATGGAGCAGAGCGTAGATCGGAGATGTGGCGTTTGATGGATCGGAGCGGAGATCGGAGCAGAGCGTGGATTGGAGCGGAGATCGGATCGGAGCGTAGATCGGAGATCGGTTTCAGCATGGTGGATCGAAGCTCGGAGATTGGCTGAGCTGTGGATCGGTGATGCGGAGCTGTGGAGATCGGTGATGCGGAGCTTCGGTGGTGGAGATTTGGTGGTGGATCGGTGGTGTTTGGTGGATCGGAGCTGTGGCGGATGGGTTTTGTGATTTGGTGGTGGATCGGTGATGCGGGGCTGTGGAGATCGGTGATGCGGAGCTTCGGTGGTGGAGATTTGGTGGTGGATCGGTGGCATTTGGTGGTCGGAGCTGTGGCGGATGGGTTTTGTGATTTTGTGGTGGATCGGTGATGCGGGGCTGTGGAGATCGTTGATGCGGAGCTTCGGTGGTGGAGATTTGGTGGTGCAGCGGTGGCGTTTGGCGGTCGGAGCTGTGGCAGATGATTTGGAAGAGAAGACCAGAGAGATGGGTGTAGAGAGAGAGAGAGAGAGAGAGAGAGAGAGAGAGCGTAAAAGAAATCAAAAAATGGTAGAGAGAGAGAGCGCGGGTATTTAAGGCAGGTAGGTAAAGAGAAATAATAAAAAAATAGAGTATAATGAATATTTTATTGAAATATCTTGTAAAAATAAATGAATTGATGTGGGTGTTTTGTAAAAGTGAATGTGTAAAATAGAAAAAGTAGGTTTTTAGTGTAAAAATGGATGTGTAAAATGAACATGCTAATGTAAATGCTCATATGTTGTGAATTTGGAGGATACATTAATCACAAGATAACAGTTAAGTGTGTTGTGGATTTAGCGGTAAAAATTGGTATCTGGAGTTTTCGATAAAAATATTTGAAGGAAAATTTAAAAAAGAAAAAAGAAAAAAAAGAAGAGGCACAAGAAGCTTATCCACCTCACCTAACGTGGACGGTGTCTATGTACGTATAAAGGAGGGAAGCTGCTCTTATTGGAATCGTTGAAGTTGGACTTGGGTCATTGCACGTTCTTGTGGTTCAATTCAATCCGCCTAGGAAGCTGATCATCTGCTTCCCAAATTTTTTTGTCTTCTGGCTTAATTACCAATCGGACGTTGACACATGTAACGAACTAGGATTAAGTTAAGTAAAACCGTACTGTTTCAACTTATTTTGTTAGACCATTGGATTATCTGGATTTTTTATTCTTAAGCCTTTCCTAGGATGCTTCCTTAAGTATTCGGTACCAAGTCCACTGTTGAATTGTTTACCTGTTGACACAAAGTTTGTGCGCCCGCAATTACAAACTCTTGCCATTGTCGGTTTACATTGGAATAGTGAACTCAGGAATTTGTCCTTTCTTTTAATGCTTATCCTCTAAATTAACACTATTTTAGGATACATTCGGCCTTTTGTTAAATTGGAAAGCTAAAATAATTTTCTAACATTTCATGCGTCCACAAAACGAGGAAAACCAAAAACCCATAATTTATTGGGTCTATTGGATTGAATTTGAAGATAAATTATTCAAGAAAATAGTACCTACTGATAAAGATAATGCCGACTATTATGTTCTTAAAAAAAAAAAAAAAAGCTAATGCCGACTATTCTCTAATATAAAATATAGCAGTTTGATAAGTCTTTACCTTCTCGGATTATATTGAAGCCAATTCAACTTTAAAAAAATCTTTATTTAAATTGCAATGGGTAAGAAATATAATAGAGCAGCTTGGTTTAGTTTGCGACGTGATAGAACATAGAAGTATAGAACAATTTGATTAGGTTCTACCTTGTTCAGTGGACTTCCAGAGATTGAGCCCAAAATATTTGTTGTTTGAGTTTTGACCTCTAAAGGGCAAGAAATTGTTTATCCAAATATCAGGAATTAGCATTTGACCTTTTAAATTTTTATTCATTTAAAACTTTTTTTTAATGAAACCAAGGATTAAGGTCCATTTTCAAATATGTACAACCTTTGCAAACAACAATAAATGTCAATTTACATGTTAGAGAACCTTTTTAGAACATATTTCACCATTTAATGACAACGACAGATCTGCTGAAACAAACCGTTTAAGCAAAACTCTTTTATGTATAAGAAACTAATTCACTTTTTTTTTCTTTGTATCCTCTACTTATCTCCAAACTCCAAAGGGTCGAATTCAAGTAGTTGTGTGTGTAACAATTACTATTTCTTCTTTGTTCTTTGTGATATTCCCCTAGTGTTTGTCACCATCAATAGTGCATCTTCACCAAACAATGATATAGAGTGATTTAATTGAAGAAATTGAGTTGATGTATCCCGGCCCCTATGACTTATGTTTGCTAAATTGGATGACCCTATCCGGCTATCCTAACCAGAAAATAGTATAGAGTAAAAATTGGACCAAATATATAGAACCTCATAGTTAGCTATAAAAACACCCTCCATTTCTTTTTTTCTAGAGATTTATACCTAACATGAATTTGATTTTTCTTTATACATAGGTCAAAAGGAAAAATAAATGTCAATGGAAGACCATTTCATTTCATTCACATCGGTCTTTATAGTCCATCCAAATCCAGAACATGGGTATAGCTAATTTTCGCCCATTCAAATAATGGGAATTGGTTCTCTTTGCTTTTGGAATTTGGATAAGCCTCCATTCCTTTTGTCCCATTCCCACACTGCCCAAATTCAATGGCAGCAGGCTCTAAAAAAAACATTGTTGTTTGCCGATTGGACTCAATCACCGCGTTTACCGCTTCAAATTTTAGCCAATCCCACCGGCTTTGATTGGTACACGTATCACCTATAATTGCGCCCTCTAACTAAAAAAGCAAGAGTCATGGCGTTTATTATTTAGTGAGTGGCATCCAACTCGGCACAGAACAAGCCAACTCTTCTTTTGATTTCGATATTTCTCGAGCCAACTAGAAAAATCCCGCGAGGAAAACCACGTGACATGTCCACACTAATTTCCCGACACGTGGCGTGCACATCACGTGACCCACACCCACTATATCATCTACTCGTACCTGTCTGGATTTAGGTGGACAGATCAAGTTCCACTGGCGGTGCCAAATCGACACTCGAGATCGTGCCACGTGGAGGCTACGGTTGGGATAGTAACGGTTATTTGGCTTCCACGTCCCGCGATGGGACATGTGTCGTTGAACAAAGTGGCCGTTGATTCTTCATTCTTCGGTATGGGCCGCCAAACCTCGAAAAAAAAGTGTGTAAAATATAAAAATGTTATTTTGTGTATTTTTGACTTTGAAGAGAGTCAATTATTTAATGCTTTGGCATAGGTCTCCTAGCAAGGAAGCAAGTTTTCTGGATTATCATGATTCATGGGGCATTACCTATAATGCACTAACAATGAGGAATTGGACCTTTTATCCATTAATAATAATAATAATAAGTCTTTGTAGAAGAGGATAGGGACGAATCAAAATTTCCTGGCATATTCTTGAGATGGTGTCGGTATAAAAGCACCCCCCCAAAAAAAAAAAGGGCTATTGTTGGGCTTGCTTGCCCCTTGATTAGAGATTTATATGATTATATTTTTATCCTTTTCAACATGCCGTGCTTCCACAGTGATTCAATTTCAAAGTCTCTTTTATGAATTTGCCCCCAAAAAAAAAGAGTGGGAGAGAGTTAAAAGCTGATGATTATGATTTTTGATACGATTTTTGTGCTCGCTTTTGTAGCAAAAAAGATTGTCATGGAAAAATAATGGGTATACTAAATTTTTTTAGAAGAATGGGCATACTAAATTTATTGAGAGTAAGATCCCTTCCGGATAAAACATGGCTCCAAATCCTTTATTGTGATTTGACAATTTGTGCGGCTTACCTCCTCGTAAAATTTGGGGAAATTTTTTTTTTCAAATTTTAGAAGTGTAACTAATTAAGTTTGCGTTTAGATTAGGATGAAAAATTAAAATTATTTTACTATTTAGCTTATTTCTGCTACTATTTATAGACCCCACTGTACTTTTTGGTACTATTCATGAGTCTCACTGTATTATTTCAACTAACTTTTACCTTTATCTACTGTACTTTCAGCATTAAGTTTTCAGTTTCAGTAAAATAAGCGGTATTCAAACACACCATAAATTTTATTGTTTAAAAGTAATAAATTAAACTTGTAGATTTTAAATTCTCAAAAAAAAAAAAAATTGTAGACTTTAAAAAATATCAAATGAAACCTGCAAGTTACAACCCATATTAAATTCTAAACACTATCCTTGTTCAATTTAAATGATTTGAGCTGTTTTCATTTGTTAGATCATTCACATCGGGTCTTTCATATGCTATATGTTGGTATATTTTATTTAGTATTAAAGCACAAAAATAACTCATTATTCAATCTTGCAATTGCAAAAATATTTGTAGCACAATTATAAACCAAAATATAATTTTTTATTCCCGTTTCCCTTTTGTTTTATCTCTCTCTCTCTCTCTCTCTCTAGTCACTATTTGCTCTCTCTTTCTCTCCCATGCCTCTGTTGGTGTGGTGGGTTGTGGGTGGTGTTGGCTTTGATTCTTTTTTCCTCTTTTTTTTCTTAGTGGTGGTGGGTTTAATGAGTGTGGGTATGGTTAGATTGGTTCATGGGTTGCTCTCTTAGAGCATTCACATCAGCTCATGCATTATACACATCCATTTTTACACTAAAAACTTACTTTTTCTATTTTACACATTCACTTTTATAAAACACCCACATCAGTTTATCTATTCTACCCCTTCTTTTATTTAAATAATCAATTTTATCTATTTTTTTATGAGATTAAATTCTATAAGGATGGAGTGTAAAACCTATGTTTTACACCATCCAATAAGTGATTGTCACATCAGCATTTTACTTAAAATTTATTAAAATTCAATACATCCTACCACACCTAATAACATCTCGATAGATTCCCAATTTGGTTGGATTTATATATGGGTATTAGAATTGATTGAGTGTTGATAGATTCAAAGGAATTCTGAGGAATCAATGGGCTGGAAGATCTCCGGATGTTCTTGATCTAGTAGAGTGAGTCCTTAGAAAACAAAAGAAATCAGCAGAGAAGACCGGTGGAAGCCGGCCTTTAATTCTCCGATGGTAAAGTTAGAAAATTGAAGGAGAGAAGAGCCCTCAATACTTCTCTAAAATTCTCTACCAAAAAGAAAAAGTCCCCTTACCTCTGCACAGAAAGGCCTTTATATAGCGGTAGAAAACAGTTACTTCTCTTAATCGTCGTAGAGTTTGGAGGATTCAGAGGGTAACTTCCTTAACTGCCACAAAGGTCACCTCTTCAGGAACTGCGTTGAGATTCGAGCGACACAACTTTTGGTTGGGAGTGTGCTTTTCACCTCTTCAGGAACTGCGTTGAGATTCGAGCGACACAACTTTTGGTTGGGAGTGTGCTTAGTCTTGCTCTGTGAATTGACCTCGTCCGTCACCAATGAAGGACGAGGTCTAGCTCTTTATTAATTCACCTCGTCCGTCACCATTGAAGGACGAGGTTCACAACTCGCTCGTCCTTCAATGGGCGAGCGTGTAGAAGGAGAAAATGGTGGTAATGGAGGGACGAATGTATTGAACACTCGCTCTCAGCTCTGAGCAATGATATGGACGACCATAAGGACGAGTGTTTGAACTTGGTGTTTTCTTGCACCATCAGCTTTTGTCCTTTATTGAGCCCAAACATTTAGTTTGGACGAGGGAAAAAAAACTTTAATATTAAGAAATGTTATGCTAATAATATTTTCACAATACTTTCATAATAAAATCATAAGTGATAGATTATTACAGACTATTACTGGTGGGTAAAAAAATTCAGTTGTAAGTTCAAATTAGAACTAATAACAAATTGCCACATTAGATTTTTTTGCGTTAGTGTTGTAAAAAGGGTCCAACTTGTGTCCAGTGAAAATTTTACTGGATACATTGGATCTTGGATATGTGTCCAAATCTTGCCATGTCCAGTGAAAATTTTCACTAGACACAAGCCATGCCCTTGTAAAAATGTTGTAAATGAAGCACTTCTCATCTTAATATTATATTTCCTAAATAAGGAGAAATGGAAGCTTTCAGTTAAACACACAAAACTTGTATGAAATAGGTAGAGAGGTCCTTTTAGTTTTTCAATTGGTGAGCCAAAACTCAATGTTTCAACAAACCTCTTTTTCCCTTTTTATTTTTTCATTTATATGTATTGACATTGGTTTGATACTTTAAGATCGCTTTTTAAAAAATATATACTTATATATGCTCACAAAGTGATTTGGTTTAGAAATAGTTATAATGGTACAACAAATTGTCGCAATATTTTTATAATTGTTGAGTTGTTAGGTCTTTACAGGTCAAAATAAAATAAAGTAATAAAATATTTATTGTGAAAATGTTGTAACATTTTGATGTTGTTACAATATTTTTACAACTACTAAGGTGTCAATTCTTTATAGGTTAAAATAAAATAATAAAATATTAGACCAAAACCCACTACAACTGAAAATAAAAGTGATGGTGCAAGAAAACACCAAGTTCAAACACTCGTCCTTATGGTTGTCCATATCATTGCTCAGAGCTGAGAGCGAGTGTTCAATACATTCGTCCCTCCATTACCACCATTTTCTCCTTCTACACGCTCGCCCATTGAAGGACGAGCGAGTTGTGAACCTCGTCCTTCAATGGTGACGGACGAGGTGAATTAATAAAGAGCTAGACCTCGTCCTTCATTGGTGACGGACGAGGTCAATTCACAGAGCAAGACTAAGCACACTCCCAACCAAAAGTTGTGTCGCTCGAATCTCAACGCAGTTCCTGAAGAGGTGACCTTTGTGGCAGTTAAGGAAGTTACCCTCTGAATCCTCCAAACTTGAGCGAGTTGTGAACCTCGTCCTTCAATGGTGACGGACGAGGTGAATTAATAAAGAGCTAGACCTCGTCCTTCATTGGTGACGGACGAGGTCAATTCACAGAGCAAGACTAAGCACACTCCCAACCAAAAGTTGTGTCGCTCGAATCTCAACGCAGTTCCTGAAGAGGTGACCTTTGTGGCAGTTAAGGAAGTTACCCTCTGAATCCTCCAAACTCTACGACGATTAAGAGAAGTAACTGTTTTCTACCGCTATATAAAGGCCTTTCTGTGCAGAGGTAAGGGGACTTTTTCTTTTTGGTAGAGAATTTTAGAGAAGTATTGAGGGCTCTTCTCTCTTTCAATTTTCTAACTTTACCATCGGAGAATTAAAGGCCAGCTTCCACCGGTCTTCTCTGCTGATTTCTTTTGTTTTCTCAGGACTCACTCTACTAGATCAAGAACATCCGGAGATCTTCCAGCCCATTGATTCCTCAGAATTCCTTTGAATCTATCAAAAGCTATACCAAACCAAATTTCAATAAAAGACAAAAACTATACTAAACCAAACTTATTGTAGAAATTAGAAAAGCTATTCACACTTTTTATATAAATAGGTGATCTCAAATTGTCAAACCAATGTCAATACATATAAATGAAAAATAAAAAGGGAAAAAGAGGTTAGCTGAAATGTTAGAGTTTTGACTCACCAATTGACTAACCAAAAAAACCTCTTAGCCTTTTTCATACAAGTTTTGTTTGTTTAACTGAAAGCCTCTGTTTCTCCTTATTTAGGAAATATAATATTAAGATGAGAAGTGTTGCATCTACAACATTTCTGTAACACTTACACAATAAAATTTAATGTGGTAATTTGTTATTGATTCTAATTTGAAATTGAAAACTCGAATTTGTGTGAAAACACAAGAGCTATTTAGACCCCAAGATTAATAAATACGGCTAGATTGCTTTTACTCTTACTTAATCAAAGTGCGAAAACAAGAGTAAATGTACGCAATGAACTGATATTACTCTAATGCATAAATATGAATAACAAACAATAAAAGTAAAGCACAAGAGTAAAGGAAGAGAGATGCAACCACAAGATAACACCAAGACATGTTATCGAAGAGGAAACCAAAGAACTTGGTGAAATCTTTTTCCACTGCCCTCGAAGCGGTAATCGATCTACTAGAGAATAAAGTTGGAGTACACGAATAAGAAAAGACCCTTTAAGCCAAGTCTACCCCATGTACTTGAGCTCTCCAAGGTCCGGCTACCAACTGACTTAACGAAGCCTTGTCTTCTCTAGCTCTCCAGATCACGCAATACGCCCAATTGCATCTGCCAAGCCTCACCAGTTTCTTTTGGCAAATCTCCAAAACTTCCTAAACTCCAAAACACTTTCTATACTCTGAAACGGTATGGGTTGTGTTTGGATACAAATCTTCTCTCAAGGTATGACAATGGGAGAGGGAAGGAGAAGAGGATAGAATGATTTCTCACTAAACATGAGTAGCTCTCTCTCTAAAAGATGAGTGTGTGTGTGTTGTAGAAAACTTATCTAGAGTTTTTTCTCTCTGAATGACCTCTTTTCACTTTTGTAGGTAATGAGGGTATATATAGTATGGGTCAAGGGTAAGAAAGTCATACTTAAAAAATCCTCTAGGCAGAGAGTTTCACAAGTATCTCGCGGGAAGGACTTACTCGCTAGATACTTGCAAAAACAACAGCTTGGCATGATTTTTTAACTTCCAACATATGCTTCTCACATGGCTCTTTCGTGGGTTAGTTTCTCGCGAGCTTCTCGCAAAATCCACTTATTTTTCATTCATGCACGATTCTTCACCAACTTAATACTAAACCCAATACAATAAAATCCTATAAAACACAAGGAATAAAATTAAAGCAAATACAACACTTTTTGTCATGGAATCAAGCCAACATAAAATGTAGTAGTAAATCACAACTTTACAATACCTTCCACTGGAATTTTTTTTCCCACCAATACTAGTCAGTAATAATCTGTCACTTATAATTTTATTGTGAAAGTATTGTGAAAATGTTATAGGCATAATATTTCTTAATATTAAAGTTTTTTTTTTCTTTCTCATCCAAACTAACTATTAGGCTCAACAGAGAACAAAAATTATACCAAACCAAACTTCAATAAAAGGCAAAAACTACACTAAACCAAACTTATTGTAGAAAGCTATTCACGCTTTTTATAGAGTTAGATGATCTCAAAGTATCAAACCAATGTCAATACATATAAATGAAAAAATAGAAAGGGAAAAATAGGTTAACTAAAATGTTGAGTTTTGGCCTAGCAATTGACTAACCAAAAGGACATCTTCGCCTTTTTCATACAAGTTTTGCATGTTCAACTAAAAGCCTTTGTTTCTCCTTATTTAGGAAATATACAACATTTCTACAACACTTGCACAACAAAATCTAATGTGGTAATTTGCTATTGGTTCTAATTTGAATTTATTACTGAATTATTTTTTTTTCCCACAAATAATAGTCAGTAATAATTTGTCACTTATGATGTTATTGTGAAAGTATTATGAAAATATTATAGGTATAACGGGTTAGGGTTGGGTCTTGCGGGTTTGGTTCATAAACGGGTCGACTTGAATGCGACACGATAAGAAACGTGTCATAAGTGGGTCAACCCATATGACCTGCAATAGACATGTTTGACATGCTAATTTATTCTTGTCAACCTAAAATGACACATTTAACACAACCCATTTAACTCATATAAAATATAAATATTTATTTTATTTTAGATTTGTCAAATAATTTTTATATCCAACCTATATTTTAAATTTAAAAAGAAAAGTGAGTAATTACAAAAACTTACAAGGGATATAATTAGAAATTGAAATGGGTTGAGGACTTAAAGTGTATGCACTACCTTTGGTATGTAAAAAAAAAATTTATTTCAAGATGAATGTTATATTTAATATTAAGCAGGTTGAAATGAGTTATGTCATATTCGCGTTAACCTAACACATCCTGTTTATTAAGCGTGTTAAGTGGGTTGGGTCAAGCCAACCCGCTTTATTAACAGGTCGGGTTAGGGTTGAAGGATTATAACATAATTATTAAATGAGTCAGGTTTAGGTTGAGCCGTTTAGTCGAATACCCCTACCTCGACATGACACGAACCCAACACACTAACCCGACTTGACACCTTTCACCAGCCTATGGCACCAGTGCAATTTTTTATTTTATTTTATTTTTATAGTTTTATAATTAAAATGAATGTCTTGATTTTTCAATTATTTCACTTAATGGATAATGAAAAACAAGCTTTTATTCTTTTATTTATTTATTTTTTTAATTCTCTTCATTTGTTTGTCGGGATTTTTTTTTTTTTTTTTGGGGTATAGTTTCTTAGGAGATATACCTTAAGTTCCTCAATTCAATTCAAACACGTGATTAAATTAAAGTAATTTCTCATTGAGGAAGATAATATTTATTTGGTTGATGCAACTATATGCATTTGAATTTAATTAAAAAACTTAATGTTTAACATCTAAAGAACAGTAAATAAGTATTATTCTTTTCATTAATGGTTGAACACATAATTAGACCCAACAATGAGCAAAACACCAGTTATTAGTGGAAATTGTTAGGTTAAAAATTGACCCCAATTAATTAATCAATTAATTTGAATGATTAATCAGTCCAAATTACATGCAAATCCAAATAAGGCACAATAAAATCATCGAACTAAATTAAGTGGAACAAACAATAAGTTTGACATAGTAATTTGATCATGATGGGGGAAACCCTCGTAGGCAAAACTCCACTGGGTGAGTTTCAGGTCACCATCCCCGAAGAATCCATTAGCAAGAATAGATGTTACAAGTACAAGGAATTTTACCATAGCTATCCCAAAGTACCTATCTACAATAGAACCTATTGATTTATAAGGAAGCTTAGCTCTAATCCCCAATGGGACTACTTCTTGTAACAAGATTCTTATTTGCACAAATCTCCTATTTGTGACTAATAGCACAACAAACTCCTTAATTGTTGTAGCTTTACACAGTTCATCAAACCACCCTTTGATGAATTGGTAGCAGCTTAGTACAAAACTCTAGGCACACAAATGTTGCAAAACTTCTGTTATGTGTGTCTCTTTGTGTCTATGACGATGGCTATAAAATATATCTATAATATGCTATGGAATCCTAATGCATGAATCCCTGTCAAGGCCCAAGTTATCATGGGTTAAAATGGAAAATTACTGTTTAGTTTTTTGGAAACGTGATAGATTGAGAGGTGTTAAGATATATCAAGATTCATTTATTCTCAATAGATTGATAGGTATCGAGATCTTTAGTTTCAACTTTTCTTGAGCAGTTTCTTAAGCAATCTTGTGTATTTAATAATACCACTTGCTTATTCAACCGAAGTCTTCTTAAACACACAAGAAACTAATACTCAATTACATTAAAAAAATGCCAATACATAAATTTTTTTAAAAAAAATACGACCTTTACACAAATTTTCAAGTGCTAACTTTAATGATTTCAACTTTGGATTAAAATAAATTGTAAGGATTTATTCAAAAGTAACTGTTTTTACCCTTTTTTGGACAAACAAATTATCCCCTTACGGCTTGACCCTTAGTCTCAATCTTTTTTAATTGTTACATTTTGATCCCTAAAGTTTAATTTAAAAAGAAATCCTTACGGGTACTTTGGATGGAATGGAACCCTACAATTTTATTTTAGTCTAAAAATCTTAGGGGTCAAATATAAAAATTGAAAGTTTGTGGACTAACTTGTGAATCGTACAATCAAAAGGATAATAAATTTTCCTTAAAAATAATTAATTTATCCTTTTGCAAACAAAATGCCAGTTGTACTAAAATTTTTACAACTACTTTTTGATGGTTTAAAGTTTTAGATCAAAATGATTTATAAATCATTCGAAACAGCAAATCATTTTACTATAGGATTATAATTTTCTGAATTTGTGAATTCTAATTTCCTGGAATCACAATTCCGTATCATTAGTAAATACTTTTGGTAATGAGTATATAATGATTTCATGAAATCACAATATATTTTTCTGAATTGTGAAGCCATCCAAACTGTTCTTAGAGATGAAAATCCATTTTTGCTACCAAGAATTCAATTTGAGGAGAGGAAAAAAGATCTACAACTTTTTGATACAAGATAGAAATTTTATTCTAATCTAATTTAAGTGTATATATGTGTGAAGTTTCTACTAAAAAACTTGAACCCTAGCCTTTGCCTCCTACCCCACAAAAATTATGTACTTGTGGAGTGACCATCACGCTAAAAGTGTGCGGTGATAAAAACAATACTTAAAACTTAGTTTCTATTCATAGTTGTTTCACCTTTAAGAATTAAATTTAACCATGTGATTGCATAAATCAATGCAATACAAGTAGTGTTACTATTTTTCATAACAACTAAATTCAACAGTGACTTATTTGTCAATGCAAACACATGGTTTAATTTAATTAACGAATTTAAGATACAACACCTACGAAATTGTACCAAGTTTTGGGGGGGGGGGGGGGGGGGGGGGTGGAGTGATGCTATCATGTGCCAACTAAATATTTGGAGCAAAACAAAAATTGGAGATACATAATACAGAAAAAAAAAAAAAATTATGCCACATAAATTGGACCAAGCTGCAACACTTGCTTCTTTAAGGAGATTCAAGGCCTTGGTTATCAAAACTTTTTATTAGTGCAAACCTTCTTTAACTTGCTCCTCCTAGATACAATAGTCCAACAATGCTGTGTGGCTTGAATAACCTTTGCACAAGGTGTTGAAACCCATAGTTCCACAGAAAGATCACCATACTTTACCAACAACCTTTGGCTAATGAAGTCCATTAAGCTGATTTAGTGGGACTTTCAATATTCATTGCAGGATATTAATATTAATCTAATGGGCTTTAATTTTACTACCCAAATTAATTGTTAGATATTAATATTGATCTAATGGGCTTGAATTTTATTACCTAAATTAATCTAATCCATTAATAATAATTAAATCTATTTTCCAACCTCTGATTAATTAAGTCTGTAGGGACATGATTTGTGGCCCAAGCCCAAGTCGTGTGGGATGTTGCCCAATGAGCCTAGTACAATAAATTTGTAGAGAGTGAGTTAAAGAACTAGGCCTTAATGAATTTAACAATGGCTAGTATGGGTTTAAAAAATGATCAAGCAAGAACAAGGCACAAAGGACTGAATAAATTCCCGGTCCGAGGAGGTGAATCTTGGCGTAAATCAATAGAACTGATTACAAATGCAACTATGATTGCTACAGTGTTCTTTCTCTATTTCTCCGATCCCCCTTTCTTCAGGGGTCTCTCACATTATATATCTCTTTCCTGGTGATCTTGGCCCTCTAGTTGTCAATCATCCCAACCACTACTCAAGTGCTTGTCCCATTAAACACCCATTCTGACTCTCTGTGAGTTGCGGTAGCCAAGGAAGCACTGTTCAAGAGTTTTTTCTACATAAATATAGCCAGAAAAGTAGCTGCAGTGCATTTAATACGGATGTAGTAGCTTTTCCCTAGATACTTTTGGGTTCCTTTCTTTCTCGTGTGTTTGTGAGGTATGCTTCTAACACTAGAGCTTCTATGGAGATTATTTTCGTCATTGAAATAAGTATCTGACCTATATTTGTCATGGCCAAGGAGAAATTCCTCCTCGAACTGTCTTCTACTTCTTTCTAACTCATGAGACCCTAAATTGGAATCCCCCATGGCTATTTGTCCCTCCTTGGACATGCCAATGTTCTCGGATAGGGCCCAAGGCCCAATATACAATTTTGGGCCCTTATCCCTACAAAGTCCATTAATCTAATTTAATGGGAGTACATATTAATAATGGGATAGGTAAGGAGTTTTTGATCTATTAATATAATTTAGTTACATGTTAATAATGGAGTAGATTTTTAGATTTTTATTATCTAAGCTGGTGTATATGTATAGGTACAATTAAAAATAATTACAATTATACTGTTCAAATTATACATTTTTTTAAGAAAAT
The DNA here is from genome assembly GCF_002906115.3 of Quercus suber. Taxonomy (NCBI): domain Eukaryota; kingdom Viridiplantae; phylum Streptophyta; class Magnoliopsida; order Fagales; family Fagaceae; genus Quercus; species Quercus suber. The sequence goes on along the minus strand of NW_027069527.1, from coordinate 80,655 downwards.
GTTCAAATTATACATAGTATTTAACTTACACTTTTTTTTAAAACATACTTTTGTAAAACATATATATATATATATATATAATATAGAATTTAATTAGATTTAGACTCTTCAGTTTTTGCACCCAATAATCTACTTGCCACAATTTTTTTAAAATTTAGATGGATGTATAGCGCAAAATTGGACTCCAATTGAAATCCAATTTAAAATCTAATTGGATTTGAACTCTTCGATTTTTACACTCAATAATATACTTGGCACGAAATAAAAAATTAGATAGAACACGTGGTGCAAAATTGAGAATTAAACTGAAATCTAATTGGATTTTCATTAGATTTCATTAGAGAGAGAGAGATTAATCTTTCCATTAGATTTGTAGAGTAGATTTTCATTACCAAATTAATCTTTCTGTTAGATTTGTAGAGTAGATTTTTATTACCCAAATTAATTTTTCCATTAAGAATCATTTAATATTAAAATGCTACAACAGAGTATTACCGATATTGCTTAGAGAATCGATGCCATCATTAGCAACCATTAATATAATCATCCTTTTTTGACGAAATTATTATAATCATCCTAATAATACAAGGTATGGGTTATTTATTTATGATTTTTATCATTTCTCATCATTGAGGTGCCTATATAAACCACTTTCAGTCTTTGTGATCTACCTGAACATAAGTCCAAGAGGTTCAAGCTTATATCATTGTCAATGGGTTCAAAGAAGTCATATTTGGCTGTGATTTTAATACAAGTTATATATGCTGGCATGATCTTACTCTCCAAAGCAGTGTTCAATGATGGCATGAACAGTTACATTTTCATGTTCTATAGACAACTAGTTGGAACTGTTTTCTTATTCCCTCTCGTCATGATTTTTGAACGGTAATTATATATGATTTCTTCTCTTTCTGCTGTTTATTTCATAAGAGTAACCTTGTTGTTTTGTTTTGGATTCCAGGAAGAATGCAACACCGCTGTCATTCATGATCTTGTGCAAAATATTTGTGCTTGCTTTTGTGGGGTATGTATGATTTTTAAAGCTTTCTCTTGGTGCCCTTGAAAGAAATGCCTCTTAACTTGTAGTCATTTCAAGAATGTAATGAATTTACATTGTGAATTATATTTGAAAAGTTTGATATTGTTGATATGGAGGAAGTTTTAGATCTATACATCTCTCAGCTATTTTGCATTTCAGGATTACTTTGTCCCTGAATGTTTATTGTGTCGCCCTTATTTATACGTCTGCAACTTTGGGTGCTGCAACAGTAAATTGCCTTCCTGTCACAACATTTTTCTTCGCAGTGTTGCTCAGGTAGTTAATTGCAATCATTCCTTCATTTGTGTGTGTGTGTGTGTGTGTGGGTCACATACAGATTTTATTGCTTTATTCTTTCTTTCTTCACCATTTTCTTAATGTTATTGAGAAAGAAAGCCAAGAAACTAGATAGTCTGTAATGTTTGTAGTAAAAATTTGTTATTTTAGATACTCTGGTAAAACAAAGTACTTTGCATAAAGACGCACCTATTTTTAAAATTGTCGATGTCTTTTTGCATAAAGAAGCTTCTACCCCTGCATTTCCCCCTTGGGTCAGCAGTCAAATTCCCAACTAAGGCTCATTTAGTACCAAAATTTTGAAAGTTTTGTGTTTGATCAAAAGTTAGTTGCAATAAAATTACCAAAGAAGCTGTAAAATTATACTAATTTTTATGCCTGTTGAGTCAGTTCAGCTATATTTGTTAGAGTCAATTGACAGTCACTGCTTTGCAGGATGGAGAAAGTGACATTGAGGACAATCCCTGGGATTGCAAAGGTTGCAGGTATGATAGTGTGCATGGCTGGTGTGATGATCCTTGCATTTTACAATGGCCCTCAGATGAAACCCTTAATCCATCATCCATTAATTGGATATCATAACAACCAAGATCAACAACTTCATGCTTCTTCTGGCAAACATTGGACACTGGGATGTTTCCTCTTGTTCATTTCAATCATTTGTTGGGGTTTGTGGCTTGTACTTCAGGTACTACTTTAGGAGATTAATTTGTGCTACTTATCAACCACAAAATTGCTCTAACAAAGGATTAAAAAATAATAATAAAAAGTAGAAATAAAGGGAAAATTTTGAAGAGTCCATTTACTAGATCTCCCATGCTCCATGTCAAATCTGAAGCAATCAGACCACATGTCACTCTTTCTAGTTACTTGGTCATATCTGATATATGTGACCAGAGGCACATGTCGGTTGTATTACCTCCTAGGGAACATTACTTTGCCTTCTGCTTCTAGGGACAGCAGTGGAAGCATAATTGGCAAAAAAGTGATTTTAAAATCTACTTTTCTCTTGATGATTCACATCATATATTTTAACTTAAATATTATATCATTTCATTTCCATAAGATGCTAATCCATGTTTGTAATAACTAACCAGAGTTACTGATTTTGATCAATACAGGCTCTGGTTCTCAAAAGCTACTCTTCAAAACTTACCTTCACCAACCTTCAGTGCCTATCAAGTGCAATTCAGTCATTTGTTGTAGCCATTGCTTTCGAAAGAGACCCTCGTCAGTGGAAGTTGGGCTGGGACCTTAGATTACTAACAGTTGTCTACTGTGTAAGCAGACAAATAATCCTTGGACATGTCTTCCCCATACATTGGATGGTGTGGTATCCTAAACCCACAAGAGTTAAAAAAAAATGATTATTGAATGACTTAGCGAAAAAGAAAATTTTGGACCTGTCAATTTGACATAGAACTTTTTGGACTTACTTTGATATTCCCTCCTAAACTAATTGATTGATATTTGAATAGAGATATGAAGTTTTACATGGTCAATGACTTAATGTATATGAATAGTCTCCCTAGTTTCTTTTCTTTTTTCATGTTTGAATTTGCTTAACAATAACGAAGGCAATTGCATTCTCTGACAGGGAACCCTGGTGACTGGAGTTTCATACTACTTACAAGCATGGGTGATAGAAAAGAAGGGGCCAGTTTTCCAAGCCATGTCAACACCACTAAATCTGATAATTACAATCATTGGCTCGGTGTTTCTCTTAGGCGACGTCATTAGTTTAGGCAGGTGAGTTAGTCCAGCCATAACAATATACCTTTTTTATTAGTCTTCAAGTAATGCATCTTTAATTTATTTTATTTTTTTGTTAATGGGGGAAGACTGTTATTTGGATAACTTAGTGACCTAACTTGCTCTGATGATCACCCGTGAACTCTTTTCTTGTCGACGAATATGTTTGAAAAGACCATAAAAACTAAGTTGGCAGTTTTTGATGTTTCAAAATTAGTGAGAGAGTCTTGGTCATTTTGTTATGCAATCAGGGAGGGAAATTTATGTGTGACATTAATTATCTTTCTCTGTTTGTAGTGTCTTAGGTGGGATCTTGTTGGTTGTTAGCCTTTACGGCGTTTTGTGGGGAAAGAGCAAGGAACAAAGTGTTGATATCCCAAGCGGTGCACAAGTTCAATCTGAAATACCATTACCACGTATAGACTCGAAAGGGGAAGAGGTGGCTAGTAATGAACCACCCTCGCTTGTGTGATATAGCCAGGAGTTCAGTATTTAAATGCAACCAAGCTCCTCGAGAAGGCATGAGAATTGATTGAACTATTTGCCGGTGATCGCTCCATCCATATTTCAAAATTACGAGGAACCATAATCATTATGGAATTCATGAATTCCTACCCTCAATATGAACCAGTTTAAACTCACTGTACTTTCGCTTAATGAAGTATTAACCAACTCAAGTTTGTTGGTGTCTCACGAAGAAGAGTTTACTAGTTTGAATCTCTCCTTCCTCTCTTTGATGCCAAAATTCACGTATTAATTTAGATATATAAAAAAACTAATAATATAGGAACTTTTGACATTTCGTATTTCCACAATTGTGCTCGTTGTACTGAGGACTATCAAATCAACTAAATGAACTTACATTACCAACTTATTTGGTTGACTACATGAATCCATTTTCCAATATCAGGATTAACTAAGCATGATTCGCTTAGCCTTATCTAAAGCTTGATTATCTATTAAATCTTAAGGATCACATTTTTTTTTTTCCTTACTCCTTTCTCTCTATGTTTTGTATTTGATTGTCCTCTCTCTCTCTCTCTCTCTCTCTAAATAAATTCTTCATTGACCAAAAAAATAGGGAGGAAGTTTCCCTCTTCACCTTCACTACACAACAAAGAACTGGGGATAGAGAAGATGGGAACAGTTCCCACCATATTAAAAAAGAGCCCATTTTGCCAAGCTATGGACAAGAAATTTGGCCTTGCTAAAGAAATGAACAGCATTCCAAGAACAAAAAGACACCAACAAACTATTAATATCTGCTGTCAATGATTCTATGGACTAATTAAGGGGACAGTTGAAGTTTGGACTAGTTGAAATATGTTGGGTATGCATGAGTGAATGAAATCCCATATTGAATAATAATGAGAAGAGTGAGTGGTTAATATAGTATTGTTCGGTCCAAACTCATGAAGCTTAAGCTTTTGGGTTAAGTGATGTTCCTATATATTATATTAACTACTCAATTGATGTTGTTCTTATAAGTTATACATCTTAGATCAATTGAATATATGTTTGACGTGGGACTCAACAACATGTGTTGCTACTGATACGACCCCCGCCTCGGCCGCGTGTAGTACCTCTTTTCCCGCGTGGGGCTATGGTTAGATCGAGGAAATTTTGGAAATTAACAGGAAAGAAGAAGGATAAATTTCTGGTTATGCTTCGAGGGATAACCGGGACCTCCTTAACAAGCAAAAGCTTGATTGTTTTACTGGAATATTCAGATGACTTCTTATTAATAAACGTAGACTATAAATAGCCTCCACTGAGCATACAATGCATTCCTAATGATAAAGATAAAATAACGTAAGTCCTATCCTATTTCCAAGTCCTATCTCTGTTGGACACACCCAAGCAGAGTCATTATTTGAAAAGCAACCCTATAAACATAAATAAGATAACCATTAATAACTCCTAAACAAATCCTAAACAATCAGATAACTTCAACAAGCTAGAACCAATCTTGTGCAGCAGATAACACTGATCCAGAGCAGCCAAGAGATAGTAACCACTGTGCTGCATAATCTGATCTGAACTGCTGTCCAATCCACACTACAAAAAAAATGCCTATTAGCGACCAAGAATTTGTGACGGACCCAAAAAGCCCTCTCAAAAAATCTTATTTGTGATGACAAAATAAAACCCTCACAAATACTTGGTAAAATGTGAAATATTTGCGACCAACAAAAAAAGCTGTCGCTATTATGTGTTATAGCCATCACAAATGCTAATATTTTGGAGGGAAATTTTCCCTCCATATTATTTGCGAGGGACAATTAAAAATCTTTCGCAAAAAGTATATTATTTGTGACGGTTAAAAAAATTCCGTCACTAATACTAAATTATTTGCGAGGGCTAGGATCAACCTTCACAAATAATCATTAAAATGTAAAAATTTTTGGAGGGAAATGTTCCCACCAAATTATTTCCGAGGGACAATAAAAATTCCTTGCAAAAAGTTTATTTTTTGTGTGAGTTAAAAATATGCCCTTACTAAAACTAAATTATTTGCGAGGGCCACGATTAACCTTCACAAAAAATCATTAAAATATTAATTTTTTTTGGAGATAAAAGTTATTATATGATTCAAAGAAAAATAAAAAGAAATGAATAAACATATAGCACTTTGTATTCTTTAGATGAACCTTTTGTTTACAGTCTAAAAAAGAGCATTTTATATACATCCTATATAAGAAAGATCTGTCCTTATTTTCTAAACAATTGTACCCATAAAAAAAATTATAGCACTTTCAACTTCAAAATAGTAGCCTAAAATTCAAGAATTTTAGCCTTTTGTACTCTCTCTCTCTCTCTCTCTCTCTCTCTCTTAAAAGTGAATAAAAATTTCTTTCCATTAAAATAATGCATAAAAGATAAGTTTATAGATCAAATGATAAATTACATCCGATTGGCATGAAAATTAGTATGCATGTTAAGAACATATAGAACATGTAATCCAATGGTTGGATTTTCAAAATATGAATTCAATAATAAGTTATTGGGTGATGTAATATTTTTTAGAGTTACAACACATGTAACTTGAACCCAACTCTATATTTTTTAATTCGATGTGAATTTTGACAAATCTATCATTAGATTACATTATCTTCATATATTTTTCATGCTTATAAAATTTTAAGGTGACCAAATATTAATTGTCATGTCATTAATCAATTGTTTAAATTCAAGTTTTTGTAATTTAAAATAACGCATAAAAGATAAGTTTATAAATCAAATGGTAAATTACATCCGATTGGCATGAAAATTGGCATAAATGTTAAGAACATATAGAGCATGTAATCCAACGGTTAGATTTTCAAAATATGAAATCAATAATAAGTTATTGGGTGGTGTAACATTTTTTAGAATTACGTAAGTGTAACTCGTACCCAACCCTATATTTCTTAATTCGATGTGAATTTTGACAAATTTACCGTTAGATTACATTATCTTCATATATTTTTCATGCTTACAAAATTTCAATGTGATCAAAGATTAATAACCATGTCATCAATCAATTGTCTAAATTCAAGTTTTAGTAGTTTAAAATAATGCATAAAATATGAGTTTAAAGATCAAATGGTAAATTACATCCGATTGACATGAACATTGACATGCATGTTAAGACTATATAGAACATGTAATCCAACAGTTGGATTTTCAAAATATGAATTCAATAATAAGTTATTGGGTGATGTAATATTTTTTAGAGTTACAACACGTGTAACTTGAACTCAACTCTATATTTCTTAATTCGATGTGAATTTTGAAAAATCTACCATTAGATTACATTATCTTCATATATTTTTCATGTTTACAAAATTTCAAGGTGATCAAAGATTAATAACCATGTCATCAATCAATTGTCTAGATTCAAGTTTTTGTAGTTTAAAATAATGCATAAAAGATGAGTTCATAGAATAAATGGTAAATTACATTCGATTGGCATGAAAAATGGCATGCATGTTAAGCACATATACAATTTGTAATCTAACGGTTGGATTTGCAAAATATGAATTCAATAATAAGTTATTTGGTGGTGTAACATTTTTTAGAATTATGTCAGGTGTAACTCATACTCAAACCTATATTTCTTAATTCGATGTAAATTTTGACAAATCTACCGTTAAATTACATTATCTTCATATATTTTTTATACTTACAAAATTTCAAGGTGATAAAATATTAATAGTCATGTCATCAATCAATTGTCTAAATTCAAGTTTTAGTAGTTTAAAATAATGCATAAAATATGAGTTTAAAGATCAAATGGTAAATTACATCCGATTGATATGAAAATTGGCATGCATGTTAAGACTATATAGAACATGTAATCTAACAGTTGGATTTTCAAAATATGAATTCAATAATAAGTTATTGGATGGTGTAACAGTTTTTAGAGTTACGTTAGGTGTAACTTGAAGTCGACCCTATATTTCTTAATTCAATGTGAATTTTGACAAATTTACCGTTAGATTACATTATCTTCATACATTTTTCATGGTTAAAAAATTTCAAGGTGATCAAAGATTAATAGGCATCTCATCAATCAATTGTCTAAATTCAAGTTTTTGTAGTTTAAAATAATGCATAAAAGATGAGTTTATAGAACAAATGGTAAATTACATTTGATTGGCATGAAAATTGGCATGCATGTTAAGAACATATAGAACATGTAATCCAACGATTGGATTTCCAAAATATGAATTCAATAATAAGTTATTGGGTGGTGTAACATTTTTTTGAGTTACATCAGGTGTAACTTGAATCCAACCTTATATTTCTTAATTCGATATGAATTTTGACAAATCTACCGTTAAATTACATTATCTTCATATATTTTTCATGTTTACAAAATTTCAAGGTGATCAAAGATTAATAGCCACGTCATCAATCAATTGTCTATATTCAAATTTTTGTAGTTTAAAATAACGCATAAAAAATTAGTTTAGATATCAGATGTTAAATTACATCTGATTGGCAATGACATTGACATACATGTTAAGAACATATAGAACATGTAATCCAACGGTTGGATTTTTAAAATATGAATTCAATAATAAGTTATTAGGTGGTATAACATTTTTTAGAGTTACATCAAGTGTAACTTGAACCCAACCCTATATATCTTAATTCGATGTGAATTCTTACCGTCCAATTGGTCTCAAATTTTACCAACACCAATATGTCACCATACTCTTTAATCCTAATGATCAAGATTTGAATATGAATTTCACTAAGTCCGGTAGTATTGGGACCATCTATTAAGTTTGATCGGGTTTGACCAACTTTGACTAAACTTTGACTGTGCATTTTTCTAAATCCAACTGTTTAATTGTGACCATAATTTACCAGAATGAACCTTTCATTACACTCTTCAAATCCAACCGTTAGATTTCAAATCTAAGAATGGCACATGATAGATATGTGTTGTGTACCTATATGGCTATATATATTCTCTCAATTTTACCATCCAATTGGTCTCAAATTTTACCAACATCAATATGTCACCATAGTCTTCAATCCTAATGATCAAGATTTAAATATGAATTTCACCAAGTCCAATGGTATCGGGACCATCTATTAAGTTTAATCGAGTTTGACCAATTTTGACTAAACTTTGACCACGCATTTCTCTAAATCCAATCATTTGATTGTGATCATGATTTACTAGAATTAACCTTTTATTATACTCTTCAAATCTAACAGTTAGATTTCAAATCTAAGTATGGCGCATGATAGATATGTGCTATGTACTTGTATGGTTATGTTTACTCAATCTAACTATCCAATTGGTCTCAAATTTCACCAACATCAGTATGTCACCATACTCTTCAATCCTATTGATCAAGATTTGAATATGAATTTCACCAAGTCCAATGATCTTGTGACCATCTATTAAGTTTGACTGAGTTTGACCAATTTTAACTAAACTTTGACCGCGTCTTTCTTTAAATCCAACTGTTGATTGCTATTGATCTAAGAATATGAGTTATATTTTGGGAAGAACACAAAGAACATAAATATGTTCTTCCAAAAAATTAATAATAATGAAAGGAATAAAAAAAATCAATTTAATTATCTTATTTTATTTTTAAAAATTTTAAAAATTGAATTTTTTTTTAATTTTTATGTGATTTATTATTTATTTAAATGTTGACGTGAAATTTTTACTAAGCTATAGCGATATTTTTATAACCCTTTGCAATAGTTATTAGACAAAACATTTTTTTTATCCTAAAAGTTAAATATTTCTAATATTTTTTTATCCTTCACACAAAATTTCTCACACGCATAAACTTTTTTTTCCCAAAATTTTCATTTGAAGCTCTTGCTCCTTTGACTTGTACATCGCCATGGCCTTTAGATCCTTCAACTTGTACTCCCTAAAATTCATTATTTTATTACTTAAGCTTTATTATTATTATTATTATTAAAGAAAACTCTAATTATATAGCCTTATCAAAAAAAAAAAAAAAAAAAACTCTATGGGACAAGCTCTCCCCCCAGATTTTTTTTCTTCCCGCAAAAATTTTCCCCCAATTTTTCATTTCCCACTTTTTTCCTTTTTTTTTTTTTTTTTCTTCTTTTGTTCATTCAGATTGTTTCTTTTCCTTCTTTCTTTTCATTTCCCACTCCTCTCTCCCCTCACACCTCTTCTCTCCCCTCACGCCGCCACCCCTGGCCACCGATCTGCTCTCTCTCCCATAACGCCGAAGTCACAATCCCCAGCCACCACCGACTTGTAAAGCCCCTCACAACCCAATCGATTTCAGGTTGTTCAGGTAAGCTGAAAAACAGCGTTGTCATCTTCTCTAAAACATACCCTTGTACTTTTCATTTCAACTTTTATTTATTCTCATCATCATTATCAACTATCAATTACCGTAGATTTATTATGTTGTTCTTTTCTTATTCTTATCAATGCCATAACATACGGAGCTTAACAATATTATCTTTTTTTTTGTTTGATGTTTCGAGTGCCCACATGTTGTTTGTCAAACAACACTGGAAGCCATCATTCCTCTATAGGAAATAGTTTTTCAGGTTTAAAACCGGACAGGTTTTTATTGCTATGGGTATTTACTGCAAATCTGTGGCATCAATTGCTTTCATTTCTCTTCTTCAGAGAGAGAGAGAGAGAGAGAGAGAGAGAGTACAAAAGGCTAAAATTCTTGAATTTTAGGCTACTATTTTGAAGTTGAAAGTGCTATAATTTTTTTTATGGGTACAATTGTTTAGAAAATAAGGACAGATCTTTCTTATATAGGATGTATATAAAATGTTTTTTTTTAGACTGTAAACAAAAGGTTCATCTAAAGAATACAAAGTGCTATATGTTTATGCGTTTCTTTTTATTTTTCTTTGAATCATATAATAACTTTTATCTCCAAAAAAAATTAATATTTTAATGATTTTTTGTGAAGGTTAATCGTGGCCCTCGCAAATAATTTAGTATTAGTAAGGGCATATTTTTAACTTGCACAAAAAATATACTTTTTGCAAGGAATTTTTATTGTCCCTCGAAAATAATTTGGTGGGAACATTTCCCTCCAAAAATTTTTACATTTTAATGATTATTTGTGAAGGTTGATCCTAGCCCTCGCAAATAATTTAGTATTAGTGACGGCATTTTTTTATCCGTCACAAATAATATACTTTTTGCAAGAGATTTTTAATTGTCCCTCGCAAATAATATGGAGGGAAAATTTCCCTCCAAAATATTAGCATTTGTGATGGCTATAACACATAATAGCGACAGCTTTTTTTGTTGGTCGCAAATATTTCACATTTTACCAAGTATTTGTGAGGGTTTTATTTTGTCATCACAAATAAGATTTTTTGAGAGGGCTTTTTGGGTCCGTCACAAATTCTTGGTCGCTAATAGGCATTTTTTTTGTAGTGAATACTAGTGTTGTTAATTAAAGTAAGTGGCATGTAACTTAAAGTAATTACTATCACTATGCTAGGTGCTAGCACTTCTTCTTTTGGAAAGGAAATTAGTTTAAACTTTTAAGCTTGTTAGCACAAAGTTGCATAGAAAAACCAGCATCTTAATTAGATGAGGACACAAACTTATTGGAAACCCATTCTAATACTTTGGATTTGGGAAATTGTTCTAAAAACACCCAATTAATTGGTAAGGTTATCTTCTATTGAAATCTTTTATTTCTACTATTGACCTTTAACTAGGGTTTCTTGACATTATGCCAAAAACCTTGTAATTTAATTGGCACCTTCCCATGCACAAAGTACTTAGGGGTCTAGGGGGGAAGGGTTTAGCTACGGAAATAGCAACATATTGTAACACTAATTGGCTTGGACTCCTTGGTTTTAACTACTAAGTTGCCAAGAACTTCGTAGTTTAACTAGGTCCTAATGTTTCTAACAGAATTTAGATTCCCCCATCTGAAGTCCCAACTATTAAATTATCCACACACAAAAAATGCAAAGTCCAAATTAAATAATTACACTCATTAATAAAACCCCCATTCCTTCATAAAATCCAAAATAAGATCTAATAGACCATAAATTTAGTCAAATTATTCAATGAAAAAGTCAAATAGATGGGAGAAGATTTCATATAAAAATTCTTATTCCATCTCTCAATTTGATTATAATATTTGGTCATTTTGGTGTTTTTATTATTTTATTTTTATTTTTTAGGGTTATTTTGTCATGACCAAGGTTTTCGGAGGTATTTTGACCATTTAGAGGTTCAAGGGTAATTCAATTGTTTTGAAGATAGATATTGAGTGTATTTCAATCCTTTCAGAGTTTAAAAAAATTATATTGATCATTTTGTTGTTTTTGTTACTTTGGGGGTATTTTCTAAATTTGAGGTACAAAGATATTTCTGTCATCTTGGATGTTTCGAAAAGTATTTCCATCACTTTGGAGGTTTTAGAGTTATTTCATTCATTATACTATTGTATAGATTTCAAGTGTATTTTGGTGATTTTGAAATTTCTTATTTTGTTAATATATGTTTTTTGGTAATATATATATACATATATATAAAGCAGATTATTGGATAAATTTGCATGCATAAGGATGGCAATTTCATCTTGACTGAACCCCAATTTGTCTCCCTGCTACAAAGAAGTGATGGGGCAAGGACATGATAAAATACACGTCCTCACCGCTGAGGTGGGGTAGGGATGGATTTTGGTCGCCTCGCCCTAACTCACACAAAGCATATTTACTTAAATACTATTATACCTTTTATGATTACAAAATTACCACTAAGGGTGATAGGAACTTTGCCGTATTATTTTATTAAACAATTTAGCATGTAATTTGTGTTTTTTACTAGTGTCTAACTTCTTTATTTTATTATTGAGTATTATTTTTTGGGAAAATAATGTGGTTTTTGTTATTATTTTGGCATATGGAGACTTTGTACTATATAACTTTTTTTGAGGGGAGATTTTGTACTAATTAATGTCCGGTTAGTTAATTTGGTCTAGAATTTTATTATATTAGTGCTTAATATTTGTTCTAAATTATTGAGTATTATTGCTTGGTAAAAATTATGTTTGTGAAATTAAATTTAGTATTATATTATTGTATATCTTAATTATGTTCTAGGCAAGTTGGTACGAAACAGGTTGCCTCGACCTACAGGGAAGGGCAGGGCCGTATTAATGCCCCGTTATTAAGGGCACGTTTGGTAGACTATAATAAACACTGTAATGTAAAAGATATTTCTATAGCATAACTATTCGATTATTTGATTATGTTTTTATTACAATAAATAGTTATTCTTTATGAATAGCTATTTTTCAAAATGATGAATAATTATTCCTTATCAAAAGTACTAAATATCTATTCCTTCACTTTATGTAATACATTTTTAAAAAAATTTCTTAAAAAAACCATTAGTTGCATATTTTCAAAATAAAAGAAAATAAATTTTCCTTGTTGTTACACCTTCTTTTTAAACTAATGAATAGTAATACTAAAGAATAGTAATACTTATTATATTCCAACTTAACGTATTTCTTATAATACTTATTCTTATTTCCATGTAATAATCATTACAGTATACCAAACATACCCTAGGTTTTACAGAGGGCTTGATACGGGTAATAACTAATAACTATATATTTAGTTAAATCAATAATAAATGTTAAGAACCAAACTCATTATTTAGTTAGATCAATATACGACACCATTTGAGCAAGTTGGTACCTCTTTTTAGAAAATTCTTAGACACTCTTGGAGTATGGAGAAATATCTCTTCTCGCATTCATAATGGACCTCACTATGAATTTATTAAATAGACTCCACCATAAATGTGAGAGGAGAGAGCACCACTCTCTATGCCCTGAAAATATTTAAGAATTACTAGACACTAATAAGTGTTTTGCAGAGTAAGGGAAGGGCATGGGTTTAAGCTGTGGAGATTAGTATGTAAATATTCCTAATTTTCTCAACAAAATAAATAAATAAATGAATAAACCCTTTATCATTTGACCCAAACTTGCTCATTTGCTGGGAAATTATTCCATCTTCTTGTCAGTTAAGGGTACGTCACATCTATGGGAATCACATGTGAGGCTATATTTTTTGTAAGGTGGGTGTAATACACCGAGTGAATTATATAAATTAACCTCATTTGCCACCTTTAAACAAACATTAAAACTTATATAAAAGCATAAAATTAAAATTAATTAAAAAAAAATACATACCCATGCTTGTAATGCCAACCCGATAAATTAGCAGCTTCATTTAGAGCTTCCCTCCACCTTTTCAGCTTCTGGCTATCCTTGAATTGTTCTTCATGTTTAGCCAATGCTTCCCCAATCTTACCCTTTTGGTTACGTATATCTGATGGAACTACATCGTAAAAAATAGGCAGCACCACCTGGTCATTTTGCTTACACTCAAGAATTTTGATAAGCTCATCCAAACACCAAGTAGAAGATGCATAATTTTGAGAGAATACAATTATCAAAATCTTTGAGCTTTCAATGGTTTTGAGAAGCTTCACAGAAATTTCTTCTCCCCTTTGAAGGTCATCATCAATAAAGGTATTAATACCCTTTTGATGCAAAGCATTATACAAGTGACCTGTAAAACCGTAGCGGGTATCTTCCTCTCTAAAACTTAAAAACACGTCAAAATTCTTGGATTGATGGGTGAAAGAGAAAGATGAGGCTCCTTTGATGGTCACAAGCGCCATTGGGATTTATGAGCACACAGAAATAGAAGATATAAACGGAGGAGGAGAAAGAAAAAAGTGATTGAAATGGGAATTTAAAGAGATGATAATAGGGCATTCACCAGTTTGGTTGAGGAAAGTGAAGAGGATAGAGACAAACTAGATTATTTGAAATAGTTAGACTTGCTTTCGGTGTGTTCAAGTTTCAAGGGGTTTTTTTAGAAAATAACTTCAAAACCCAAACAATATTATTAGTTAGGCAACGTTTCAAACATATTGCATTTCTAATAATTCGACTTCAGAGGAGTCAATTTTACTGTTCATATAGCCTATTCCTCGTGCCACGTAGCTCAATAAATCGAGTCCTTTGCACTCATTTTTTATACATAGAAATCGACTTCGGTGGGGTCGTTTTCAATACAAAGAAAACGACTCCACTGGAGTCGTTTTCTTTGTATTGAAAACGACTCCACTGAAGTCGAGTTGCCCAAAAACGAAAAACAAAGAACAAACGCAGAAGAACGAACCCAGAAGAACGAAGAACCAAAAACGAAGAACGAAGAACAAACGCAGAAGTCGATTTGCCCAAAAACGAAGAACGAAGAACAAACGCAGAAGAACGAACCCAGAAGAACGAAGAACGAAGAACAAAGAACAAAGAAGAACGAAGGACGACAGAAGAACGAAGAACAAAGCACGAACGCAGCAAACGAACCCAGCAACACACACCCAGCAAACGACGAACGCAGGCGCCGACGAACCAAACCCCGACGAACCCAGCAACACCGACGGCGAAGCACGAAGAACAAAGAACGAACCCAGCAAACGAAGAACAAACTCCAGGCATCGATCCGATCCGATCCGATCTGATTTTTTCGTGTAGCCTTTTCTTCGTTTGCTGGGTTGCGCCTGGGTTTGCTCGTCGGTGTTGGGGTTCGTCGGGGTTTGGTCAGAATCGGCGCCTGGGTTCGTCGGCGCCTGCGTTCGTCGTTTGCTGGGTGTGGTTTCAACCTCTAGCAAGAAAAATCAGCAACACATGGTGCCGCAAATGTTTGTGTGGAGCATTTGATTTCTATACAAAGAAATCGACTCCACTGGAGTCGTTTTCTTTGTATAAAAACCGACTTCAGTGGAGTCGGTTTCTATGTATAGAAAACGACTCCAATGGAGTCGATTTCTACACAGACAAATTAACTTCACTGAAGTCGATTTATTGAGCTACGTGGCGCGAGGAATAGGCGATATGAACAGTAAAATCGACTTCTCTGAAGTCGAATTGTTAGAAATGCAATATATTTGAAACGTTCCTAACTAATAATATTGTTTGGGTTTTGTAGTTGTTTTCTTAAAAATCCCTTTCAAGTTTTCAACCACTAAGCTCTACTTTCTAAAAATAAATACATAAATAAACTGCTACTCTCAATTTTCTAAGCACCACCATTTTGACCCGAATATAAAATGCAATTTCTTAGAAGCTTCAACAACCAAAAAATAAGGTCCCGTTTGGTAGATGTGTTTAAAAATTGAAAATTATTATTTAAAATTTTTTGTAAAAATACATGTGGGTGAAAAAATATGTAAAAATTCGTGAAATATTGTTTAAAAACTGAAAATTATTGTTTGGAAACACTTACCAAACACCCCCTAATTCTTCAAGCTTTTCAAGCGCCATTGATTGCTGCTTTTCACGTGGCAATATCTTAGAAGTATTGTGTGAAGTCAAAAACAATTCTTTGAACTTTGCGCAAAATGAAATGCATCTATGTATCCGATTTTACCGTACAAATCAGAGAGAGAAGGTGGGTAGTCACATGGGGAAAAACTTGAAAAGTCGTTGTTCTTAGCTAAAGCTGAGAATAGTCAAGACTTGAGACCTATGATTTATTTGTGCTTGTTGAGATTGTTCTGTCCTGACTCTTGGGTTTGTGTTTGTTGATCTTTGTGTCTTGGGTATCTTGTTATTTTTTGTACTCGGAGCGTGCTTGAAGATTCAACTCTGTTCTATGAGAAAACACATTGTTCTTGAATTTAAAAAAATCATAATTTGTCGATCTTTATTTCACTCTTTTTTTTTCAATATATTTTTTATTTTTAATGGTAAAAGTGATGAGGTGGATCGTAAATGTCTAACACATCGAGAGAAAAAATGTTAAAAGGACCCTTATCACGTGTGGATAAAGTATAATTAACTCTTTAGTCAAGGATTGATGCATGTGAATACTCATCAAGAGACAGAATTCATTATCTTGAGGTTTGTAAGACATTAGAACCAAGACGTTGAATTAATCTAAGCACACAAAAGTACAACTCTCCACCAATAAAACCAAAATTCAATAAAAGCAATATTTTTTCTCTTTTATTTTTTAATAATTTGATAGTTATAACAACAACGGAAAATAGATACAAATTTTAGTTCTCCTAACAAGTTATACCATTAAATTATAAAACTTTGACAAATATGCAAGTGCTTTGATGCCTGCAAATATAGTCCAAAAAACATTTGCTTTGGCCCTTTGGCCATGGTCTAGAGTAGAAGCCAAGTAATAGATTTAAAAAAAATTACAATTTATTAAGGCGATAATAAGCTGTAATTAAAGTTACATCATTTTCATATGCATTAATCATTTATATCTCGTTTATTATATAATAGTCACAATAAATTATGTCAATAATTATGAAGAATTATGCCACTAAATTTATTACCACAACAAAAAGACACTCACTTACTTTTGTCATTCCAAATTGCCTAAGCAAGAAAAATATATTCACTACGGTTGCATATTAAAAAGTTGTATTGGTCACTTAATCAATGTGGGAATCTGTTCATAATATTTTTTTTCTTTTTTCTTTTTTGAAATCTGATCCATCTTTTACTTTAATCAATGCTTGAATCAAATATTCAAGTTAGTTTTGTAATATTAGATTCAAACAGCCAACCAACAACGCACCAGTGGTCTAGTGGTAGAATAGTACCCTGCCACGGTACAGACCCGGGTTCGATTCCCGGCTGGTGCATTTCTTCTATATTCCACTTCTTTTTTTGAAAGAATTAAACGATAGTATTATTAATGGCGTACTTTTTCTTTTTTTCTTTTTTGAAGTTGATGACCTTTCAAATTTATCAAATTTCCAAATCTGCTCATACCCAAAAAAAATTTTTTTTTTTTTAAATTGACAACTTTCAAGATTTATCCAATTTCAAAACCCAAACGTCCATACCCACACAAAAAAAAAAAAAAAATAAAATAAAATAAAAAAGCAAAAAAGAAAGATCTCTATTTTGATTTGAAAAATTTTAAGACCACAAATTATTCCATAACTTTTTTTTATTCACAACCGTGATGTGGCAAATTAAACAATATTATTATTAATTGCATACTTTTTTTAAAAAAAAATTGATGACCTTCTAAATTTATCCAATTTCCAAATCCAGATGCCCATACCCCAAAAAAAAAAAAAAAAAGACCTTCATTTTGATTTGTTAGGAGAAATTAAACAATATTATTAATTGCCTACTTTTTTTTGGTTGAAATTGATGACCTTCCAAATTTATCCAATTTCCAAACTGAGACACTCATACCAAAAAAAAAAATGCAAAAAGAAAAAAGAAAAAAAAAAACCCTCCATTTTGATTTGAAAAAGTCCAAGACCACAAGTTATTCCACAGTTATTTTGTCACTATGATGTGGCAAATTAAACAATAATATTATTAATTGCCTTTTTTTTTTTTTTTTTTTGAAATTGATGACCTTCCAAATTTATAAAATTTCCAATCCCAGAGGCCATACTCCAAAAAATGTGAAAAAAGACCTCCATTTTAATTTGAAAAAGTCTACTACCACAAAATTTTTCACAAATTTTTTGTCACAACTCTAATGTATTAGAGTATGATTGGTGAAGAAAAAATAGTGAGTTCATATGAAAGTGAATGTTAATCACTCAAATTTAAATAATATTATTATTAATTTCCTACTCTTTTTTTTAATAAATTGATAACTTTTCAAATTTATCCAATTTCCAAACTCATATGCCTATACACCCAAAAAAAGACCTCCATTTTAATTTGAAAAATTATATGACTACATAATTTTTCATAACTTTTTGTTACAATTGTGACATGACAGAGTATGATTGCTGAAGAAAAAATTGTGAGTCCTAATCTACCCTACCACGCCAAAAATGTGACAAAAAAAATTGTAAAATAATTTATATTCCTAAAACTATATTTTAGTAAGAAAAATGCTAACGAATACTTTTAGAACAATAATTAATAATTCATTTAATGAAAAATTTTATGTGAAAAAAAAATTATTATTTTAATAAATTTTTTCATTTCTCAGAATAAATTTTTTTTAAAAATAAATTATTAAGCAGGACCTTTTTAGTAAAAGAGAAAGTGACATAATCAATGACGGAAGAGATGGCGGCAAGTGGGAAATTGCTGAATTTCCCTTTATTCGGGGAGAACTGAAAAGTTCATGTCAGAGTGTACCATTCTTATCGCACATTGATTATTCACATTATCCGAAAGAAATAGGAACACTAATCAATGACATAATCAATGATGAAACAAAGGTTGAAAATTGGAATAATGCCGGCTTAAATTTGGTAGTATTTTGATTCGATACTATAAATATGTGTAGTGGCTGCCACTGACAGTAGTTATCACTTATTCTCACTTCAACTCCTAATCCTAGGTACGTGTCTTTACTAAATTTTTAAAACTAAACTAGTATTTACCTTTTTCTTTGTTTTTGCAATGTTATTATTACCTGCACTGCTCTATATATATTCGATGTTGTTGGTAAATGAACAGGGAAATCCTATGACATTGAAAATCCTCGAAAGAAAAACACAGAATTTGGAAGATGGCAGAAGGGAAAGAAGTCCAAATTCCAAAGGTGAAACTGGGCAATCAAGGCTTTGAGGTGAAAAACCCAATACCATTTCTTGAATTGTGAATAAACCCATTTCTTTTTCTTTTTTTTATCTTTTTTTTTTCAAGAAACTTCCACTTTGTATAAGTCCAACTCACATTTCTTTGGAAACCCATCTGCATAATTTGGTCTATTTCGAGATTTTAAGGTTACATTAACTCATCTACATAATAGCTTCTCGGAGTATTTGATGGAAGCTGATGATGCCGAAAATATCAACAGTGGGTTGCACAATGCTCGCACCCTCGAGACGACACCTGCACAGAAAAAAAGAGGACCTAATAGAGAGCACCGGTGTGGTGCCGGCCAAATACCCTCCGAAGGTCAAGTCAGAAAGAGTGCTCACAACTCTAGAGTGCTAGAGAGGGTTAATTATGCGTACCTTGGCTTATGAGGGTATTGGGGCTTTTATAGTGGCTTGAGATTGACATCCCTTCCTTGATGCGGAAGTCTTTTCCTTATAGGACTCTTCCTATGGAGTCCAAAACGTGTTTTTTTTTTTTTTTTTTTTTTTTTTTTTTTTGCATAAAGAGATTCAAGTTTAAGAAACATATTTTATACTATTAAAAGATTAAATGAAAATTTTCATAATATGCATCTTTTAAATAATGCATCTTATGAATGTGAAGTAATTGTCTAACATTTAAGGAAATTAATATAAAACAACAACAACAATCAAAGTTACGGAGAAAAATTGAGAGAGGAAGTCTAATATATGTGCAGTGTTAGCTAAAAGATGAAGGAAAAAAAATAAAAGATATCTATAACTAAGTTTTTGTACTTATCTAAAAAAATTGATAGAGAGATATAGAAAAATTTGATAAAAGCAATTATGATTTTGTGTCTCTAAATCACTACTAGAGTTTGGTGCAATTTGGTGTGCCACTTGCTAGCCCTTCAAAATAGAGTAGTGTAGATAAGTTTCACCTAAATATAATTTTTTTTTAGTTGTAGGTCTATAGAGTACATACAGAATAAAACACTAATGATAGTAGTATGGATAAGTCTTATCTAATAACCGTGTATTGGAAAAATAATAATAAAACACTAATGATAATTTTTATTTTTATTTTTTATATAAAAAGGCTGAAGCTTATCTTGTTGGATAAACAAAAACGGTTGATAATTCTTAAACGGAAAAACCAAATTGGGATGTGAACAAAAAGAGGAAGTTTACTTAAAATCAAATAAGAAAACACTTTGATTTATCTCAAAAAAAAAAAGAAAAAAAAAAGAACAAGAACAAGAAGATAATATGAACAAAATGTAGGTTACATGTTTTGTTAAAACACCAAAATAATTATTTGGTGTGGTAAAGTTGATAAGAAAAAAAAAAAAAATTTATTTTTAGCTGGTGTGGTAATTTTTTAGATAAAAACAATAAGTATTTGTTTTTCGATAAAGTAACAATAAGAGTACTTAAAAAATTTCTTTTTTATCTTCTTCTCTTTTGTTATTATTATTTTTTTTTTTCTTTTTTTGGGACTAAGTGTTGGGATTTCTTATATATTATTAGGTAAATTTATGTCTTTTGCATTGGCCTTTGACGTCTGATGGAACATACTCAGTCCGGAGTGCATATCATCGGCTGTATGCGGAGTTTAGTCGACAGGCTCTACCTAGCTCTTCGAATGCGGAGGGAGAGGGAAAGGGTCGTGGAACGGTATTTGGAAGCTCCGGGTTCCTCCGAAGGTTCATCATTTTCTTTGGAGAGTGGTCCGAGAACTTAGTCTGTTGAAGCGGAATGTGGTGGCTGATGGACCGTGTGAGCTCTGCCGAGAGTCCAATGAGGACTGTCTTCATGCGTTATGGTTGTGTGACTCGGTGAAGGCAATTTGGAGGTCTGATCAGTGTTTTTCTTTTATGCTTTCCGAGCGTTTTTCCAGTTTTGCCGATGCGTTTTTGTTTCTTCGCAAGGAGGCTTCTCCTCGGTTGGTGGAGCAATTTGTTATGGTGGCGTGGTGTATGATGATGCCGAAAATATCAACAGTGGGTTGCACAATGCTCGCACCCTCGAGACGACACCTGCACAGAAAAAAAGAGGACCTAATAGAGAGCACCGGTGTGGTGCCGGCCAAATACCCTCCGAAGGTCAAGTCAGAAAGAGTGCTCACAACTCTAGAGTGCTAGAGAGGGTTAATTATGCGTACCTTGGCTTATGAGGGTATTGGGGCTTTTATAGTGGCTTGAGATTGACATCCCTTCCTTGATGCGGAAGTCTTTTCCTTATAGGACTCTTCCTATGGAGTCCAAAACGTGATGTAGATTGACATCCCTTCCTTGATGCGGAAGTCTTTTCCTTATAGGACTCTTCCTATGGAGTCCAAAACGTGATGAACAAGTCTCCTCCTTACGCGGAAGATTTTTACCAAGTATACCAGATCTCCGAAGTCCTACTAGCGCAAGGACTCTATTTGGGCTCTTACGAGAATGGGCCAAAATATCCCTCCTTAGGGGCTCAACAGGCCCATGGATAATCTAGCCCAGCATAATTCAGCCCGTCTGTGTCCGGCCCGTTCACAATAGGTCCGTCCATATAGGGCCGTGCCAACGATGGATCCGTCTACTTGGGCTTAAGAGATTTTTCCCCTTTCAGTGTATTTGGGAGCGTCGAATAGAATCAGATTGCGCCAGCAGGCTAATTTGGGGGGTTGGGGAAGTGTGCAGGCGTGCTTGTGAGCTGTTGAAAGAGTTCCACGATGTGCATAGAAAGATTCCCCGGATGGTGATTCGTAGTAGTGACTCTCGATGGACTCCTCCGGCCTCTGGCTTGTATAAAATTAATTTTGATGGTGCTCTATTTGAGGAGCAGGCTTGTGCAGGATTAGGAGTGGTGATCAGGGACTCGGCAGGTTTGGTTATTGGAGCTTTGAGCCAAAAAATTTGGTACCCAGAGTCTGTGGACATGGTGGAGGCTCTAGCTGCTAGTAGAGCCATTGTTTTTGCTAAAGAACTTTGTCTTCAGTCTATGGTGGTGGAGGGAGATTCCTAACGAGTTATCCAAGCTATACTTGCGGCTCGGCCTTCAAGGACTATGTTTGGTCATGTTATTGCTGATATTCATAGTTTAGTTTCTGATGTTAATTGTAGTTTTTGTCAAGTTGAGAGAGAGGGGAATAAACTTGCTCATGCCCTCGCTTGTAGAGCAGTTGCTTCTGCTGATTTTGATGTGTGGCTAGAAGATCTACCACAGGATTTAGAGAATGTTTTTCAGTTTAATTTATGATAATAAACTTTCTTACAGGATTCTAAAAAAAAATAAAAAAAAAAGAAGAAAGAAGTTCTTTACACTTTGACCAGGCAACTCGTTTAGAATGACTGAGCTTACATATATATCATCAATATTATTTGCTGATATACCATTTCAACACTTTACCCATCATTCTTTTTCTACGACAGTTCAAAATAAATGAGAAAATTTGTGATTTTTTTTTTTTTTTTTGAGAAACATAAAACTTGTGAATTGAAAAAAAAGCTAAAAAAGTTGAGTTTAGACACCATGATTGCACCAAGTGGTTGCATTAAATTGCAAAAATATTTATTAAAATATTTATAAACACTTTTTTTTTTTTAATTAGTTGGTTAATGGCATACAACTACAATATAGACCTAATAAGTTAGTTTGAATAACAAAAACTAAATTAACGTGTAATCATTGTTCATTTAAATTATTAATGAAAAAATATAAACAAAAAGAAACATCACCCAAGAGTTTGTTTCGCGAATCCAATTTTTTTTATTAGTTGATATATAGATAAATATACATTACAGATTACCATCTATGCTAATTAGGAATTGCTATTATATTACAACTCATTCAAATTGATTTGATCTCAATAATAATAATAATAATAATAATAACAAAAAAAGAATTTGGACCGCACACAACTCTTCCCAAATATGCACGTTTTGTTTTGTTTTTTAAACTTTGGTGAGATAGGGTTTGTTGGACTTGCAACAACACGTTGTCAGTGAAAAAGTGTTGAAGAAAAAGTAACTTATTTTAACTTTTTATCTAAAAAGTTGTTAAAATTTGTTGTAATTTGGTGCCACAGTTTTGCACAATCAAAATTTCTAAATCCAGTTACATTTTTTAAACCCTAACTTTGTAATTTAGTGTAGCCATTTGGTGTAACCATTGCTTCTAAGCCCAACTATATTTATACTAGTATTATTCTCATGCATTACACAGTTTTGGCTATCAAATTTTTAAATAATTTTTGAGAAATAATAAATTAATAATCACTTTAGTCTAAATCATATAAATTGTATATAAAATATAGTTTTTAAAGGTCTCAAACAATCACACAACATATTTATATGGAAAAAAATAATAATTCTCTTCTGACTTATCGTTTGTCTTATAATGACATGAATATTATTCAAATGTCTTGTGGGTGCTAAATATAGGTATTTATATTGATATTTGTAAAAACCAAAACAAAAATTAATTAAAGTGAAATTAGAAAAAAAGAGTTACATGCTCATAATGTTAGAAAATCACTTCCACACACATATAATATTACTAACAACAAAAATAAAAATAAGAAATAGTAACGTAAAAATTTAACTATTTAAGAAAATTAATTTAATATAATAACGCATATATAAACATAACAGAAATACAACCCATAAATAAAAAGATGAACGGTTCGGCTCACCCACTAACTTTTTTTTTTTTTTTTTTTTTTTTTTTTTTTTTTTTTTTTTTTTTTTTTACTGCTGCACATACTTTTTTTTTTTTTTTTTTTTTTTTTAATTTTAGGAACATTTTTACCTAAGAGTAATGTATTTACTTAGTAAAAAAATAAAAAAGTTAGAGTCATAATATTTTTGCAACAATTTCACAATAAAATTTAAGTGGTAAACTATTAATAGCAAATAAAAAAATAATATCAATAGTAGGTCTGAATGAGGACAAATAGTAGCTCATTACCAAGGCTTTGTTGTGAAATTATAATGAAATTGTTATCCAAAGCAATACTAAAAGAAAAAAAAAATGTATTTACTTGTCACATGTCACTTTCTATTCTCATGGCAAGTATTAAAAAAAGGGGTCCCACTTTATAATAATCGTACTTTTTGATGAATAAAAATCTTTTAAAAAAAAAAATCCTGCTATTATGTCCTTGTAGGCTTGTACTGTATAAGACACTAAACATGGCAAAATTTGCCAAACAATATATTTTTCCAAAAAAATTAGGCATGTGGCATGCGTTCAAAGTTATTTAGTAAGTTAAATTATTTTTGAAAATCGACTTTGGCAAAATCAACTTTGGGTTGGAAAATGAACACTACAGCGGCGTTTTTTTAGTTCCTATGGCAGCGTTTATAGAAAATGCCACTATAGGGTACCTATAGTGGCGTTTTTACAAACGCCACTAAAAAAAACGCATCTATAGTGTTCCTTTTCCAGCCCAAAGTCGATTTTACAAAACTCGATATTCAAAAATAGTCTAATTTACTAAATAACTTTGAACGCATGCCACGTGCCTAAATTTTTTGAAAAAAATATACTGTTTGGCAAATTTTGCCCACTAAACATAGATTCGCAGGCTCCCACTAAATTTTTCTTCTGACTTCTTTATAGTTTCATCGTTTTTGCTGTAAACCCAAAGTTTAACTATTAAAAAAAATTCTCTCAAACCAAAAAAAAAAAAAAAAAAAGATTGAAATTTACACTAGTTTTTGCTTCTGTTGATGGAGGTAGAGGTGATCTTCCATTGACGATGTAATGAGTATTCTTGTGGATAGGTAGGCAGGTTATTTTAAGATCCTAATACCATATACTATATAATAAAAGTTGGATTTAAAAGCTATAGTTGCACCAAGTGGTTTCATCAAATTGTAGAAATATGTTTTAGATTTTTCAATAAATTCATTCACTTAAGTTTTGAGATTAAAAACAAAAAAAGTTTTGATCTTTATCAACTTCTTTGGATAAAGTAACAATAAGTGTTCTAATGAACTTCTTCTTCTTCCTCTTAAAAAAAAGAAAATTAAATTAAATAAAAATTTTATTAGCTTAGGTTAGTTTTTTTTTTTTTTTAATATTTATAAACATTTATCCTACATCATCGATTTCCTAATAATAAAGTGACAAATTTAAAAATATTATTTTTTCTTCTCAATTTTTTTTTTCTTTTGGAATAAATAAAAAAATAGCCAATATTTATTAACTTTAACGTAAACTTAAAAAAAAAAAAAAATCTAATAACATTAACTATTTTTTTGGGATAAAGTTAAAAAAAAGAAAATAATATGCAATTAACATAAAATCCTTAATTACGTAAACTCCTTTTTCTTTATGTTCATATCAAGTTATCAACTTCTTCACAACTTAGAATTATCTAATATAAAAGTGGGGGTATATATATAGTTTGGTATATTTTTCCCTTTTTCCTACCTTACAGTTTCTTGATGCATTCTTTCCTTCTCATACTTACCTTACATATGAAACTTGCACGTATGTATTTGCCTTCTTCTTTTTGTTTTTTTCATAAGATTCCCTTCTTTATTTTTTTTTTCATCAAATTGAATATGTTTTGTGTGCGGGTTGCCTTTTGTCTAAGTTATTTTTGTTAACTTTGATCTAATTTATGTGCTTATTATGGTCTTCAGAATCAATTGTATATCTTCCATGAAAACTAACAGATTAATTTTAACAAAAATTTTATTCACTTTTTGAAAGATCTGTTTTTCAATATGTGTAGATCCCACAGGTAGCCATGAGACCAAGATTTGAGCATCCAAAACCACGATAATGAACATCACTCCACAAAGAATGGAGACAGAAAATTGATTACATATAAAAAGGATGATATAAAAACAATGGATATTTAAGTTGATGAGAAATCTCCATGACTTCCCTGCCTCCCCCTTGCTGTCAAAGTTAATTCAATTCTAATGTGAGTATCTTTACTTTAACTCTAATTCCATATTTTTTTAATGTTTAGAAATTAATATTGTTTGTAAATATTGAATTCAGAGTTTCTTTGTGTCTATATATTTATGTGTGTTATTGTGAATTTTTCTTTCAATTTTTTTTTTAATTTTTATAAATTTGGGTAGTTTTAATTTGTAAATTCGAGATGATTGCTTGAGGTTAAAGTAAAAATATTAGGTCAATTTTAATCATAATTCATGCCATAGTAGGGTGTTAGATGTTGACATTAATTTTATACTTATTTACATTAATTAACATAAACATCTTAGCATGTTTATTTTTTATATTAATTTGACACTTTGAGATGCAAGCATTTCATTATAATTAAATATAAATGTTATTATGCCAGTATGTTATAATTATTATTTGTTGTTCCTCACCCTACTTCACCTTAATTGTTCCTCTTCAATCATTAATTAGTGTTTCTCAATAAAAATTTTCATGTTATAAGTTTATGACCAAAACCGAGCAAAACCCGGTCCATTTACTACTAAAGGCTTTTAAAAAAATTAAAACTTGCCATAATCTTTAAAATATTTTTACTATTTTATTTTTATTATATTTAATTATATTATAAAAAATATATATTTTTCCTTAATTGTTATTTGAATAAGTAAAAGTTATGTCTTAGTCCGACCAAGTATAACATTTCTCTTTAATCATTAATTGGAGTTTCTCAATAAAATTATTCATGTTATAAGTTTATGACCAAAACTGTGCAAAGCTCTTCCCGTTTACTACTAAAAGCTTTAAGAAATTTAAAACTTGCCATAATCTTTAAAATATTTTACTATTTTATTTGTTATTAAATTTAATTATATTATCAATTTTTTTTTTAAATTTACATAATATTCTTTTATCAAGCCTGAATGGTTTTTAGACCCCTTAATATAACTGGATTAACTTAGTTAATTAGCCACGTGATTAACTTAGTCAAATTATGCAAATCTAAGTTATCACAAACACACAATCATATCAAGTATAAAGCAGCGGAAAAGTAAATAACACAATGATATGATGATCTAGGAAACCACACGGTAAAAACCTGGGGAGGATTTGACCTAGCTATCCTCAAGGTAAACTTGAATCCACTATCTTGAAAGAATCGAAGTTCATACAATAAGACTTACAAGCCCCCACACTCGACTTCTTATTGCTACCTACCAGTAGAACTTACTGACATGACCACGTACAAGCTCCGAGACCACAAACTCCTTCTTTCTTGGATTCTCCAGCAAGTACAAGCACCCACACTTGTTTTTCTTTAAGCTTCAATGACAGCAACGGAATTGATCATCAAGGTGTAGATAACATCTCCTCCTTGAAAATCCTAAGTTTTGTGTAAAGGAAAGCTCATCTAGATCTCACAAGAGATTTACACAAAACAGCAATATGAGCAACAATACAACTCTTAAGCAATCAAGACTTTAGAGAGGTTTGGGTACAAAACCCTAAAACCAAAAGAGGCATAAGAGACACTCTAATCTCTCTCTCTTCAGTTTAAAAAAAGTGGTTTAGGGTTTCCTTTATATAGTGGGAGAAGTAGATCTGAAACTGCAATCCTTAATGGGCTTAAGTTGCTGTTTGGGTCGACTTAAAATTTTACAGATACGATTTTCAATTGTTTGAGCCTGTTTTTCGATCGATCGAACCATGCAGAATATGAAGTCTTCTTCCTGCAGCTTGTATGTTCTTGAATCTTGACTTGAATCACCTTGAGCATTGTCTAATAAAACCTTTTGACTCTAAATTCTATATCTAGACAAGCTTGTGTTCACGATTTGCCAATTGTTCTAAACATTTAGAACCTAACAAAGCCGTGCATCACACGAGTATAATACTAATATATATATATATATATATAAAAGCAGAGACTTCATGTGGGAGAGTATAAGGTTCTGCCAAGTGGCACATTCGTTGAGCTTCTCTCAAAGGCTTCCACCTTATCAAAGTTTACATTTATGTAAAACTTTTAATTCATTGAATGTGTCAATGAAGTGAATACACATGAATTATCTATAAGTATGCACTAATTATATATATATAAGAAAGAAAAAACATCACGTGAGAGACCATGCGGTTCTGTCATGTGGCGCTTTGTAAGAGTAATTTTTCATTTAGCTTTACACCTCAACTTCTTTACATATTTGGATTATAATAAAATTCTATTAATAGGATATCACTATTTTCACTAAGTGTTTAACTTACCACTATCATACTTCAATAACATAAACATGACATCATAAATTTTAGATTATATTTCCATAAGCCAACTAAACATTTACATTTTTCTCAAAAAAAAAAAAAAACATTTAGATGAAATTACAAATTTTTTATGCTAAATCCAAGCCAATGTAGAAACAAAAATTATGATTAACAATTTCAGCAAAAAAATAAATGATTAAACAAACAATCAACTTATTACACCACATTTTTTTTTTTTTGAGAAGATATTACACCATATAATAACTAATTTCTAATTTATGTAACTTTTTCTCTATAGTTTAAATTCTCCATCCCCTTAATTTTGTATTACATCATTAATTTAAAGAAAATCTCTTTATGTTATTGCAACTTTACTTCATGTTATTACTTTAAAATATTTTGGATATTCTATAAATTTTTTCACATAATAGCTTAAAGTATTATCCGCGCGTTGCGCAAGACCATGGCTAGTTATCAATAACTGTTAGTCTCACTTTTATTTATCTATAAAAACGCCTATTTGCGCTTTAAACTTTTCTTTTTTACTCTTCTGTTTGCATGGTTACATTTTTTCTTCTTCTTTCATCTTAATTAGTATTATATAGTGTAATTGGATCTATGCATATGGTCCAAATGTTTTTTTTTTTTTTTTAATTAATTTTTTTATGTAAAAGTGTGAAGAGAAAAAAATAGTTTGATATGACCAAAAAGGTTGCATGTTTTGCTAAAACACTTGGAGAACTTGATAAGAACATATAAATTGTTGTTTCTATCTAAAAAGTAACTGCAAGTTGGTGAAGTCACTTGACGTAATGACAGATTCTAAATCAACTTTTATTATATACTAGTTAAAGGCACGTACTTTGCACGGTTTTATCATAAACTTATAGAATATATATTTTATAAGAGAAAAAATAACCAAATAAATAATTATTATAATAACAAAAAGGAATAAATTTTATTGGTATAACAACTTCAAATATAAAATGAAAACATCTCAATAGAAAATTATTAGCTTGTAACTTACAAATTCTGCTCTAATGAGACTTGTAATTACATGTATCAAATTGTATATATCTAAATTTTGTATATAGTGAATCTGTAATATTATTAGCTACAATAATATTAATGAGGAAAATAAATGTTAGAAGTTGTTTTACATTTGGGAGATTGTTGAATACCTCTTTGTACACTATATTTTCAGTGTTTGTTTGTTCTTGTTTGTCATTGTTCTTTATTAAAATCTTTAGTCCTTCATGCAATTGGCCTAGGCTAAACACTAGACTTGGCAAGTTCTTGATTTTTGTTGATTGTCATAGCATAACAAATTGTTTTCTTAATCTTAAAAAGTATTAATTATGATATTTTTTAAACTATAATTAACATGTAATCATGCGAAGATTATCATTTTGATGCTTTTTATTTGATAAAATCATATATGTTTAACCATATTAATCATATATGTGTAACAATGTATCACCATTGAATATCTCTTTGGCTACCTAATCAAAAAGTAAAGCGGTGTGTAATTCATGTATGGTATACAAAATAATAACAAAATCATATCTAAGCATATTTAATGATTGATTCTCAAACCATAATTGTGGGGGGAGAAAAACCCAGCCCAACTTATTGGGCCCAAGGCCCTGAATGAGGAACACTCTTCATCCGAGGAGATGGGGCTTTCAGTCGGATGCCCACGCCAATGGGGGATGCTTGGAGATGAACACGTATTCCATCCGAGGAGATGCTCATATGTCCGAGTAGTCATGAGCCCTCGGATCCGAAGAGGTTTGATCAAGCACGAGTATGGGAGGTTCAAGTGATCTATTTGACAAGTGTCAAGAGGGAGAGGAACCTCGGACACACATAAAGATAACGGCAACGGAGAAATATCAAGGAGGCATACTTCAACCACCACATTTAATGCACCGTACCTACCTTTCTGGCCGCATTTATGTGGACAGGACACCTGAACAGCGCTTTCTCAGCTACCGCCACTCACATAAGGCTAAAGGTGGGATGATGGGACATGTACTCAAGTGGGAGCCGGGATGATGAACAAGTGGACGTAGGAGATGTAAGAAGGTAATGCTATATAAGGGAAGGGTACCCCTGATAGAAGGAGGAGGGAAAAGAGGAGAGAGAAAGGAGATATTAGATGATTGTAGCTCCAGAAATAGTAACCTTTGATTATCAATGAAAAACATCTCTTCGGACAGAATACTCATATTAGTCCGAGAGCACTACTTACTCAATACTCAGATCTGGTGTGGTAAGTGTTTAGGCTATGAACCTCTCAAGGGTATAGAGATGGAGAGGTAGGAGTTGAGGAAAACCACAAGAAAATGTGTAGATGATTGTAGGTATAACGATCTCTAACTCTCAAGTGTTTTTGCTAGGGTTTTTTCTCTGAAAAGCACTTCTTACAATTTATAGGTAATGAGAGTATATATAGTATGGGTAAAGAATTTGGTAAAAAAATTTATCATTTTGCCAAACAAAATGTTTCACGGGTACCTTGCAGGATGGCCCTTTTCACGAAACACTTGTAAACTTGACAGTCTGGCATGACTCTTCAGCTTCCAGTCATGTTCTTCAGACGTGGCCTTTTCACGGGTTACTTCTTGTGAGTTAGTCGCGAATTGCACTGATTCATCTTTGAAGTTTGATTCTTCACCAATCTCTTACACTCATCTCTTACAAATAAACCCACATACATCCAGGAAAATGATTAAAGAAATTATAATCAAATTTGGCATGGAATTAAAGCCAACGCAAGCTAGTTGGAAATAACAACTTTACAAATTTCTTTTGTTTTTTTTTTAATGGTTACTGAAAATGGTTTAATTGCTCTATTTAATTACTCTGTTACGTCATTAATTATTGCAACAAACCTATATAAAAGAAACAGTTATATCCAAACTTTTATTTGTTGAGAATGTATATCCAACCTTAATTGATATGAGTGTGGATCTTTCTTAAAAAAAAAAAAAAAAAAAAAAATTGATGAGTGTGGATGAATTTTGATTTCCATCGAATTTTGTTCTTCTACTTACAACTATATATTTGTTTACTCTAATTTTTTTAATAGGTTTTGTGCATTTTTTGTTTTTTGTTTAACCTAATTTTCTTAAGTTTTATTCAATTTATATGATTATTGTAGGGTCAGTTTTTGCGGCCCAAGCCCAAGGAGGTATGGATTCGGAACCCACTGAGCCCAAAACAATAAATTTTGTAGAGAGTGGGCGAAAGGGCTAGGCAAATAATGAAAATAACAGTATTAAACAACAACACCAATGCGAGAAGTTGAATTAAGGTGCTNATATATATATATATATATATAATAATTTTTTTGTTCTTATCTTCTTTTCCTCTAATTTCGAAGTTGATAAAAATCGTAACACTTATTTTTTAGATTTAGAATTCAACTTCACACATCCACAAATTAAGCTCGCATTAGACTTTTTGTTTTTATCAACTTCTTCAATGTGGAGTGTGTGTATATATATATATATAAGATAATTCATATAAATTATATAATAATTTTTTTTTCTTCATAAAATTATATATTTTATATGTTTATGAACAAAACAAATCAATATAATGCATGAGCTTTCAACTAATATATATATATGTATATATATACACATATATATAGTTAAAAAATAGGAATATAAACGGTTACTTTTATTTGTTATATATTTAGAGACAGATAATAAATATAGACATTCGCGTGAGGTAAGTAGAGAGAGAACCGCCAAAGAGTGCCGCAAGAATAATGAAAAACAAAAGAAAGAGAAATGCAGTGAGCCAGAGAGAGAAGATGGTTAATATATATATATATATATATATATCTTTTGTTCAGACCAGTTTGGAGAAAGCAAGAATCATGTTATATATATATATATATATATATAACCAAGAATAATGTTCGTTGGTCAGACAGTGATACTTCTTTTGTATTGTAGATGCATTAAAAGTCACGTTCATGATTGAACATTTAAGGTACAAATTTTATAAATTCACAAGCAATTTTAAATTCAAATTGATGGATGTAGTTTCAATTATATGTGGTTAAAATTATTTGAATCTTTGTATGTTTACCAAAAAAAAAATACATGGGTCCTCTGGAATATGGAAGTATGATGATTTTGAAAGCTTAGATTTGTGTGAAAACACACAAGCTTGTTTAGACCCCAAATTAAAAATTATAACTAAATTGCCTTTACTCTAACTTTATCAAAGTACAGAACAAGAGTAAATATGCGCAATGAACTGAAAACACTACTTGAAGCCATATCCATCCACACTTAACAATAAAATGAAAGCTTAAAGAGTAGGGAAGAAATATGCAAACACAAAATAACATCAAGACGCGTTATCAAAGATGAAACCAAAGAATTCAACAAAAAGCCTCTCCGTGACCCTCCAAGTCGAAATCAATTTACTAGAGAATAAAATTGAAGTACACGAATAACAAAAGACCCTCCAAGGCTAGTTTACCCATGTACTTGAACCCTCCAACCTCCTGCTACTAGTGGACTTCTCGGAATCATGTCTTTTCTAGCTTTTTGGATCCCGCAATTCAGCCCGATTCATCCGCCACTAAATGGCTCCTTCCAATACTTCTCAACAGTATCAAACCTTACTCAATACTCAGATCTGGTGTGGTAAGTGTTTAGGCTATGAACCTCTCAAGGGTATAGAGATGGAGAGGTAGGAGTTGAGGAAAACCACAAGAAAATGTGTAGATGATTGTAGGTATAACGATCTCTAACTCTCAAGTGTTTTTGCTAGGGTTTTTTCTCTGAAAAGCACTTCTTACAATTTATAGGTAATGAGAGTATATATAGTATGGGTAAAGAATTTGGTAAAAATATATATATATATATATATTTTAAATCTAAAAAAATAGAATTTGGATTTTAATCAAATTGAGAGTTGAGACTTTTATCAACTTAGAAATTATAGACGAAAAAGATAAGAACAAAATAATAATACCTATCTGATACACCCTATCTCTATCCACACTATATATATCCCCATTATTTACATATGTTGAGGAGTGCTTTCAAAGAGAAAACCCTAGCCACAATCTTTGAGAGTTAGAGATTGTCATACTCACAATCCTCTGCATAATTCATTGTGGTTTTTCTCAACTCCTACATCTCCATTTCCATATCCTTGAAAGGTTGATAGCCCAAACACTTACCACACCCTTTCTGAGTGTCAAGTGAGGATTTTGTGCTGTTGGGAAGCATTGAAAGAATCCAAGCTTTGGCAGATGCAATCAGGCGTATTGTGGGATCCGGAAAGCTAGACAAAACACGGTTCCGAGAAGCCTTGTTGGAGTAGGAGCTTGGAGGGCTTAGGTATATCGAGTAGATTAGGCTTGGAGGGTCTCTTGCTATTCATGTATCCCAATTGATTGTTTCGTGGATCGATTTATCGCTTGGAGGGCGCCAGAGAGGTTTTACGCTGAGTACTTCGGTTTCCTTTTTGATAACACATCACCGTATTATTTTGTGTTTGCGTTCTTTTTCCCTACTCTTTTAGCTTTCATTTTACTACTGTGTTTTAATGAATATAGCTTAAAGTAGTTTTATTATTTATCCACTCGCAGTTACTCTATTCCTCACTTAGTTTAAGTTAGAGTAAAATCAACCGAGCCGTAATCTTTAATTTGGGAGTCTAAACAGCTCGTGTGTTTTAACACATTTTTGGGCTTTCAATTGATATCAGAACGGGTACACTTATTTGGTTTCATTACCTACGTGTGATCCTTGACCCTTTTGTGATGGACTGATCACAATCGCTCAATGCTCCACCATTTTTTGAAGGGAGCAACTATGTATTTTGGAAAGTCCGTATGAGGGCATTCTTGTGTGCTAGAGATGAGTTGGTATGAGATTCCGTTAAGAATGGGTATGTTTAACCCACAACAGCTAAGTTCGAATGGGACAAGGCAACTCTTGCTTTAGCGAATGCAAATAGTAAAGCTATTAACGCTATATTCTGCGGTGTGTCTATTGATGAATTTCATAGGATATCATATGTAGAGACTGCCAAGGAAGCTTGGACGATTCTTGAGACTACCTATGAGGGTACTAAGAAAGTCAAGGACATAAAGCTCTAAATGCTTACCACTCGATTTGAAGAGCTCAAGATGGGTGACGATGAGTCTTTTGATTCATTCTATGTGAAGCTCAATGAAATCGTAATTGCCAAGCTCAATCTCAGAGAGAAGACTGAGGATGCTAAGGTGGTGAGAATGATTTTAAGGTCCTTACCGGAAAGCTTCTGTGTGAAGGTCACAGCTATAGAAGAAAGTAAAGATTTGGATGAGATCAACATCCAAGAACTCATTGGATCTCTCCAAACATATGAGCTTGGACTGCCTTCCCACAAGTCGTGCAAATCACTTGCTCTCAAAACCATTAACGAGAGAATGGATAATTCCTCCGAAGAAGATGATGTAAAGAAGGAAGTAGCATTTCTTGCTAAGAACTTCTGCAAATTTCTGAAGATGAAAAACAGTGGGAAGTCGTTCAACGAAGGAAAGTTCTCATCCTCCAAAGATGACAAAAAGGAGTTCAAGATAGAGATGGGAAGGATTCTCATTTCCCTCAAGGAACTGTGTGCTATGAATGCAACGGACATGGACATCTCAAGAAAGAGTATCCCAACTATTTGAGAGGGAAGGGTAAAGTGTTTGCCATTACCCTTAGTGATTTTGAAAGCTCAAATTTAGACACAAAAGGAGAATGTGATAGTGAAGGAAATTACAGGGCCTTCATGGCAATCACCTCCGTTGATTCAAAGGATGATTTGAGCAATTTGGTTGATGAACTTGGTGATCTTTTCGAGGGTGAGGAAGTTGAAGACTCGGAAGACGAAGACATATGTCAAAATGAAAGCGAGAACAACCTTCAAGAAGCATATGATTCATTACTGGAAGATTGTGGAAAATACGCCAAGGTTGCGAACCTTGTTGTGAAAAATATGAAATAGGTTGAAGAAGAGCATAGGTGTATACTTATGCAACTCAAGGAAGCAAAGTGTGAAGTAGAAGGACCCAAGGGAGAGTTGGTTGAAGCTTACTCTAAGATCAAGTTTCATGAACTTGAAGTTATTCAAGCTAATGTAAAGGTTGAGTGTATCTTCACCAAGAAACTTGACAACGTGCTATCCTCACAAAAATCTTCACATGATAAGACCGGTTTGGGCTATACCGGAGAAGGAAGCTCTAGCAACGAACCTAAGAAGGAAGTAAGGTTTGTATCAGCCAAGAATGAAGAGAAACTCAAAGAAGTGAAGCCTAAGATTGAGAACCCTGCTGCTATAAAAAGAACCATTGGTGCAAAACCAAAGAAAAAGGGGAAGTTATTACCCAAGAATCAAAGGGGGCCTCAAGTGAAGTATGTGTGTCATCATTGTGGCGTACAAGGGCACACAAGGCTGAACTATTTCAAGCTTCATGCACTCAAGAAGGCTGACTCTATGCATGGCCATGAAAGCTCAAAGAGAAGACCAAAAGGAGCATAAGCTAAGGGAGATAGTGAGAGACATCTCATTGGAGATGTTATGGAAATGTTGAAGAACATATCACTATGCCTTGCTAGCTTTGCTTCGAGGTTTGAAAGTTATGTTGGTTCTACCCCTCCATCTAAGGCTCTCACACAAAACACTCGTAAAGTGTGGGTGAAAAAGGGTACTTATGCATGGTCACTCTCTATGCCCGGTCACTCTCTATGCCCATGCATTTGTACTGCCGATGTTTAGGGTCATAGGTTCATGTTTCATGTCA
The DNA here is from genome assembly GCF_002906115.3 of Quercus suber. NCBI lineage: Eukaryota > Viridiplantae > Streptophyta > Magnoliopsida > Fagales > Fagaceae > Quercus > Quercus suber. Next base: position 44,496 of record NW_027069527.1, on the reverse strand, counting down.
TACATAATCCTCTTGTGTCATTGCTTCCGGTTTAAAGCATGTTTCTTTTACAAGTTTTGTTTTGTACTTGCTATTATTTTGTTGATCTTACTTTACATGTTCTATTTTTAAGTGTGTTAAAAAATTCAAAAACCCATAAAAATTGAAAAATCTCTAAAAATTTTGATCGCTTGTGTTGTGTATGTCACTTGTGAGTTTGGCCTAATACCTTCATACTAATGACGTAGTGCATTTATGAGCTTAGCTTGTTCTGTATACACATCTATCTTTGTGGGAAAAATCTTAAAATCTATGTGTGATTGTTGTAAATCGATCTTTAAGCTTGTCATGAATGATTGGTCAATAGTCTTGTTGGTTTTGATACATGTATAGACTTGTGCCTATATATATTCCTACATTTTTTTTTCTTAAAGAGCTCAGCAAATGTAAATCTCAAAGTAAAGAGAGATAATGAGCTGCAAAAACCGTCGCAAATACTAGTATTTGATTAGGAAAAAGGAAAAGCGACTTGTATTGAAATGTATGGTACCTAAAAAGCCAAAGGCTTATTTTCAAAAGTGAAATATCAAAAATTTCTAGCACCGATCTCAAAATGAGATGTATTGTTCAAAAAATGATCAATTGTTATGATTTGTAAAGAAGCCAAATGAAAAGTTTCAAAGATGTGCAATTATTTTCTTGTGGGAGGTCATATATGTTCATTTCTATAATTGAGATAGACCACTTGACCTAGTACTATTTGTGTATGACTTGCTTGAATTGATCATTAAAGCTTCACTCTGGACTAAGGACTATTCCACATTTGATACTCATACACAACACACAAGATTTTTGTTCAATGAATGATTAATTCATTTGTGTGATTGTACATGATCAAATGTGAAGTGTATGCTTACTAGCTTGTCAATCAAACCCCAAAAGATTTTTGAGTATTTTATATGTTTTTGAAAGTGTTTTTATGCTTTCGTGTTTTAAGTTTTTGTGTGATTTGCATTTTCAATGTTTTTCTTCGAAAACTTCCTCAGAGGCATTTTCGTGAGAAGCTTGCGACTAAGCTCTTCCCGCGAAAATGGGTTTAGGCAAAATAGTGAAAACACTAAATTCAGACAGAAACTTTTGCGATTGTCTTGTGACTGTCCTGCGACTAAAGACTTACTATGAAAAGTTTTGTGCTTTAGATGTGTTTTTCGGGAGATGGTAACCCATGAAAAACGCGTGTTTTCAGTTTTATAGGGCTGATGTAACAGATTTTCAAACACATCCTATTTTCCCTCACTTTGCCTCCCTCGTGCTTCTCTCAACCCAAAACCTTATTTCACTCAAAAACCCAATCAAAACTCAAGAGAAAACTTCTTCAAATCTGTTCTAAGGTAAGTTTATACATTTTTTTTCTCTCTTTTTCCTTAGATTATGCAAAAAAATTCTAGGTTTTTCTTGAATTGCGTATTTTCTAAAAAGGGTTGGGAAACTATGATTTGGCAAAAATTCTTTCAATTTCTTGATTAGGCTCAGTCCGATTTAGTTTGTTTGTGTTTGTGTTGGCCCCGTGTGGCAATTTTAACATGTATTTAGGCAATTTTCACTAATGTTCATGTATTGCCCACATGTTAGCTGTATTTGTGTGTTGTTTTGGACTCCAATGAGTACCAAATTTTGGGGATTGCCTTGATTGAACTTGTTTATCTTGTTTTGCTTTGTGGTTGTGTGTTTTACATACTTTGACCCAACTGTGCTTAGCCATGCCTTGCACATGCATCACATAGGCACACCTCATGCACTTGATGCACACACTTGCATACTTATCATGTTTTTGCATATCAATCATGCTAAATATATGTTGCTTACATGTTTAGCTTAGTTTACATGATTGTGTGACTCTATTTATGCTCTTCTAGGACTTATTTTTATGGACTAACTTGTACTAATTAAGTTTGTGTCTATTTTATGTGTTTGCACATGTTGCTTTGTGTTTTGTATCTGTATGTGCAAATGTCTACAACTAAGCACTCTGCCTCTAAAAAGAAGTCATCAAAGCGTCAACGCACAGACTCAGAAAATTTCTGAAGCATTGAGGCAGACATGGCCTACAATGATTTCTACAAAAGGGCAACGATCGTCATGGAGAGGATTGTAAAAATGGAGACCCTTGAAAACACTTGCATTCCAGAAATGTTCAAGGAAAGGACTTGGACAAAGTTGTTGAATCCAAGTGGAACTATCTTTGACGAAATCATAAGGGAATTCTTTTCAAATACCATTGTGGAAGGGGATCGCATTAATTGTTGGGTGTGGTAAAAGGAATTCTTTATCACAAGGGATTCCATTCAAGAGTTCTTGGAAATTCGTCCACCTTTTCAATGAATCTCCATCCAATATGATGATAGATTGGATTCTCTTGAACCAATGGTGAGTCTCTTCGGTGGTACTCTAAAAAAGAAGTTGATGTACACAATTCCTTTCAATCTGGAGATGAGGACATTGGGCTATATCATGATCCACAACCTTTACTTGGTGACAAATTTGACCACACTGGCAGCACCAAGAACTACATTTCTTTATGATCTCTTCACACATAAGGAGATCGACATATGCGGTCACATCTTCCACCTCTTGACAAAAGCCATCTCCAAGAGGACTTCGAGAACTGTAATGCCATTCCCTAGTCACATCATGGGTCTCATTGCAAAGACAAAGCTAAAATTTCCGAGTGGTCTCACTGTGGTGCAAAGAGACTCGCCTATTAGTGCTCCAACAATGTCCTAAAGCAAAGCTTATATCACTGGACCAAAAACCGGCATTTCTCAAATTCCAAAGGATGATGTTGAGGAAGAAGGCAGGGACACGAAGGAGGAGATAGATAGGTTTACATCATCCTTGGAGGGCTCTGCATAGCCATCCTCCCAAACACCAACATGGGGACCCGATCGCCTTGATCGTCTCATTGCAAGGGTTGAGCAGATGTATGGCATGATCGAATCACATGTGCAGCACACAACATATCAGTTTACGTATGTTTAGAGCCAGATTACTGCACTTTCATCTCAGATTGATGACATGATGATAGAGCAGTGGCGTCATCAACGGGGCTCTAAATTAGAATCTGAAGAGTTCTAGAGCCTTTAGCTATTCGTGCCAAAAAGGCGAAGAATAAACTCTTTGTATAGATTAGATGATAGCATATAGTAAGTGGGAGAGCATCACAAGAAGGGAAGTGTGCATAATGAAAGGGGGAGTTTTGTGAGCTCAAAAGGAAAAAGCTGACACACCACTTTTGGTCATATACTTTTGGATAGTCTAACCATTGTTTGTCTAGTCTATTTTACAGCTTTATTTACTTTTTACCTTGTGGTTATTTACATTGCTTCCTTTTAAAGCTTTAAGTATTTTGGTTTAATTTCAGTTTAATATTCACTACTTGTTTATATCACTGCTTTGTAGCATTTTTTAGTACTTCTAGATGTTGTTGAATTATCTTGAGTACTACACATTGGTACCCTTGTTGGATCTTTTACCCTTGATGCAAATACTTCTTGTATTTCGCATTGGTTGTGTGTTGGACATGCAATTGATCCTTGTGGTTGGTCTTAATTGCATTGCGTGTCCGGATGATCATTTACTAGCTAAGTGATCATTGTAGTCATTCTTTAATGACTGTTTTTTTATGATCAAGATATGCTTAACTATTTTATAGTGTTTATTACCTTGATCGCACTTTACTTGCATATATACGTACCACATATTCAACTTGTCATAAGTCTAATGAAAGTTTTGTTTGTGTGCGAGTGTTTCAGGTTACAAGTATATACATGCAAGTGCTTCACAGCTTCTAGATTAGGTGTGAGTAAGTTTTGCCACTGTTCCCAAACTCATGTTTAAGTCTAGAGTCTGTTTTAAGGGTTTTGTCACAAAATAGCCAAAGGGGGAGATTGTAAAGTTATGATTTTTTTTTTTTTTTTTTTTTTAAGAATCCACCCTTTCAAAAAGAGGGGAGGAGATATCATTGAATTACTTCAGAGAAATACACATCTTTCACCCTTGGAGGAACATCCTCCATCCAGGATTGGAAATGAGCAAAATTACAAGCTAATCTAGCAAGCCCGTGATCAACTCTATTGCCTTATCTACATGTATGATTAAAGAGAACATTTCCAAACTTTGAAGACAACACCTTGATGTCCTTGACAATGTGACCAAAGCTGGAAGAAGAAATACCATCACTGATGAGAGCTTTTATGATAATCTTTGAGTCACCTTCCATAATTATCTTGTTAAAGCCGAGATCCTTTGCAAAGCAGAGGGCATCCTGAGCTGCCAATACTTCCACCATCTCTACAGATGTAGGTAGTGAAATTTGTTGTGTAAAAGTAGCCATAACTAGACCCAAGTCATTTTGAATTATTGCTTCTAAGCCTGCGGAGCTGGAGTCACTGAAAGTTGCTCCGTCGAAGTTGATTTTCACCCAGTTCAAGGGAGGAGGCAGCCATTTTGTGACTTTTGGGAGGGAGGGAGCTTTTGGGGGGTTAAGGGAGGACTGTTGGAATTCTTGAAGGCTGGCCGAAGCCAATTGGTTGATCAAACATAGAGGAGCAACAGCTTCACCCACACGGAGTTTGTTGCGCCTCGTCCAAATCTGTGAAACTATCATAGCAAACAAATCCACCAGATTACTCCTTTCTGAGCAAATTTGCAGCACATCAAGGAAGCTTGAGGCCTTACCCACTTCACTTACCAGTCATCCAAAGTGGACATTCCAAACCTGCATTAGGGAAGGACACAACCAAATTGCGTGAATCGAGGTTTTTGGACCCAAGCCGCTGATTGAGCATGTTGTGTCAATTGGTATTTTCCTTTTACTGAGGATAGAATTTGATGGTAGTGAGTCTGACCCTCTCCACATTAAAGTCTTCACTCTATTAGGAACTTTTAATCTCCAAATGCCCTTCCACAGCCTCTTAGTACTGGATAGGTCCGAGGACTTGGGTTACTCGTTTAGTGCCATATTCAACAATAGGTGATAGCCAGACCTTACAGAGTATACACCATCATTGGTCATTGGCCAGGTTATCACATCCTTGCACTCACCATAACTGAGAGGGATGTCCTTGATTATGGCTGCTTCACGGGGAAGAAAATTTGCGTCAATTACCTCCTTGGACTAGCAGTGCCTCACATTATCAATAAGGGTTGAAACCCTTGCTTGACTATCCAAAAGGAGAGGTTTTGAGAGGATTTTCTTGAAGCTAGGATCAGGTAGCCAATTATCCTAGTAAATCTGAATTGACGAACCATTGCCCACTCTCCATAACATGCCATTTTGGACAATCAGGATACTTTTCCATGCAATAGACCCAATCCCTTCTTTCACCTCCAGAATGCTGCCTGTAGGCAAAATTTTGGCTTTGAAAAATCTGTAGAACAAGGAGTCCTTATTAGATAATAAGCGCCAAACTTGCTTTGCTAGCATCGTATCATTAAACTTTTGAAGGTCCCTAAAGCCCAAGCCACCCAAACTCTTTGGCTTGCAAAGGGTGCTCCACTTGGACTAGTGAATTTTCCATTGCTCTCGACGCTGACCCCACCAGAATTTCTTAATCAAGAATTCTATCTCATTGCAAAGGGTGACTAGGAGCTTGAAACAACTCATGGCATAAGTCGGAATTGCTTGGATGATTGCTTTGAGAAGCACTTCCTGGCCTGCTTGAGAGAGGAGCTGCTTTTTCCACCCTTGAAGCTTGGCCCAAACCTTTTCCTTGATGTACCTAAAGCTTGCCCTCTTGTTTTTCCCGATTAAGGTAGGTAGACCCAGGTATTTCTCACATTGCTTCACTTCTTGGACACCGAGAGAGGCTTTAATCTGGTTAAGGGTGTCTAGATAGGTAGACTTACTAAAGAAGAGGCTCGTTTTGTGCATATTTAGGAGCTGCCCCGAAGCTTTCTCATAGCTAGAAAGGAGAGACTAAAATTTTGGCATTCAAGCATGGAGGCTCGGCAGAAAATCAGGTTATCATCGGTAAAAAAACAAGTGAGTGAGTCTTGGGCCTTTTTTGCAAATGGAGACCCCACGGATATGGCCTGCAACATCTACTTGGTGTAATAGGCTATGGAGACCTTCAGTGCATAGCAGAAACAGATAGGGGGAGAGTGGGTCCCCTTGTCAGATGCTTCTCGAGGGGCGAATCACGCTAGTAGGATCTCCATTTATAAGAATGGAGTAGCTCACCGTAGTGATGCATTCCATAATTAATGCCACCCAATTTTCATCAAAACCCATCTTCCTCATAATCTTCTTAAGGTATAGCCACTCAACACAGTCGTAGGCCTTACTCATATCCAACTTCAGTGCCATGAACCCCGACTTACCAGACTGGTGGTTTTTCATATAGTGAAGGGTTTCAAAGGCAATGAGTACGTTGTCAGTGATGACTCTCCCTGCTTGGAAAGCACTTTGGTTCTCTGAAACTACAGCAAGTAAAACCACCTTGAATCTGTTAGCTAGGACTTTGGAGACTAACTTATAGACCATGTTGCATAGGCTGATGGGCCTGAATTCAGTAATATTTTTTGGAGATTTTACTTTAAGGATCAAGGTAATGTTGGTATGATTAATTACATCACGAATTTTGCAATTATTTAGACAATCTAGAACAGTAGAGCATACTTCATCACCAACAAAAGACCAAAAGAATTGATAGAATATGGGGTGCATACCATCAGGGCTGGGAGCCATGATGTGTTCCATTTGATTAATGGCTGTCTCTACTTCATCCCTTGAGAAAGGCCTGAGAAGTTGATCATTCATCTCCTTAGTAACTGAGGGTTGAACTGCGTCCAGTACAACATCAAACTCAGTGGGATGTGATGTGGAGAATAGAGCTTGGTAATACTGGGTTGCAATCTCTTTAATTTGGGAGTCTTCCGAGCACCAAAAATTTGCCTCGTTTCTTAAGCCCAAAATCCTATTTCTTCGAAATCTCTAGGAGGCTTTACTGTGGAAATATCTTGTGTTTCGATCTCCCTCCTTCAAAAATAGAGCTCTAGACCGTTGGTGCCACATTTGACTTTCTTTGTCCAGTAAATCATTGAGTTTTGATTTCAAAGTCTAGATTAAATTTGCATCTCCACTTCCTTTTGCGGCTTCTAATCAGCTCTGTTAAGTCTCTTTGATTTCATATCAATTGATCTATTAATGCTATCAAAAGGTTGACGACACCAAGAAAGGAGTTTTTCATCGCAATTTTTTATTTTACCTGCAACCATAGCCATTGAAGCTTCAGGAAAGGATAGACCCCAGGAGTCTTTCACAGTCAGACTGCTGCCCCCATCACTTAGCCACATCTTTTCGAATTTGAAAGGCTTATTTAACTATAGAATTATACCTTCCGGATTGATGACTATTGGTTAATGATTCGAGGAGTGAGTTTTACAATGGTGAATTGAGGTGCCCGGGTTGAGGAAGTTCCATTGGTTGTTAGCTACTGCCCTGTCAAGCCTCTTAAACACCATACCACCCTGCCTTTTACCCTTCCAAGTAAATTTATCTCTCATATACCCTATGTCCTTTAGACCACATTCGTTGAGGACATCGCAAAAAGCCTTCATACACCTTCCTACCTCGGACCAAGACCTAGTTTTTCATAGGACCATAGAATTTCATTGAAGTCTCCAGCACACATCCAAGGGAGGGAAACACCATGATGGAGAGACCTAATCAAGGACCAAGTTTTGGGTTTCCTTGCTACTTTTGCAAAACTATAGATACTTGTAAAACGCCATTAGGTCTCTGGATTACTACCAACAATGGTGTCAATATGATTGGGGGAGGAAGAGATTACCTCAATGTGCACTGAATTCTTCCAGAATAGAGCTAAACATCCCGTTTTATTTACCTGGGGGACGATCCAAAAATGATCAAATAAAAGTTCCCCACACAGTGTTTTCAAACGATCTTCACCTGCCCAAGTCTCGGCCAAGAAAAGAGCAGTGGGATCTTATACTCGAACCAAAGATCCGAGTTCTCGAATGATGCGTCAGTTCCCAAGCCCACACACGTTCCAACAGAGCCAACTCATTAGACTCAGTGGGGCTAGGGTACAATCGCCGCCATTGGAAAATGGTTGTCATTTTGGGTTACGCCTTGTGAGACTTTTCATTTTGCTGGAGAGTGATCTTTGTGGGTTGATGGATGGAGCCGTTTGCCTAGGGATATGCCCAAAGATTAATCCTTTGAAAGAAAAGAAGGCCTTTGTATACGGGTCCACTTCTTATCTTTATGGACTTGATGTTGAGGGGGGCCCTGTGATCGGTTTTTAATGTCTTGGAGAGGTTTGGGATTGTTGGGCTAGTGTATTAGTGTGTGTGAGTTTGGGCTCGGGTCCGGTATAGTGAAAGGCCCATTAATATCCATTTGAAGGGCCTCGGTGTGATCAAAGCGTGAAATATCTTGGTCAATCTCTTTGATCAGTTGCTCAAAGTCTTTGGTGGGGGGAAATTTCACATTAGGGTCATCTTTTGAATTTGATTTGACCTGCTGGTCACTTGCTTTTTTGGGATTGGACATCCTGTGGTCATTTGCATTAAATGCTGGTAGAGGGGGAGGGGTGGACACTGAGGCCATTTCTGGGGCCACTATGAACGGTTAAGGAGGTGGATTTGGTGAGTAATGGCCTGGGTTTTCCTTGTCTTTCTTTGCAAAAAATCCAGGGACATTTATTACATTCTTTCATGAAGCTTGAAAGGGTAGGGCCCTTAGCCAGGGGTCGAATTGCTGATCTTTTTATTGAAGTGAACCTTCGTTGTCAATCCATTTATTACAATCTCTATCACCATGGGTAAGGAGCCCACACCAATAGCACAAGTTGGGTAAACATTCGTATTTAAATGAAACCCAGTGCTCTCTGCCATCTTCCAAGGTGATGAGTCTGCCCCTACAGAGAGGAAGTGAAATATCAACTATCATTCTAACTCTGATGAAGCTGCCACCGTCGCTGTCAGGGGCATCAAGAGAGTGAATGATGGATCCTATGGCTTCACAAATCTATTCTGCTACTTCTCTATTTCAAAACCTAACTGGGATATCATAGACTTGAACCCAGAAAGAGACCTTTTTCAAGTCTAATGGATTTAGGGATCTATCCTTATCATATTGGATTAACACCATTAAGTGCTTGTCAAAACACCAAGGTTCCGTTTTAAGGATTCTATCAACGTCACCCAAGTTATCGAAGGAGAAGAGAATCCGGTGGTTGCCTAGATTTTTTATTTTATAACCTAATTTGGCTCTCCACAGAGGAGTGAAGGTGTTGGCGATGGCTTCGATGTTGAGAGGGCGTTTTGTGAGGAATCTAGCTGCAATAGCAAACTTCGATATGGCTTGCTCCTTCCGTAGGCGGAGGCCTGACCCTTCTTTTTTAGAGAGGGAGAGTGAGCTCCAGTGTTTTGTAATATCCTCCATTGCTGACATCACAGTGCTTAGAACTATCCTATGTGTTTCCCAGACCCCTGAGAAAAAAGCTCCATTAGCCTTGAGATAATGTTGTTATCTCAAGAGACTAACTCACCTTCATTAGGAAGGGACGACAGTGCCACTGTCTAGGTGAAGTTTCCAGAGGAAGACACCTTCATTAGGAAGGGACGACAGTGCCACTGTCTAGGTGAAGTTTCCAGAGGAAGACTTTCCTAGCAACAAGACAACCTTTTCCAAATTTAGCATTAAAGTTGTGATTTACAACTATTTTGTGTTGGCTTTAATTCCGTGCCAAATTTGATTGTAATTATGTTCAATCTTATGTACCCTGTATTTTATATGGGATTTTATTGTAAGGGTTGTGTGTGAAAGAGAGTGTGAAGACTTAACGCATATTGAAGACAAAGAAGTTTTCGCGGGTAGCTCACGAGTAGCCTTCCCGTGAAGTGAAGCATGTGTCTAGCACATGACTGGAATGTGAAGAGACAAGATGGTAACAATTGGTTTTCGCGAGTGTCTCGGGAGTAAGGCCTTCCTGTGAGATACCCGTGAAACATTTTGTTTTGCCAATTCGTCCTATCTAATACACCCTATCTCTACCCACACTATATATACCCCCATTACCCACGTATGTTGAGGAGTGCTTTCAGAGAGAAAACCCTAGCTACAACCTTTGAGATTTAGAGATTGTCATACTAACAATCCTTTACACAATTCATTGTGGTTTTCCTCAACTCCTACCTCTCCATTTTCATATCTTTGAGAAGTTGATAGCCCAAACACTTATTACACTCTTTCTAAGTGTCAAGTGAGGATTTGGTGTTGTTAGGAAGCATTGGAAGAAGCCAAGCTTTGGCAGATACAATCGGGCATATTGCAGGATCCGAAAAGTTAGACAAGACACAGTTCCGAGAAGCCTTGTTAGAGTAGGAGCTTGGAGGGCTTAAGTGCATCAGGTAGATTAGGCTTGGAGGGTCTATTGCTATTCATGTATCCCAACTGATTGTTTAGTGGATCGATTTATTGCTTAAAGGGCGGTGGCGAGGTTTTACGCCTAATTCTTCGGTTTCCTCTTCGATAACACATCGCCGTGTTATCTTGTGTTTGCATTCTTCTTCCCTACTCTTTTAGCTTTCATTTTACTGCTGTGTTTTAATGAATATGAATTAGAGTAGTTTTATTGTTTATTCGCTCGCATTTACTCTATTCTGCACTTAGTTTAAGTTAGAGTAAAATCAACCGAGCCGTAATCTTTAATTTGGGGGTCTAAACAGCTCTTGTGTTTTAACACATTTTCGAGCTTTCATATATACTAGTATTATGCCCATGCAATACATGACTTAATAAAAAAATCATATGAAAACTAAAAAAAAAAAAAAATACATTTTAATTTAATTAAAATTAGATAATAAAATAGATAATTAAAATAAAGTAAAGTGAACTAATCTTTTATTTTAAGTTATATAATGTATGCATGTTGTGTAAGATTAAAATTTGATTTTAAAAAAAATTATATATAAGTCCAAAATTAATTAAATGGAAGATGGTAGATAACTATGTAACTAATATAAAAGGGGATACCTAAAAAAATATAATGGGAGTTTGAAAATTATTATATTAAGCTTTAAAGCTCAAGTAATCACCACCACATATTTAAATGAAAAAAAAAAAAAAAAAGCTTGGATTCAATAATGAAAAACAATATATCACCACCACATATTTAAATGAAAAAAAAAAAAAAAAAAGCTTGGATTCAATAATGAAAAACAATATAAAAAAAAAATTGAAATCTTATTTAAGTGGTAACCTCAATTTAATAGTTAAGAATTAAGAAAAATCAAAATTATTGAACATTAAAAAATAAAAGTAAAGAGACTTATAAGAGAATTGATTTTTTTTTCTTTGAAAGCAAGGGAGGAGGTACCGAATTTCACCCTATCAAATACATGTGTATAATGAAATAGTAAAAAAGAAAAAGAAAAAGAAATGATAGAGTTAAATAACCTTGGAGAGGAAAAGAAAACTTGTAGCTTTTTCATTGTAGGCATCCTTAAAGTATCATTTAGCTGCAAATATTTATAATTTTTTTTCCTACTAATTTTACTATTAAGAGATAGTAGAATTTCTAGTTAAACTCTAATATAAAATCTCATCAAATTATTCCTTATGGTCTAATCTGAAGTTGTAGATATACTTGAGGATAAATATTAAAAAAAAAAAAAATTGTTGATAAGTTTATTTTTAGATAAGGGTAGGCATAACCGATATAGATTTTTGCATACCAAATTGATATAGGTCTTTAAGATAATGAAATACTACAAATGATTAAAATCATTTTTATACACATACTAATATATATATATATATATATATTTTTTTTTTTTTACGTTTTATATTTGTTGAATGCTAGTTGCATATTTTGTTAAAATACTTTTATTATTTTATCCAAAGAAATTGATAAGAACAAACTAATTTTTGTTTTTATGAGAATAAAAATTATATATATTTTTAAAATCTAAAAACCTAAAAAAGTTTTTGCAATTTGATGAAGCCATTTGGTGCAACTACGGCTTCTAAACCCAACTTTTATTATATAGTACTATATGATATATATATATATATAATGAGAAACCATTACAAATTTTAGAAATATATGGTTTTAAAAAAAATGTATGCTAATACTATATATAATTTGAATCTCTTCTAAAATAAAATGTATGATTGTGATTGTTTTTAATTGTACCGTGCATATACATAGAACTACACACTAGTATTATTAATATTCGTAAACTCACGTAATGCTTCTAGTAATATTGGTTTGCCACTTTGCCCTTGTTTTTGTTCCATTTGGTTTGCTAATTAACAAGGCGAAAACGAGAACAAGAAAAACTCTAATTTATACAGCAAAATATTGATTGGGGGTAAGGGGGTTCACATATATATATATATATATATGAATTGGGCATACGTTGCATAATTTTTTATCACTAGGACAATGATTATCTATATTTTTTATAGCTTGGGATTGCTGTTCCGTTCCTTTAGTACTTACTGTTTCTTTTCACTGCTATTGGAACTATGATTTTGATCCGTGCTTCGGTACCATGACTGACTTTATGCTTTGTATTCTCCTTTCAGGTAAACAAGAATCTCCTTTCAGGTAAACAAGATCAGGGGTGGTATGATGGAGATTGGGAGAAATGTTTAGATCAAACGTATCAAATTGAGCAATAGAAAGTAAATGCGCGTGACTGTGTAGATAATTATGTGAAAAAAGTGAGAACAAAAATTAGTCCTCCGAAAGAATCTCCTTTCGATCACTACTTTTTCTCCACCACTCTTAATTCCACATCAAAGTTGTGACAACAAAATTTATCCCTATAATTCATCAATTGACAATAGTCCAAAACTTGGTAGAATTTGTCAACTAAATGGCCCAAATTAGTCTAACTTGATGTGAACCTGTTCTTGTGGGATGCAATGCTATTTGTAGTAAACAAACAGTGCAATTGTGTCAAACTTGGGAATGCAGGGGGTGTGGTGTTGCCTCTATATAAGTTAGTTACGTTAGAGGAGAGATCACAAAGCAATTTAGTAATAGTCTTTGGGATTCATTTTCATTTTTCCAACACATATTCTAATTCCATCGACCATGGGAAGTTCCTCAGTACTCCCACCTGAAGCAAGAAGGTATAAAAAAATTTAGCTATCTTACCTCTATTATGTTTAATTTGTTAAAGAACAATATTCTATGAAAAGAGTCCTTTATCTCTGACTAAAATTTTTTTGTATGAGTAATGTTAGTTATGATACAAATTTTACTACATAATCTTTACAAACTAATGTGCTGTATCCAAATTGCTGACTAATAAAATTGAGGGATAATATCATGTAAAAATATGACAGGCTAGAAGGAAAAGTGGCACTAATTACTGGTGGGGCTAGTGGCATTGGTGCGTCCACTGCAAGACTATTCTTCAAAAATGGAGCTAAAGTTGTAATTGCAGACTTGCAAGATGAAATGGGTCAATCTCTGTGCAAAGAACTAGATCCTGAATGCACAACCTTCGTACATTGTGATGTCACCAAGGAAACTGATGTGGAAAATGCTGTTAATTGTGCTGTTTCCACGTACGGTAAATTAGACATTATGTACAACAATGCTGGTATAATTGGGGTAAAAAAAACCAGCATTCTTGACAACACCCTAGATGATTTTGAGCAAGTGATTAAAGTCAACATGTTAGGTCCTTTCCTTGGTACCAAACATGCAGCCCGTGTGATGATCCCGGCTCGCAAAGGCTGTATAATCAATACTGCTAGCATATGCTCAGTGATAGGAGGGGCTTTATCGCATGGTTACACAAGTGCAAAACATGGTGTGTATGGATTAGTAAAAAATACAGCAGTGGAGCTTGGAAAATATGGCATTCGTGTGAATTGTGTGTCACCCTATGTGGTTCCTACCCCTGCGGCATGGGATATCTTTGAACCAGATGCAAATGGAGTTCCTCCTACTATTTATTCCAACCTCAAGGGTAAGAGTCTCATGCCAGAGGATATTGCTGATGCTGCACTCTTTCTTGCAAGTGATGACTCAAAATATGTGAGTGGACATAATCTTCTCGTAGACGGAGGCTATACCGTTTTGAATGCAGGCTTTTGCATGTATCCACAATGAAGAATAAAATGGGAAGTCTAAATGCACTTAAAATTAATGTTTGTGAGGCTATGTGAAATTTTCCATGAATTATTTGGTGCTGGTAGAAAGACTTTAAATAAAACTAGTCTCTTTACATGCGGCTATGCGGGAGTTTAGACACTCTTCCCTTTTTTTTGTTCTTTTTTTTTTTTTTAATATAAAAACTCATATGTACTTCTCTATTTTTATTTTTTCAGTGGATGATTCTAAAGGTGTTACCTAATTGTTTAAGTTTATGTGAAGATGTCTATCACGTAACCAAGAAAATCGAATTCCCATCGCCTTTGGCAATGAAAATATAGCAAAGTGAGACGACTTCCCAATGAAGCGTTGAATTTGCAAAAGACATTATGACTTCTGACTGGGGAATTCATTTTCAACTCCTATCATTGGGGTTGGGCAAGACAATTTTTGTGAAGTTATAGCATTGTGCATTGCAAAACAACAAATTGCAAATAAGAGTATCTTTGCATTAACTATGAATAAAAAATGATAGTTAGAATCCCAGAAAGTTGCTAAATACATAATTGTGGATTCTTCCAGAAAGTATTTAGGGAATTTTAACTTTATTTTGAGTAGAAGTATGATATGGTGTAATCAATAAAAATTTATGGGCCTATAACATTTTTTTTTTTTTTTTTTTTTTTTGAAGGCGGGCCTATAACATTAAATCAATAGATAGAATTCAATAGGAGTGGAGTTATTGTTTTTAATGTAATCAATCTAAATTGAAAATGAATATTACACCCTAGTGATTGATTGTGTTTCATATAAATACATAAATATCATGAGAAAACAAGTCAGGCTTATTTCGTACAAAAATATTATACCTTCAAGTTAAGTTTTTTTTGCGCAAAATAAGAGGTGGAATTATTAATGCCAAAACAAGCTTGGTACAAGTTCTTGTGCGGAAAAAATCTTGGGGATAGCTTTCGTGTTAAAACAAGTTAGACTTATTTTATATAAGATTGTTGGGTTCTAAGACTTTAAGTTTAAATGTAGTAGAACTTCATTTTGTAATATTGGCAAACCATGATCAAAACGTTTAGTCTTATTTTTAGATTTGCTCAAAGTATATTTATGTGTAAAGTTGGAATCGAGTATAATGCAAGATTTACTGTGTAAATCTACCTAACTTGATCGATCAAAAATTAGACTCGATCGTTCAAAGCTCGAGTAGATTGCTTTTCTGCAGAATTTTTCAACTCAGTCCAAGCCCATATGACGTGTAGGGTTTTATGTTTTGTCTTAAGTATAAAAGGAAAAACCCTAACCACGTTTTACAGTTGTTGCAGTTGTTGTTTATGCTGTGTATGTGAATCTCTTGTGAGATCTAGAGGTGTTTGCCTTCACATATACTTAGAGTTATCAAGAGTCAAGACTATGTCAAGAGCTTGATGATCAATTTAGTTGCTGCATAAAGAGTTTAAAGAAAACACAAGTGAGAGTACTTGTAGTTACTGTGAATCCAAGAAAGAAGTAGTCCGTGGACTTAGAGCTGTCACATGATCGTTGTAGTAAGTTTCCTATTTGAGATAGTAATAGAATGTTAGTGGTCTAAGTCGCTATTGTGTAAACTTCAATTCCTTCATAGTGGATCTGTTTTATCTTGAGGATAGCTAGGTTAAATCTTCTCTAGATTTTTTTACTGGTTTGGTTTTCCTAGGTTATCACATCATTGTGTTATTTATTTTTCGCATTGTTTCAATGATATAATTTATTTGTGTTAACCTAGATCTGCATAATTTACCAAAGTTAATCACTTGGTTAAATAACTAGGTTAATCTAAAAGTGTTTACGGGGTATAAAAACGTACAAGTGGTATCAGAGCGGGTTAGCTCTAGTGTTTAGATCTTTTGATCTAAGAGCTGATCCTTGACCCCTGTTGTCATGGATTCTTGGAAGTTCTTATTGCTAATGTTCCATCTTATCTACTTTTGGTTTGTATCTTTTGTTGCTTTTGTTAAGTCTTTCCTTGAGTATCTTGGTATAATTACATGTGATAATAATTATGTGTGTTATATTGCTTTAATCACCTTAAAGGCACGTGATTCTTGTCTTTGGTATTTGGATAGTGGTTGTTCCAAGCATATAACAAGAAATAAAGTCTTATTCAAGACACTCTTTGAAGGAAAGATTGGGATAGTCACGTTTGAATATTGAAGCAAATCTATGATCAGAGGCATTGGTATTGTGGACATTCTAGGGCTGCCAGTTTTTGAAGATGTCTAGTATGTTGATGGGTTGAAAGCTAACTTACTCAGCATTAGTCAGATTTGTGACAATGGACTAAATGGTTTCTTCACCAAATATGAATGTGAGAAACTTGATGGAGGAGGTGACTGTATGTGTATTGGTGTGAGGACAACTGACAACTGCTATGGTATAACACCAAGTATAAGCAACAAGTGTTTTAGTGCAAAGATCAATCAAGTAGACTTATGGCATCAACGGTTGGGACATGGAAGTCACAAGCAATTAGAGAAAATTTCCAAGTGTGATGCAGTTATTGGTTTGCCCAAGTTTGAGAAGATAGAAAAGTGCATCTGTGGACCAAGTCAGATGGGTAAACAAGTGAAGTCCAAGCATCCGTCTGTAACTGAAGTTCAAACTTCCAGACCTCTTGAGTTATTGCACATTGATGTCATGGGTCCTGCCAGAGTTTAGAGTTTAGGTGGAAAGAAGTATATTCTAGTTGTTGCGGATGATTTTACTAGATGTACTTGGGTTGTGCTTTTGAGAGATAAAGTTGAGGCTCCTAAAAAGATGATACACTTGTGCAAGAAATTGCAAGTTAAGAAAGGTACTGTGCTAGCTAGAATTAGGAGTGATCATGGAAAAGAATTTGAAAACACAAAGTTCGCTATCTTCTGTAATGATCAAGGCATATATCAAGAATTCTCTTCACCAAAGACACCACAACAAAATGGAATAGTGGAACGAAAGAATAAGGTTGTTCAAGAGATGGCTTGTGTTATGTTACACAACAAAAAGTTGCCCAAATCCTTCTAGGGAGAAGTTGTTAACACTACTTGCCATACACTTAATCGGGTGTATTTCAGACCAGATTCCAAGAAAACTCCCTATGAACTTTGAAGAGAAAAGAAGTCTGTTGTCAAATATTTTCGGATATTTGGCAGTGACTATTATATTATGCGTGATAGGGAGAACCTAAAAATGTTTGATGCAAAGAGCGACAAGGGATACTTTCCGAGATACTCCTCCACTAATAGAGCTTACAGAGTATACAACATGAGAACTAAAATAGTCATGAAGTCTTCAAATGTAGCGATCAATGATGAACTATGTTCAGAAACCCATTCAGAAAATACTCCTCCGATTCAAGAAAAGACTGTGAAAGTTGATGACCCTATTCCTAATGATTATATTGGGAAGCATAGTGATAAAGAGCTACTGTTGTTGAATGATGTTGCTTCAGTACCATCAAGTCCAGATCCATCTACATCGATTCATGAAACTGAACAAGAACAAAGTGAGCCTAGTCCTTCATCAGAACAAAAAGGTACCTCCGCATCTCTGGTCAAAGGTTCGTCTTCTAGAGTAAAGTTAAATCATCTTGTCACAAACATATTGGGAAGTTTGAATGATAACATGAGATTGAGATCCAAAGCCTTGAATGTTATTACTCACTCATGCTATCTATCCCAATTTGAACTGGAAAAGGTGGATGAGGCACTTCAAAATGTTGATTAGGTTAATTCTATGCATAAAGAACTTTATCAATTTTTTTAGAATGATGTCTAGGAATTAGTTCCTAGACCAAAGGGAGTAAATGTGATTGGAACTAAATGGATCTTCAAGAACAAGTCATATGAACATGGTAAAGTTATTCGAAACAAATCAAGACTTGTTGCTCAAGGATACACACAAGTGGAAGGGATTGATTTTGATGGGACTTTTGCACCGGAAGCAAGACTGGAATCCGTTAGGATACTGTTGGCCATTGCAAGCCATTTAAATTTCAAACTGTATCAAATGGATGTCAAGAGTACCTTCTTGAATGGGATGTTGCAAGAAAAGGTATATGTTGAACAACCAAAGGCTTTTGTTGATCTTCATAAACCGGATGATGTCTACAAGTTGAAGAAAGCCTTCTATAGTTTGAAACAAGCTCCCGAGGCATGGTATGATAGGTTAACCGCATATCTCATTGAGTATGGATTCAAAAGAGGATTTGCAAATACTACTCTCTTTATACGAAATGATAAGAATTATTTTGTAGTAGCTCAAATTTATGTTAATGATATTTTTTTTAGTGCTACTAATGACTCTCTTGCTTAATCTTTTGCAGATGAGATGAAGAATATGTTTGAAATGAGTATGGTTGGTGAACTAACTTATTTCTTGGGATTGCAGGTGAAGCAAACAGATTTTGGAATTTATATCAATCAAGCAAAGTATGCCAGAAATTTGATCAAGAGATTTGGACTTGACAAGGCAGCACATGTTAAAATACCAATGGCTGTTAATGCAAAGCTAAGCAATAATCCCTCAAGTGAGTCTGTTGATGTTATACTATATAGAAGCATGATTGGTTGCCTTTTGTATTTAACTGTAAGTCGTCCTGATATTGCTTTTAGTATTGGTGTTTGCTCTAGATTTCAATATAATCCTAAAGTTTCACATTTGAATGCTGTTAAAAGAATCATAAAATATGTTAGTGAAACTTGTAATTATGGTTTGTTCTATAGCAAAGAGTCAAATTTGTCTCTTGCTGGTTTTTTTAATTTGGATTGGGCCGGCAATGTCGATGATAGAAAAAGCACCACTGGTGGTTGTTTTTATGTAGGAGCAAATCTTGTTGCTTGGATGAATAAAAAGCAAAATTCTGCCTCTCTGTCTACTGCAGAAGTAGAATATATTGCTGCCGGAAGTTGTTGTTCACAACTTCTTTGAATGAAAAAGCTTTTGAGTGATTATGGGATAACACAAGACACCATGGTTGTTTATTGTGATAGTTCTAGTGCTATTGATATCTCTAAGAACCCTGTTCAACACACTAAGACTAAACACATAGAGATTAGATATCACTTTATTAGGGATCTTGTTGAAAGAAAGATTGTGGTTCTTGAGTATATCCCTGCTGAACATTAGAATGCTGACATCTTCACCAAATCTCTTGATAGAAGTAAGTTTGAGAAACTTCGTCAAGTAATTGGTGTAATTCTGTGTCCCTGATCATATTTGGCTTTCATGATCCTTATGCTTCATCGCTCTACTCATTGTGACTATTCCTCTTTGTTGTTTTTGTTCTCTTTGTTTTTCTAGGATTTGCATTGCATAACATTCATACATTTCATTCTAGGTTGTTTTTGTTATTTCTTTGCAAAAAACAAAAAAAAAAATGAGGAAAAGGGAAGCAAAATGTGTTTCGCATTATTTTTCTTGGATTTGAAATCAAAGTTGGCTATATTATCTTTACATAACATGTTTATGTACCTTGTTTAGCTTTGATGGGCTTATTTATTGCACTTTACTAGTTTGACCTTTGTAGTACATGTTGTGTGGGAAGATGTTTATAGTTTTTGATCAATTTGTCTTAATCTTGAAATCACATGTCTTTGATAATTGAACTTGAACTTAATGAGAAAGGCATAAATAACTATCTCACCACTGTTTACTAGCCAATCATGAACATCTTAGTGCATATCATATAATTTTATGTTCAAGAAAGTATAGCACATGCACAAAAAGAACATAAAGTGTAGTCTCAGTTTAAATGTTAAAATTTGTGTGTACATTATTGGGCTATAATAACTTCACAATCAAATAAAATTGGTGTGTACATTATGAGGCAAATCAAGAAACTTACATGATTGCAAGTTTTTATTCTAAGAGATGTGGGAACTATATGATGTAACTCTTTAGGTGACAGTCTCTTTTAAATTATGTGATGAATTTTGTAGAAATTGTGTTTGAAGTTTGAGATTTAAGGAAAAATTGATTAAACATCTTATTTTTGGGAGATCTAGGTTCAATACAAATGCTTTTGAAAAACATTTCACCTCATACTTATGCATTTTATTCATAAAATATTGTGCTTTAAGGAGTTTCTGCATTAAAATGCTTTGTTTTTCAAAAATTTGATTTTTCTAGATTTTCGTTTGATCGAACCTGTTTTTCGACCGATCGAAATTGCGATTAAAATTTGGTTTGAATCTGCCTGGCTTGATCGATGTTCAATCACTACTAGATTGATCAAATTTAATTTTTGATTGATTGAATTTGTTTTTCAATCAATCGAAAATCATTTAGAGAGTTTTTAAAAACAAGTTTTCTTCACGTGTTCTTCACTATTCAAACTTTTTCAAAACATTTTTTGGCTCTCTCTCTTGGACCAATCCAAGTCAAGCCAACTTTTCTCGTTTTCTCTCAAAAAATTTCAAGGGTTTTTATCTTCTAAAGCCGGTAAGACCCTTTTACCCTTCCTTTTTTATTTATTTTCATGTTTCATGCATTTTTTTCATGCATTTTGGGAATATTTCGAACCTAAGGAAAATTGGGGGTTTTGTTGATTTCAATCAATTCTTTCAAAATTGATCATTGGGTTTTTGTTATGGGATGTTATTAAATTATTCCTTGGTGATTAATTTGATCAATTTGTTGATTTGGGAAAAATTGATTTTTCTAGGGCTTGAAACTACCCGAATTGAGAATTTTGTCCAATTGAGCATTAATTGATGAAATTGGCTTGTTTGATTGATTGATTTGATCATTATATTCTGTTATCTAACTTGTGTAATGATCAATTGGTCAATTTGTTGGGATTTTTGAAAGTGGGTTATCAAAATTCGGGTTTTTGATATAAACTCTATGCTCAAGCCAATTTTGTGTTTTCAAAGTTAAATTGAACTTATTCTTACTGCATTAGAACATGCATCATGTGTTGATATTGTTTATGCATCATATAGATTGTTACTTTCTATATTGTTTTGGCTCTAACTGTGTTTGATGCAGTATGCCCTTGGGTTTTTCTTGTTTTTGTCTTTTATCTCTTTTTTGTCTATCCTTTCTGCTCTTTAGCATTATGGTTAGAAAGACTAGAGCCCATAGGACCTCCACTTCTTCTTTTGATAGCGAAAGGTTTCTGAGTGAGAAAAACTAAGAAACTTATGAGAAGTTAAACATTCGTAGAAATGTATGGGCTGAGAGGAAAGTAGTTTTAGATGAGCTTGACCCGAAAATTAGGAGAAACTTTGAGTGTAGGGGTTGGTTGTCTTTGTTGGATGTTGATCATCCTCCTCTAGCTACCTTGATCAGAGAGTTCTACTCGAACCTCTTTGTCCACTCCTATAATTCCAACACTCTGGTGAGAAATTAGATACGGGGTGAAGAGTACACCATTACTCCTACGATAGTGGCCTCTACTCTTGGGGTGCCTATGGTTTAGCATTTTGTCTATCCTTACGGTGAGTCTCCTCCCCTTGATGACATCATGTCATATCTTACTAGGACGTCTATCCAGTGGAGTTCTGATCCTCAGATCACCTCCCACAAGTTGACTGAGATTCATTATCTCTTTTTCCAGATTTCTTGCCATTCAATCTGGCCGATCTCTCATTTGCATACTATTCCTTTAGAGAGATGTGCATTTTTGTATGCTCTTGTCACAGATGCTTCTATGAGTTTTCCTCATCTTTTCATTGGTTCTTTGATTGAGGTTCATAAGAGTAGTTCTATTGCTCATGGTTTGTTTTTTCCCCTTTTTATTCATCAAATTTTATTACATCTAGGATTAGATGAGTTTTCAACGTCTGAGCCCGTTTTTATCATCGCTCCTATATGTGCCACCTTTCTCACGTAGAGAGCTACTTAGATGCGAGTTAGCTCTAAACACCCTAGAGTAGATTCTTCCTCTTCTGGTGCACCTCCTCTTTCTCCTCATTCTTCTTCTACAGGTGATCTAGCTGCTAATGCCTTTGTTGATTCGACCACTATTGCTAATCCTCCACCTTCTGCTTCGATGTTTCTAGCATTTGTCGTGATTTGGACATTGTCATGACTATTTAGGCGGCTCATGGTTAGGCTTTGGTGGACGTGCTTACCGAGCTTCAGGCTTTGAGAGTAGATTTGACAAGTTTTAGACAGTCACCTCCGCCATCTCCTTTTGATGATGAGTGATTGCCTTTTGGCAATTCATCACAAAAAGGGGAAGTATATATGGATAGGATTTTTTTTTGATAGGGGGAGATTTTTGTTGTTTTGGAGCTGTGGAGCTTTAGATTGTATCTAGGTACTTCATCTTGTATTATTTTTTTTGGCTCATGATATATTTTGTTTCATTTTAGTTGTCTATGATAGGGGGAGATATTATGATGTGTTTATTTCTGTTTCTTGTTTCACATTGTGCTACATTGATTATTGATTTATATTTATGAGGTTATTCATGATATATGTCTTGTAGAATATGTTATGAAAAATCAAGAATTTATTTTGTGTTACTTGTATTTTCCACACATGCATTTATGTGTTTGTTAAGTATTACAGGAATATATAGGTTGATTCAGTCATGCTACTGTCTACATTTGCAACTGATAGATAGTAGTTAGGTTGAATTTATTTTTATTGGGCAATGTTTTTATAATGGGTTGTTTTTTGTAATTTTGAACATTTTGTCTAGTTTGTGTTTTGTCACGGATTGCCAAAAGGGGAGTTTATTGGGTACTAAGACTTTAGGTTTAAATGTATTAGAACTTCATTTTGTAATGTTGGCAAATCATGATCAAAACGTTTAGTCTTGTTTTTAGACTTGCTCAAAGTATGTTTATGTGTTAAGTTGAAATCGAGTGTACTGCAGGATTTACTGTGTAAATCTGCCTAGCTCGATTGATCGAAAACTAGACTCGATCAATTGAAGCTCGTGCAGATTGTTTTTCTGCAGAATTTTTCAACTTAATCCAAGCCCATATGACGTGTAGGGTTTTATGTTTTTCCTTAAGTATAAAAGGAAAAACCCTAGCCACATTTTACAGTTGTTGCAGTTGTTGTTTATGTTGTGTATGTGAATCTCTTGTGAGATCTAGAGGTGTTTGCCTTCACATATACTTAGGGTTATCAAGAATCAAGATTATGTCAAGAGCTTGATGATCGATTCAGTTGCTGCATAAAGAGCTTAAAGAAAACACAAGTGGGAGTACTTGTGGTTGCTGTGAATCCAAGAAAGAAGTAGTCTATGGACTTAGAAATTGTCACGTGGTCGTGGTAGTAAGTTTCCTACTCGAGGTAGCAATAGGATGTTAGTGGTCTAAGTCGCTATTGTGTAAACTTCAATTCTTTCATAGTGAATCTGTTTTACCTTGAGGATAGCTAGGTTAAATTCTCCCCAGATTTTTTACCGGTTTGGTTTTCCTAGGTTATCACATCGTTGTGTTATTTATTTTCCGCATTGTTTCAATGATATTATTTATCTATGTTAACCTATATTTGCATAATTTACTCAAGTTAATCACTTGGCTAAATAACTAGGTTAATCTGGTTGTGTTTAAGGAATTTAAAAACATACAAAGATAATTTGCAAATTACACATCTAAAGTTTAGGATTATTTGGATTTTATACCCTAAAGTTTCAAAATATGGAATTTACTGTCTAATGTTTAGGAGTGTTTGGATTTTACACTTTGACGTTTTAAAATTTAGAATTTACCACATAAAGTTTGGGGGTGTTTGGATTTTACACTCCCAAATTTTGAAACTTTAGGGTGTAAAATCCAAACACTCCCAAACTTTAGACGGTAAAATTCAAACACCCCTAAAATTTAGGGGTTAAAATCCAAATTCTGAAATATTAGGGTGTAACATCCAAATATCCCAAATTTAGATGGGCAATTTGCAATTTACGCTTTTATATATATATTGCAATATATATGTTAATCTCATTTTATAAGTCGAAGACTAAAGAATAAACTCAATAAAGAAGACTATTTCTTAATATCTCTTAAGTGGATTGTGGTTTTTCCTTAAGTGGATTGTTAAATGAAATACATTATTTCACTATTACCAAAATAAAAGACATGAGATTAAGGCCTTAGGGAGAGATAGAGAGACACAAAAATGTTGTGGATTGTTAAATAAAACGCACTATTTCACTATTACCAAAATAAAAGAACTGAGATTGATAGAGCATTTTTAAGAGAGAGGAAGGAGAATTTGAGGGGTTGCCACCTTGGTCATACTGGCCTCCCACCACCATCGAGCCAGCAAAATCGCTCTAGGTAATTTTTTTTTTCTTTTTAAATTAAAGGCTTAAATCTGATTTAGGTTAGATAATTTGGTTGAATAGTTTTTGTTATGGGTATGTAAGTAGAGAGAATATTTAGTGTGCAATGTAAAGTCATTTCTTATCTAAAAAAAGATTCAAAAAATTTTCTCGTCAATGCCAAATATTTAAAATTTAAAATTAAACAAGAGGGAATCCATATATCTTTTCTCTTCTTAATTAAGGCTTGCAGTTGGTATGCACTTCCATTCCTTTACTACACATTCAAAACAATGGGAAGATAGATCTAATAGCTCCTATTTTCTTTCAATTTCATGGTTCCTAAGACGATTCCACCCACTTGTTATAAGAACTCATGCCTTTATTGTTTTAACTTATTTCTTCTTACTAGTTATTTCGAACCTAACGGCAATTTTATCTAACAATAATATTCAATGGCTGAACCTGGTTCGGGTGCAACACAACAGTGTTGATAGTTGCTCAACTTTCATATTCCCTTTGACAACTCGAGGCTCCTCAATTAATCTAAATAATAATAACTCTAAATTATACTTAAACAATAAGACCGAAATATAATAATTAAATAATAACAAATCCACCTTATATTTGTAGGGAAAATTTTTGGTTTACCTCAAATCCCAAATCTTTCCTATGCTATTCTCATAACCTACATACATCCTACTTCCGTCACATTGAAACCCCATTGCCATCATATTATTAGTATGTTAATCATAGCTCATCACCTGCCAAGCCATTAGAGATAAGTGTCCAAATCAACCTTTGGAAAAAAAATATGTAAAACGACTGTTAAAAAAGTGTAAGGCTAAACTATTTTGTTTTTTTTCTTTGATAAGTAAAAGTAAGACTTCTTGTAGGAGGGACATACTGGTTGAATATTGTTTGATTTAACATCAAACAATCGAATATGCGGATTTTCGGTTGTAGCTAGGTAACATGTATCTTGGGTTATCTCAAGCAGATTAACATGTCGTGCACATCAGGCATATCAAATCCAACATGAAAAATTTAAATGCATCAAGCGTTACAAAATTTACAATATATGAACTAGAAAAAACAAAAGTATGATGGCCCAGAAAGTGTAGGGAAAGAAGAAAGATAATTGAGTTTTACTTTGTTTTATTATTTGGACATGTCACAGAATAAGTGGCCTAAAATATGACACAACATATGCCAAAAAAGAAGGTTTATTTATTTATAATTTTTTAAAATCTTATATATTTCTTATTGTAATATGAAATTTAAGAATAAATATAAAAAAGTTGTTCAACTTATGGTAACAAATAAAATACTGCAAAATAAAAGGAAAAAAGATGTAAATTACTGCTCATGTCAAACATATGGTCCCAATTCAAATACTACTAACAAAATATAATAGAGGGTATTATTAATAATACAAATGAGAGATTTTACATTTTGGTGGAAACCATTGCCAGTGAGAATGGAAATCCTACTCCGCGTATAGCTCTCATCAAGAATGAAATCCACGTAAAGAACAAATATTTTAATATAAAAGAAAATCCCATTATAAATTTATTATTAACACCTCCAACCCCCCCCCCCCCCCCCCGGTCTCAATGAGAATTAAAATTTAGATTTTTTTTTTTTTTTTTTTTTTTGGAGAAACCTTCCCAGGAGGAATAGTTCCCTTGCAAAACTTATGGCACTGCGCACTGCCAACACTTCCACCATCTCTATTGAGGTAGGCAATGGAATATTTTGTGTAGAGGCAGCCATTACAAGACCTTTGTCATTTCTAACAATAGCTCCTAGACTTGCTAAATTATTTGCTTTAAAGGTTGCACCGTCGAAGTTGATCTTCAACCAGCCTGCTGGAGGAGGAAGTGATTTGGACTCTTGAGCTGCGGGCAGGGTTGTTTGAGGAGATGACGATGCTCGTTGGAATTCCTATAGGTTATTCATAGCCATGGAATTAATCTTCCCCAATGGAACTGCTGCCTCACCTACACGAATCTGGGTTTTGCGGGACCAAATCAATGAAGCAGTCATAGCAAATAGCTTAGTGAGGTTGCTTTTTTCCTGGCAGAGTTGGATGACGTACAAGAAGGATCTGCAATTCCTAGAGTCATTGATTAGCCATGCAAAATGGACCTCCCAACTTGATGCTAATGCTGGACAGGACTAGAGAGCATGGTGGGATGTTTCTTGGTCTAGGTTGCACTTAGGGTAGGCATCATCACTTAAGATCTTCCTTTTCATTAGATTTGCTCTCTAAGGTAGAGAATCTAGTCCAACTCTCCAAATTAGAGTTTTCACTCTATTCGGGATCCATAAGCTCCAAATATCCTTCCATACTCTTTTAGTTGGAGACAAATCTGAGGATGTCGGGTATCTTTCATCTCTTCCTCCATAAGCAGTTTATAACCCAATCTAACAGAGTAAACACCATCTGGATTATTAGGCCAAATCAGCTTATCTTCACAATCTCCAAGGCTAAGTGGGATCGATTTGATCAAGGCAGCTTTGTGGGGCAAGAAATATTATCTATCACTTCCTCAATCTAGCAGCGCCTCTCTCTATCAATTAAGATTGAGACCTATGCATCACTACCAAAAAAGGCCCAAGGAGACACCACTCTCTTATTATGGGGATCCGAGAGCCGATTCTTATGGTAGATTCGAATCGAAGAGCCATTACCCACCCTCCATTGCATCCCTTTACAAATCACATCCCTGCCCTTTAGGATTCTCTTCTAAGCAAACGAACCATTTCCTTCCTTAGCATCAAGAATGGATACCTTGGGGAAAATTTTAGCTTGGAAGAACCTGTGAAATAGTGAGGTCTTGTTGTCCAGCAATCGCCAGACCTGTTGAGCTATCATGGCATCATTAAATTTTTGAAGACCTTTGAAACCCATACCTCCTAAGTTTTTTGGCTGACATAGAGAGCTCCATTTGGTCTAGTGAATCGTCCTTTGATTTCCTCTTTGTCCCTACCAGAATTTCCTAATCAAGGCCTCAATGTCATTACAAAGAGTGATCAGGAGTTTGAAGCAGCTCATTGCATAGGTTGAAATTGCCTAGATGACTACTTTGAGGAGAACTTCACGTCCCGCTTGGGAAAGTAGTATTCCTTGCAACCTTGGAGTTTTGCCAAAACCCTTTCCTTGATGTAAAGCAAGCTTGCTTTCTTATTTTTTCCCACTAGAGATGGAAGGCCAAGATACTTCTCGTTTTGCTTGATCTCTTGCACAGCTAGGGAATCTTTGATTTGATCCAGGATGTTGGTGGAGTGGATTTGCTAAAAAATAGACCAGTTTTGTTCTAGTTCAACTGTTGGCAAGATGCCTTCTCATAGCTACACATAAGGCTGTCCAAGGACCTGGGCCAACCGATCTGCCCGACTGTACCCACCTGACCCGAAAGCCCATGAGTGTCTCTGAATGTAGACAGTGGTCAGTCACAGGTCCAGCTTAAAAATAATCAAATATTCCGTTTGGGTTTTAGATAATACAATATTTCAATCGAATTAACTGACCCAACCAAATTACTTAAACAATAATGTTTAAAGAACCTGTGAAATAGTGAGGTCTTGCTGTCTAGCAATCGCCAAACCTGTTTAGCTATCATGGCATCATTAAATTTTTGAAGACCTTTGAAACCCATACCTCCCAAGTTTTTTGGCTAACATAGAGAGCTCTATTTGGTCCAGTGAATCGTCCTTTGATTTCCTCTCTGTTCCCACTAGAATTTCCTAATCAAGCCTCAATATCATTACCAAGAGTGATCGGGAGTTTGAAGCAACTCATTGCATAGGTTGAAATTGCCTGGATGACTACTTTGAGGAGAACTTCACATCCCGCTTGGGAAAGTAGTTGTTCCTTCCAACCTTGGAGTTTTGCCAAAACCCTTTCCTTGATGTAAAGCAAGCTTGCTTTCTTATTTTTTCCCACTAGAGACAGAAGGCCAAGATACTTCTTGTATTGCTTGATCTCTTGCCTAACTAGGGAATCTTTGATTTGATCCAGGATGTTTGGTGGAGTGGATTTGCTAAAAAATAGACTAGTTTTGTTCTAATTTAGTTGCTGGCCGGATGGTTTCTCATAGCTACACATAGGGCTGTCCAAGGACTTGGGCCAACCGATCCGCCCAACTGTACTCGCCAGACCCGAAGGTCCACGGGCATCTCTGAATGTAGACAATGGTCGGTCACGGGTCCAGCTTAAAAATTATCAAATATTTGGTTTGGGTTTCAGATTATAAAATATTTCAATCGAATTAACTAACTCGACCAAATTACTAAAACAATAATGTTTGGCTACCCAACTATGTCCTGCCCTAACTTTTTGGTAACTGGAAAGTAGTTAGAATTTTTTGACACAAGTTCCCACTTCCCAAATCAACCGTTTAAATCAAAAGCAATATTCAAGATCCATGATCGCAAATTATGTTTTAGTGCTTTAGAGTTTAGACTACTTTTTCTATAACATGACAGCTCTAGCCTCTAGTCACAATCTCATATCAGAATGGCACAATTACCCAAATTTCAAATCAGCCTTTAAAACTTAAAATTAAAATCAAGAACTAAAATCCCATGGTCATCATTATAGTTACAAAACACTCTTTTAATCTAATATGATATCACAATTCCAAATCCCACAGCCACAATCTAATCCCACGGTCACAAGAACTCCATGCCTCTTTAAGCTCTTCAACTTACTCTTCAGTTCAATCTCACTTTCTCAAAAACTAGTAGGGCTGTTTGATACATAATTTTAAACACATGTTTTCAGATTTTAAACAACATTACATGCATTTTCACACACTTTTTTACCCACACATATTTCCAAAAAAACTGAAAAATTATATTTAAACACACGTACCAAAGAGGCCTACTCTCAAACCCTTAGTTCTCTCTTTGCCTCTCTCTACGCCAAACCATAGCAGCTCACTACTCACTACAAACCTTAGCCACAATCCCTCTCTACCTATGACCAATATGGGTTAAAGGTTGAAGAAATCAACTTGGGCTATTCTTAATTTTCCTCCTCACTCAGTTCTCCCTTCAAAGCCTAGCTATTGCCATTATCTCCTCCTTAATCTGGTGTTGTCTCCTCCTCACCAACTCAGTTCTCACTCCAAAAATTTTCTTTAGTAAATAATATCGGTTTCTCATCTCTCTTTTTGTATGTCTCATTGATTTTATTTGTTATGGAAATCAGCTATTAAAGTAAAATAAACCTAAAGATTTATTATTTGAAACCTTAACCGACTAACCAACAACTCCGACCTGCCTAACCAATGACCTAAAATATTGGGTCCAGCCCGAATATTCGATCAAATACGAGTCCAAAACTAAGTCATCTGATGAAATCAGGTCGAGTTTAGATTAGACACAAAACCGATTTGAACTGACTTATGGACAACCCTAGCTACACAGCAAAGTTTGAATTTTTTGGCATTCAATTAGAGAGGCTCTGCAAAAAACCAAACTATCCTCAGCAAAAAATAAGTG
This sequence comes from Quercus suber, assembly GCF_002906115.3. Classification (NCBI taxonomy): domain Eukaryota; kingdom Viridiplantae; phylum Streptophyta; class Magnoliopsida; order Fagales; family Fagaceae; genus Quercus; species Quercus suber. The sequence goes on along the minus strand of NW_027069527.1, from coordinate 14,601 downwards.
AGTCAATCTAGGACTGTTTTTACAAACGGACACACCCCGCATATGTTCAGCTTCCACCGCCTGCTGCAAAAGACTGTGAAGGCCTTCTGTAAAGAGGAGGAACAAGTAGAGAGACAGTAGATCCCCCTGATGTAGTCCTCTTGATGGTTGGAAAACTTTCGAGGGTTCACCGTTTATTAGGATGAAGTAGTTAACCGTAGAAATGCACTCCATGATTAGGGCAACCCATCTTACATCAAAACCCATTCACTTCATTATAATCTCTAAATATACCCATTCAACACAGTTGTAGGCCTTGCTCATGTCCAGCTTCAGAGCAAGGTATCCAAACTTACCATGCTGGTGATGCTTCATGTAGTGAAGAGTTTCAAAAGCCATAAGGATGTTATCTATGATGACTCTCATTACTTGAAAAGCACTTTGGTTTTCTGATACAGCCGTCAGAAGGACAACTCTAAGTCTATTAGCTAGTACTTTTGACACAAGCTTATACACCACATTACACAGGCTAATAGGCCTATATTCAATGATATTTTTAGGAGATTTTACCTTTGGGATCAAAGTGATATTGGTGTGATTTATTATTTTTTAAGTGTGCATTTAGTTGGAGGTGAAATAGGGAGGATGGAAAAAAAAATGAGAGAAAATTGTTGGAAGAGGTGTTTGGTTGTAAGGGAGAGGGGAAGGGAATTTTGGTAGGGCCCAGGAGTTTTCTCTCATGGCCCACCAAAACATTATCTCCCCAAATTGGTTAGAAAATAGGAGAGAAAATTGTGGAAAATTTTTGGACAAAAATGCCCATTCAAGTCCAATGTGTGTGTACTATGTACGTGCCTACCTTGCCTTTGTTTTCTATTCTTTATAAAAAAAAAAAAAAAAAAAAAAAAAATTATAACTGGATGTGGGTGTGGCCTTTGTTTAATTGTTTCTAACTGCAATACTGCTACCTTTTTTATTTTTAAACAAGGCATTATTTTTTGGAGTGGTTGTTTTTCTTTTTTCTTTTTTAACTAGACATGATTGGTTTTTTTTTGTTGTTTGAGTTTTTAATTTTTTTTAATAAGGGCATATGAGTCAATTTATATAAATTACATATTCTAGTCTTTCACTTTTTTTCTTAGTAAAACAAAAAAGTATTCAATCCCTCCACTTTTCCACCCTCCCAACCAAAGACAAATGAGAGAAAATAAAATCTTTTCTATCCTCCCACTTTTCCATCCTCCTAACCAAACACACCCTTAGAGATTTTACAATTATTCAAGCAGTCAAGAATAGTTGAGCAGACATCCTCACCAATCAAAGACCAGAAAGATTGATAAAAAAATGGGGGGCATACTGTCTGGGCCTAAGGCTGTGATGGGTTCCATCTACTTAAGGGCAGATTCAACTTCATCCTTTAAGAAAGGCTTAAGTAGTTCTGCATTCATTTCCACTGTAACAATGGGTTTGACTGCCTACATGACTTCAGAAAATTTCGTGGGATGAGATAAGGTAAATAGGGACTGGTAATAATCATAGGTTATGTCTTTAATCTGACTGTCTTCAGTGCACCAAGCAATAAAGGAGTTTCTTAACCCTGAGATCCTATTCCTTCGAAACCTGTGTGAGGCTTTGCTGTGAAAATAGCTTGTATTATGATCACCACACTTCAGGAAAAGGGCTCTCGAATGTTGCTGCCACAACTGACTCTCTTTAACCAGAAGATCATTGACTTCTGCCCTCAATGATTTAACCACTTTGTAATCCACTTCCCCTTTGGCTGCTGCTATCTTGGCTTTGGAAAGCATTTTCCCTTTAATCTCAATTTGCTTCTTGATACATCCAAATGATTGATGACTCCAATCTGAGAGATTTTCCCCACAAATTTTTATTTTCCCTGCGATCAATGCCATGGTAGCATTCTAAGAGGTTGTCCCCCAAGCAGCGTTAACAATATCATTTCATCCTCTGTCACGAAGCCACATGTGCTCAAATTTGAATGGGTGGTTCGGACGAGGAGCTATCCCCTCCGGTTTAATTAGGATGGCTTTATGGTCTGAGGAATTAGTAGGAAGGTGCTGAACCTTTGTGCCCAGGTTAAGGGAGAACCATCCATTGGTAGCAATTGCCCTATCAAGCCGTTCAAGTACCAACCCACCAGAACACTTACCCCTCCATATGAATTCCCCCCCCCCCCTCCCAACATATCCTAGGTCCATGAAGCCATACTTGTCTAGAACATCCCGAAAAGCCTTCATCAGAATCTCCTATCTAGGATCATGGCCAAGCTTTTCATGCGACTAAAGGATTTCATTAAAATCCCCTACACACAACCACGAGATAAAGTATCGACAGTGAAGATCGCGTAGCAAAGACCAAGTTCCATGCTTTCTGGCCGAGTAGGCAAAACCATAAATGCTCATAAACCGCCATTGCTTGTTCAAGACTTCTCCAACGATGGCATCGATATGGTTTAGGGAGGAAGAGACCACATCTATGTGTAAGGACTTCTTCCAAAGTAGAGCTAAACAATTAGCCTTACCTACGTTGGGACCAATCCAACAATGATCGAATTTCAGTTCATCACATAATCATTATAGCCTAGCTTCACCTGCTCACGTCTCGGCTAAAAACAGGGCAATAGGATCTTGTGCTTGAGTGAGTTCCTTAAGCATTCGAACTGTGTGCCGGTTCCTAAGCCCACGCACTTTCTAGCATAGCGAATTCATTGTTCTCAGCGGGGCTGAAGATCAGCCACCACCACTGGGGGAAGATTTTCATCAGGGTTAGCACAATCAAGGATTCTATGCTTAGTGGGAATGTAACTATCCAAAGGAGTAGGGGAAATGCGTTTGCCTAGGGATACATCAAGTATCTAATTGTCAATGAGGTGGGAGGGCCTTTGGATGCGAACCCATTTATCACCAAAATAGGCTTCAGTTTGCACTAAGTCCAAGTCCATGTTTAATAAGTCATGAAGGGGAATGGGCTTAATGGGCTAATTATTGGAACTCTTATTGACTGGGCCTGGTTGATGAGCTAGCTGAGGTTTGTTGGCCAGATTTATGGCGGTAAATGAGTCTTTCAAACTCAGAGAAGGTGCTGCCACCTTATCAAAACAGTGAATATCTCAATCAATATCTTGAATTAATTGATCAAAGTCAACGGGGTTCGAAGATTTCGGAGGGAAATCTACATTTGAGATCTCTGCTGTCTTTGGGCGAATAAAATCCGAACCTTTAGAATTTTCATTACCCTGATTCTTGCTAATCACATTAACTGCCCTCGGTGGAAAGGAGGTGGGTTCTGAGGTGTGCTGTTAAGCCAACATCAGCAGCTGAGAAAGTGAGTCGGCTGTGGATTGGGTAGGGTTGCTCGCCCTTTTCTTTGCAAAGAAACCAGGGGTTGAGACTACCTTTTTCCTTGAAGCGATGAAGGGGGGTGCCCGAAGCCAAGGCCCAAACTATTGGTCTTCAAGTTTGAGGGTGCCTTCGCTTTCAATCTAGGTCTTGCAATCTTTGTCATCGTGAGTGAGGCAACCACACCAGTAGCATAGTTGGGGAGACATTCATATTTGAAGGAGACCCAGTGCTCTTTGCCATCTTCTAGAGTGATGAGCCTTCCTCAACACAAAGGCTGAGAAATATCAACCAAAACTCTCACTCTAATGAAGCTGCCTCCATCACAGTCCAAAACTTCATTGGGGTGAAGTATCGTTACTGCTGATTCACATATTTTTTCTACAACCTCCTTGTTTCTGAAATGCAGCCAAATGTCATAAACTTGAACCCAAAAAAGAGACCTTAGTTAGATCTGACGCCTTCAGAGAGGTGTCCTTGTCGTAGCGAGATAGGACCATTAGGTGTTTGTCAAAACTCCATGGCTCCGATGAAAGAGTTCGATCAACATCTGTATTGTTATCAAAAGAGAAAAGGATAACATGATCTCCAATGTTTTTGACCTTGAAACCCAATTTGGATCTCCAGAGGGGAGTGAAGGTGGTGGCAATGGCATCGATGTTTAGAGGACATTTGGTTAGAAATCTTGCAGCAATAGCATGTTTAGTAATGGCTTGCTCTCTCTTCAAACATAGACCAAGGCCCTCTATGTCCGAGAGAGATAAGGAACCCCAGTTGCTATCCTTTTATCCTATAATTGGTATCCTTTTATCCTACAATTTCTTAGCAATTGAACAAAAAAGGGAAGTTTCGCCTTGATTAAAAATTGTAACTGAAAATATTGGAATTAAATCGCATCGAGCTAGAGAAGCAATTACTAAATAGCAATAAAGCCATTGACAAAGGATTCAAAACTTGTTTTACAATTTTACCCTATCTAAAATTCTATGCTTAAACTATATTTATCTTTGAAAGAAATTGAAGATATCCATTATCCATCCCGTCTATAAATCATATACTTACTGTGTAATAAAAATTAAGTTTAAAAGTTATGGTTATGCTAAATGACTGTACCAAATTGCAAAAGTTTTTTTAAGATGAAAGCAAGAGTTATTTTCTTAAAGACCTATATCAATTTGGTCACATCTATACTTTTCAGCTCTTATCTATAAATAAGGTTATCTTCTAATAAGTGTAGGATTCCATCTTTGAGTTTGACCAGATATTAGCATTTGTTGTTTACAATATAAACATGACATTTGTTTCTAAAGGCAATTTGTGATATTAAGATGACCGGATATTAATATTTTATCAAATCACAAATAAAGGCAACAGAGGACAGTGATTCTCAATTTTCTTTTCTTTTGTTGACTGGAGCTTTTCCTTTTTTTATTAATTGTCAGTGCTATAGAAATAGTGTTGTGTTTAATTATTGAATAAGTTCTCAAGGGATCCTCAAAAAAAAAAAAAAAATTGAGAGAGAGAGAGAGAAAAAAAATAAAAATAAAATAAGTTCTCAAAGGATTGATGAAATAAATGTTTCATTCGATTTCTTCTATGTTGTTTTAGATTTAATTTTAATTTTAGTTTTGTCATAGGAGACACTTAATATGTGTGTGTATGAATGATGTCAAGGACGTAAAAATTACATATTCAAAGCAATAGTGAGGAAAATTTAAAATGGTATTACTTAAACAAATTATACATTATATAATATGACAAAACTGTACGAGAATTTAACTAGTATGTTATAAAAGTTGGATCCTACAATTGGTAAATGCACAAAACGATGACAAGTAGCACAACTTTCTACCTATTTAGAACGATGTGGGCTAATAGTATCACATATCAAGTAGCAATTTGTCCTAATATTTTGTATTTGGTACTCTTAAATGTAACTGTGCATGTATATATTATTTACTAATCATTTTGTTTTATTTTTCTATTAAATATCATTTGACCATTTGATATATATATATATATATATATTCTATTAAAAAATAAACTTTTTATAATTATCTAATTGTATATACTAATTAAAAAGGGGGGGGGGGGGACATACTTACTATTATATCTAAAAGTTGAGTTGTTTATATAACAACTATTGTTGTCTACTTTGGTCCAGTATTGGACTAATTAGGCCTTAAATTAATTCTTTTTTAGATTATCTACTTCAATTTTGGTTCCCTTTTTTTTTTTTTTTTTGGTTGGTAAAAAATACAGAAAAATTAGATATTAAAATTAGAGATATGGGCCCTAAAAAAATATATAAATGATAAATATTCAAAAGATAATCTTAAAATTCAAGTTTTAATAATATAGGCCTTATACTTAAATTTTGGAAAGAAAGGAAAATGTTACAATTCTAAAGTTATATAATAATTTAAACTTATTGTAACATGTTACATATTTTCCATGAAATGCAAATGTAATTTTTTTTTAATATTCTTGGATCTATTAAAATTAGAAAATTGATTATGGTATATTTAAAAAAAAATCATTTTTAATAATATCTTCTCCATTTATATAAAACAATATTATAATTATGTAATTTAAATACATTTACTAAATTAAAATTATATATATATATATATATATTTTTTGTTGTTGAATTCAAAATATATTATATGTTCCATTACATAAACTTTATACAGACCCGGTTACAACCAACAAACAAACAAAAACTACCAAAAAAAAAAAGGAAAAAAAAAAAAAAAAGAAAGAAGATGAAAGAAAAAGGCTAATTGGTTCTTGTCAAACATGAAGTACAGGGATTTTCCACACTTATTTCTTGAAAAGAAACAAAATTTTCAGCCTTAAAGCCCATAGAGTCCCAGAAGAAGCATTGAAACAAAAACGTGGGAAACTCCTTTCTTTTCCAAAAGACCAGCTCACCCATTAGAGTCAACATGCATTTTTGCATGAACGAAACTTTTTGGCTAGCTATAAATAATAACAGGAACTAAACAATAATAAAAGATCAACGTGAATCTTAATTGAAAATTAAGGACTATAAGAAAGTAAATGATGATGATGCAAGGCTCACAAATACTATAAAATTGAATGAATAGAAGAAAGAAAAATTACAAAATACCCATTTGCAATCACAAGTTTCAATCGCTAGAGTGACATTACTCTTTTATTTTCCCTGGATGTCGTCATTAGGATTTAAACTCAATCACTTCCCAGTTTTCATTTACAACATTAACTTCTAATTTTCATTTAGAACATTGCCTTCTGGGAGGTATTGTCTATCTAAGGCTGAGGCAGATATTTAGGATTGGGATGCTCCATAATCAACTCCATTGGGCTCAAAAGTTGGAACCTCACATCCGTAAGGGTGCAACCATGTAGCACCCCCATAAAATGGTTCACCAAAATAATTCCATGAAGCACCCCCGTAAGACAATGCACACATAGGAGAATAAAAATCAAAATAAGGAGCATAATGATGATAATAAGGAGCATTAGGCACATAACCAAGGCTACCAGAACTTAAGACTGTGTTGTTCCAATGATAAGAGAATATCTGACTATAATTCATGTCCTTCGGTTCAGCCCTCTTAACCTCCACAAGCTTATTTTTCAGTTCATATAAACTTTTCTGCAACAGATTATTCACGACATCCTCAGAATCAAAAGTAACAAATCCAAAGCCCCTTGGTCTGTGGGTTTCTTTGTCATGTATCACTACAGCATCAATAACCGTGCCAAAACTCCCAAAGTAGCTCTTGAATTCTTCCTCTGTCAGATCAAGTGGAAGACCTCCTACAAAAATCTTCTTATTACTAGTACTAGTTCCATTATTGTGCTCTTCAGAGTGGATAGTCTGATTTTGGTTCCTCTCATTACCTCTGGGTTTTGCTGGTTTCACATCTACCTGTACAATTAGATTGGCTTACATATATGCTCAATGAAACAAAAGTCAAAAAGAAAATCACTAATAATAAAAAGAAAACCCAAAATACCATAAATTAAGAGATTAGTGCAGAAAGAAACAAAAACAAGATATAATATATTTTACCATTACAACACTAAACAAGAAAAATCAAACGTTAATATAGGAGGAATTCATAGAATTACAATACACAGACAAGTTTTTATTTCAAGATTCTCAAAATGTTGTTTGAAAATAAATTTTCTTCTATTTGTAGAAGGCTAGGAAGCTTGGACATGGCAAAATTGCCAATGTACTGGTGTCGGACACGTATCCAATATACCGACACATATCTGACACGAGAAGTATGCAAAAAATCAAATTTTTTTTTTTTTAAATTCAGTTATTCTATTTTGATGTTGAATGTTATTTATTTGAACTCCTTTTATGGGTGTCTAGTTTATTTGAATTCTTTTGTTCGTACTTTAAAAAATATTTTATTGTCTTTAAATTAATTATATATAAGACAAAGTTTAGCTACAAAATTTGTTGTAGTTTTAGAGTACAAACTCACTTAATAAAATAAATATTACTACATATTTTGAAAATCTAGCCGTTGAATTACATGTTCTTTATACTCTTAATGCACATGTCAATTTTTGTATCAATCGGATATCATTTACTATATAATCTATTATCTTATATTTTATATATAATTTTAAATTACAAAAACTTGCAATTTAAAAATTTATTGATGACGTAGCTATTGCTCTTTAATTTTCTTGAAATTTTGCAAACATGAAGGATATAAGAAGAAGATGCAATCCAATGGTAGATTTGTCAAAATTCATCTCCAATAAAAAGATATTAAGTGAGTTTGTAGACTAAGATTACAATCAATTTTATAACTAAACTTTGTCCTTATATATATATATATATATTCAAACATTGCATTATTGTTGCATACTTTTTAAATCCTAAATAAACATAATTTATTCTAAATATGAAATATATATATCTAAAAATAAATATTAATTAATTATCATATCCTCCATATATATTTTTCAAAAAATATCATACCATCGTATTACGTATCATGTCCGTGCTACATAGGCAGACGGTGCTTTTTAATTTTACCATTCCCATGGTTTTACTTACTATACACACACATATGTGTGTATATATATATATATATATAACTTTTTAAGAAAAAGAATACAGAACAAGTATGCACTAACTGTTATCTTCTAAAGTTTGGAACACCTGTAGAGGGCCAAGAATCCATGACAGTTGGGGAATTTATAAATACAAAAAAAAAAAAAAAATGGTTCTTTTTTTTCAAGGAATAAGCAAAATAATATTGAGCCAACAAACAGATTAAGGACTCGTCTGAAACACAAAAGGTATATCGCTAATACTACATTAGTTATTTCTTCCGTATATCACTAGCATATTAGTTCGTGTGTGTTTGCTCTGTGCGTGTTGAAAACCAGGAGGAGCTAATGATAAAACTAATGACAATTTATAAAGAGCATAGTGAGGGTGAGAAAAAAAAGAAAAAGAACCTTTCTATCAAGAATAACATGTTGATCTTGAAGTGCTTGATTAGCCATATCTGGTTCTTTGAAGCTCACAAAGCCAAACCCTCTTCCATGACCAGTACGCTTATCAGTGATAAGCGAAGTATCCTCCACCTCTCCATACTTGCTGAAGTGTTCTCTCAAAGTAGCCTCACTTGTTTCCCAAGAAATCCCACCCACAAACAACCTTCTCTTCTCCGATTCCATGACTCAGAAACAGAAAAACAAGCCTATGAATCCAACTGAAACAGAAAAACACGCCAATATAATAGATAAACGTAAAAAAGATAAAATATATAATCAAGTAAGAGAGTTTGTGTGGAAGACCAATAATAGATTCACCAATAATAGAGTCCTAATTGTACAAGTAAGTATTATTATTATTATTTAGTTTTAAAAAAAAAATTAAAAGTTTCTTTTAACTAGGTTTGTGTTTCTTCTAAAAAATCTAGGGTTGTGTTTAACTATTTATAGAGTACCGTAGGTATGGAAGAACAACTCATAATAATTATAACATATCCGGGTAAAAGACTTTTTTTTAATATTTAACTAGCTGAATAACCGCATAATGTGAAGTGTAACTTATTATTAGTTTTTTCTAATATTTCAATAAGTTTTATCAAGAATCTTGTAACTTCCAATAAAGACATTCATAATTTAAGTCCCTCAATTATTGATGTATAAAAGAATTTCAATAAATTTCCTTGTAAAAATTGTAAAATTTAGTTATTTTATAGAGAAAATAGAAAGACATTAAGATTGTATGATATAGTGGTTAATATTGATAAGTACGTTTCATGCCTACTAAAAAAATGCATATATCATTCAAATTTTTTTTTTTTTTTAATTTTACATTCTTGATTGTGTATTACTAATTTTTCTCCATTTTTGTTAGAGTTTCAATTGTTGCATGATATAATGTTTCAATTGTTTCTCACATTAAAAAAAATATTGTTTTTGGTATAAATCTTAGAAAAATGATATTAAAATTTTATTATGCTATAGCAAAATAAATATATTTATTCTAACACACACACACACACACACACACATATATATATATATATATACGCACAAGAAAACTCTAAATTCTAAACATTAAAAAAGTCTAGAATTAGAGTTAAAATAGACACACTCACAAGAAATTAATATGAATTTAACAGCCATTGGAATATATATACAAATCCAAGACCTATTTGGTAATCCCACAAACTCATTTATTTAAAAAATAAAAAAGTAATATAAAAATGTGGGGGCATTTTTTGCTTCAAGGAAATTCATGTGTACTCCTAGGCAAATTTTTGCTCTTGTCTCACATTGGAAGGGTTTCCTTCCTCTTTGCACCTTATAAGGTGCAAACCAATGAGAAAGAGTACTACTAGTTTGGTTAGTGGCTAACCAAACTAGTAGTACTCTTTCTCATTGGTTTGCACCTTATAAGGTGCAAAGAGGAAGGAAACCCTTCCAATGTGAGACAAGAGCAAAAATTTGCCTAGGAGTACACATGAATTTCCTTGAAGCAAAAAATGTCCCCACAAAAAACATTTACCCCCATATATTTTTTTTATTTTTTGCTAACTCAAGTCATTTACCGGATAGAGATAAATTAAATCGAGAGAAGCATTCACTGCAAGTAACATTTGAGCCGGTCAAGTTTGGATAATTGGTGTCATTTACGTGAATTCAAGAAATTGCAAAATTGATAAAGAAAAAGTTAATAGTAATGACTAATTAGATCTAAGAGCTTTCATGTTAGTATTTCTGGAAGGAAAAACATAAGAAAAAAAAAAAAAAAAACCCGAGCAATAGAAAAATTAGTGCTAGTAACTTATATATATATATATACACATATATATAGACACACAAAATAACAGATCTTTTAAAAGACAAATAAGATCTTTGATCAAATTCATGTATTAATTCGTATGGAAGTTATGCCACTATGTAAATCGTGTCTAACCATATTTAATTATTGATATTCAGACCAGGGGCGGTATTACATATGGTCTAGGAGGTTCAAATGAACCCCTGACCTTGCAAAAAAAAAATTATATATGAATTTTTTATATGGATTAAAATTAATCTATTAGTTTTCTTGTTTTTATTTTTTTATTTATTTATTTTTTTTTTTTGGTTTTGCGTTTATGAAATATCAACTTCAAAAAAAAAAATTCTAACAAATGAAGAAAAAATTTTAATGACACACAATCAAGAATGTAAAAAAAAAAATTAAAATATATTTGTGTTTTTGTTTTATATTTGTATTATTGAGCATGTGTGAAACATGCTTATATATATATATATATATAAACCATTATATCATATAATTTTTAAATTTGTAAACATATATAGTATGATCAAATCACTACACTAGTTTTATTTTTTTGAGTAAAATATTATTTTAGTTCCTAAACTTCAAAAAGTTCTTTTTTTATTCCTAAACTTTGTAAAGAGTTTTTTCAAAAGTTTAGAGATAACAATAGGAATGAAAAAAGAAATTTTTCAATAGTTTAGGAATAAAAAATAAACTTTTAGTAAAGTTTAAAGACATAAATAAAATATTGTTAATATTTTAGGGATGAAATATAAACTTTTCAATAGTTTAAAAATTAAAAATGAACTTCTTAAAGTTTAGGAATGAAAAAAAACTTTTAGTAAAATTTAGGAGCCAAAATAGTATTTTATCTTCTTTTTTTTTTTTCTTTTTTTCTTTTTATATTGATAAAGAACACTAAAGATTACAACTTTTGCAGAAAATTTATTAAAATATTAAAGTTTAGGAATGAAAAATAAAATTTTAGTAAAGTTTAGAGACCAAAATAGTATTTTATCTTTTTTTTTTTCTTTTTTTCTTTTTTTATTGATAAAGAACACTAAAGATCACATCATGGTACTTTGACTAGTGAAAAGAAAGTAGCTTTAGATATTCTGTTTACCTTCAAATTCGACATTCCATTAAAACATTCTGGCTTAATTGGAAATAATTGACCTAACGAGAATCTTTGCTCAAATTTTATTTGTTACTATTCCAAGCCGTTACATGGAGGCCTTATAAATCAAATGACATAATAGTACCTTAATTATCAAATTGAGACCACCCCATAAATTTGGTGCGATAGTCACTTCACAAGTATAAGTGCTTGTGAGTTAATTTTTTTTTTTCAAAAATTTTAAAATACTAAGTATTTTAACACATACACGAAAAAAAGAAAAAATGTCTTAAAGAAACTAACAATAGTATATATCTAAAAGGATCGTGTGTAAGTTAAATTGAATCAAGTTAATGTGTGTGTGTGTGTGTCTTTTCCTGAGTAGATGAGGTTCTTTCAAGTGTGACTTTGATACAAGAAATGTAGATTTCCTTTCAATTAGGTTTGGTTTAGATGTAAAAATATTTTTCTCCTTAAGTCTGAATCTTTTTGTTTTCCCTTCACGAGCCCATACCCTCATGTCTTCAGTAGACTTGTCAAAAAACGCAGTGTGCATTTGAATACGAAAAAGGATTAAGTTCAATCCAAACTCAATCACGTCCTTGATGTTACGATGAAAAACTAGGATTTTTGAAGATTTCAATGAGCGCAAATGCAGAGAGCGCATTGTGATTGTTTGAGAATGAATGAATTGTGAATAATATATCTTAAGATCTTCTCACTTTCAAGTCACATATTGAGTTAACAAATGAACTGATTGCTACATTTTTAAATATAATGTGAGTTGATGAGAAAAGGGATTTCCAACATATTTGAATTGAGTGCTAATTACTGTTATTTTGAATGCTTTACACAGAAATGCCTTACTTGTCTCCCAAGAAATCCCATCCCCAAACATCATTCCATTCTCCAATTCCATGGCCTAGAAAGAAAAATCCACGCTTATGAAATTTCAACTAACAATGAAAGAAAACATAATTAAGGAAGAACTTATATTAGGCTTGTGTGGAATAAGGAAACTACAAGTTGTGCTAGAGACACATAAATTGGCACAATTTTATGTCACAACTCACCAACGTAGCAAGTTATGATTAGTAAAAGTGTTACCACATGACCTACCATCACTCACCACATGATGAGTTGTAACATAAAATTATACCAATTTATGTATTTATAGCATTACTCAGAAATTTGTATATTTATTATCACATTGGCATTACCATTTCTCACCATTGGGTTTTTTGGTAAGCCCAGTGCAAGTCTGCCATTACTCAATCCCTTTACCACGATTTCTACACCCATTAGAAAGTACTTGGTTCAAAGTGGTGGGGTTTATTTATTTATTTATTTTTTTTTTTTTGGTTGTTGTTGTTGGTTTTGTGAGGGATTCCTACGCTAATGGTTTTAATATCAGTTTTTGTAAGATGAATAAATTACCAAATCTGCGAGGAAATCCTTCTTATTATAAAAACATGAATATGAGAGCATGATTGGACCAAGAAGGAGAAAAAACGATAAATATTGAGAGTTTGGAGGCCGACATGGTAGCTTGGAAAAAGCTGTACCCTCACTGGTTGCATTGACTTAAGGATCTGCATACAAGCCAAAGGACTTATAACTAAATTGACACCTCCTCATGTACAAAGTGCTTGGAGGTTTAGGGGAAAAATGGTTTGAACTGCGAAGTTAGCAGCATGTCGTAATTATCTCTAAAAAAAAAAAAAAAAAAAAAAAAAAAAAAAGGAGCTATATTCTATATAAATAAGTGGTTCTATATCAATTTTTAGACATTCTCTCTTATACAAGAAACTATATTATTTGCCAAATTATGTTCTTCTGCTTTCCAAATGAGAAAATGGCACCCCCTCAACTCAAATATGCTTGAATATATCAAAAATAGTTTGGCTATCATATATGTCATGTGATGGATTACTCTAATAACGATGATGAGTTGTCATGATGATCATTATCACGTCTCTTTAACATAGAAGAATCTCTTTTCGGAAGACAAATGAGTCTCCCCATCTTTTGTTCCTTTCTTAAGTCCCTGAACTTATGAAGTATCATTTATGTAATATACCAATTCGCAACATATTGCCTAGCCATTTTTTATTAACATAATGACAATGAACCCTTATTTATGCCATAGCCATTTTTATTAACATAATGACAATGGACTGTTATTTATGCCCGTGCTACTGAATCGGCTGCTTTATTTTTGGTACCAACAATTAAGAATTGCTTTTTTCTTGCTGCATCAAAAACTAAATCACAAGTTTCTGATAAAAATGGGGCAGTGGCATCCCCTTAACTCAAATCTACTTGAATATATCAAAAATTAGTTTGGCTATCATATGTCATGTAATGAATTACTCTAATAACAATGATGAGTTGTCATGACAATTTTTATCATATATATATCTTTCTTTCTTTTTTTTTCTTTTTTTCTTTTTTTTTTGTGGAAAATATTTGAGATTTCATTAAACAGATAACTATCAGTTACATAATTCTCTCTTTTCTAAAGCTACCGCTCAAGAATTTAGGTTCATCTTCAATTTATACAAGATCACAGCTTAATTCATTAAACAGATAACTATCAGTTACATAACTCTCTCTTTTCTAAAGCTACCACTCAAGAAGTCAGGTTCATCTTCAGTTCATACAAGATCACAGCTTAATTTTTTTACATAACTCTCCTAGTTTAATTAATATTTCTATTTTGTTTTACCCCTTTTCTATGTGTAGTCTGGTGTTTGGGGAAACCAATAATTCGCCAGTTGATATGAACCAAGTTTGGTGAATACCACCCGTAGTAAGGTTTTAGATCATCTCCCACA
>NW_027069526.1:1821550-1951695 GCF_002906115.3 Quercus suber | reverse complement strand
TTTTTTTTTTTTTTTTTTTTTTTTTGTTTTGTTTTGTTTTGTTTTGTTTTGTTTTTTTTTTTTTTTTTTTTTTTTTTTTTTTTTTTCTGTCACTTGTCCCTATTATTGCCCAACTACTAGTTAACAAAGAATAAACAGTCAAACACTACACTAATATATTCTCTAATCTGTACAAACTCTATTCTCTCTCTCTATCTCTCTTATCTATATAATATAAGAGAGAGAGTCACAAACACAGAGTGACAGAGAGTCACAAGCCAAAAAGCCAGAAAGGCAAAAAAAAAAAAAAAAAGAAAAAAAAAACCACTGGCACAGATTCAATTCACAATCACCAACTCAGTTCATCACTCATTAGTAAAAACATAAACACCACAAGTCCACAAGTACAGATTGTTAGATTCTGAGATTCGCAAATATTATATTAGGTTTTGAAGGAAATGATAGATTAAATACTTGTGAACTGTGAAGGTTGAAGCAATGAAGCTGGGCTGGGCAGATCGAGCAACCAGCGGCAAAATGGGTCTCGCGTGGGTTGTGGCGGTGTTGGTGTGGCCGTTTCCTGTTTGGGTATGCAACGCCGACAGTTGACAAGTACGTGTTTGTCGTTTGTGACTCTACGAGATGGGTGGCGAGATGGGTCTCTCTCTCGCGTGGTGGTGGCATGAGTGGTGGAGTGAATCTCCCTAAGTCTCGCCTCTCACTCTATGTCTTGCCTCTCTCTTTTCTTTTTTCTTTTTTCCTTAATTTTTCACTTTTTCGCTTGTTCCATTTGGCTTTGCCATTTTGGACTACCGGGTTTTCTTTTTCTTTTTTACATTTTTTTTTAGGATTTACATGGGCTATTAACTGGGCTGGCCGGCTGTGGTTCATGAAACTAAGGGGGAACCAAGTCTTTTTTTTTTGTTGAAAATTTTACCTATTAAATCTTTTATTTAGGGCCTAGGGGTGCTCGGGCCCCCTTAGGCCCCCACCTGGGTTCGTCCCTGTGACTTTCACCTTCGCTTCCTCACATTAAATGATCACAGTTTCAGAGCCAATAGGTCACAACTGAGCTCCATCTGCAATTTATCATGGAACACACTCAACAGAGTTCACCCCATAACCACGTGGCAATTGTGCCCAGTCCAGGGATGGGTCACCTAATCCCACTCGTTGAGCTCGCCAAGTGACTTGTCCTCCACCACGATTTGTTTGTCATCTTCATCATTACCACCGATGATGGGTCATCCATGAAACCTCAAAAAGCTGTCCTTGAATCCCTTCCTGATTCCATATCCTCCATCCTTCTTCCTCCTGAGAACTTTGATGACCTCTCCGAGGATGTTAAAATTGAGACTCGGATTGCACTTAGTCTCACACGGTCCTTCCCTACTCTACGAGACTCAATCAAGGTCTTAGCTGACTCAACTCGGCTATGGCCTTCGTAGTTGATGTATTTGGTTTTGATGTTCTTGATGTAGCTGAAGAATTTGGTGTTTTGTCTTACATTTTTTTCACTGTAAACACTATGTCATTGTTGTTAGGCTTTTACATACCAGAGCTTGATGAAAGGTTTTCTTGTGAGTATAGAGACTCGCTTGAACCAGTGAAATTACCTGGGTGTGTGCCAATCCATGGGACTGATTTACCAGACCCAATGCAAGATAGAAAGAATGTGGCCTATGAAAGGATGCTATTTAGTGTCAAACAAGTCCATCTTGCCACTGGAATTATGGTTAATAGGTTCATGGTTTTGGAGCCTGTTGCTTTTAAAGCTTTGAATGAAGTTGGAGAGGGTAAGCCACCGGTTTACCCTGTTGGACCGCTGGTTCAGTCCTGTTTAGATCGTGGGGTTAATGAGTCTGAGTGTTTGAGGTGGTTAGATAAACAATCAAATGGGTCTATGTTATATGTTTCATTTGGTAGTGGTGGGACTCTTTCACATGAGCAACTAAATGAATTGGCCTTGGGGCTTGAAATGAGTGGGCAAAGATTTCTTTGGGTTGTTAGAGCCCACATGAAATAGCAACCAATGCCAGTTTCTTTAGCGTTCAAAGCATTAAGGACCCCTTTGATTTTCTTCCCAAGGGGTTCTTGGAGAGGACCAAAGATGTGGGGCTAGTTGTGCCCTCTTGGGCTCCTCAAATACATGTCTTGAGCCATGGTTCAACCAGGGGGTTCTTGAGTCATTGTGGCTGGAACGAATCCTAGCAGAGCATTGTCAATGGTGTGCCATTGATTGCATGGCCACTCTATGCGGAGCAAAGGATGAACGCTACATTGCTAGCTGATGATCTTAAGGTTGCATTTAGGGTCAAAGTGAACAATAAGGGCTTGGTGGGACATAAAGACATTGCAAACTATGCGAGAGGCCTAATTGAAGGAGAAGAAGGGAAATTGTTTTGGAACAAAATGAAAGAGCTAAAGAATGCAGCTGAAAAGGCATTGAGCAAAGATGGGTCGTCTACAAAATCACTGGTTGAGGTGGCTAAGTTATGGAAGAGAGAAAAAATGATGTGCTAGCTTACTAGAAAATGATAATAAAGGATTAGTATGATGTGATTTCTTTGTGCTTTGTCTTGAATTCATTTCAAAGTATATGTTTTTTTTTTTTTTTTTTTTTGGGTCAAATGCTAATACCTGTCTTTGCTATAGCTTCAACACCCAAACACACAGATAGTTAACCTAACGGCCAAATGGCCAGTTTGGATCGAAGGGGAGAAAGAGTGAGATAGAAAAAAAAAATATTCCTATTTAAATAGTTTTTCATTTTATTTACTTAAGAATCCGAAAAATATCAATTGATGTCGTTTTCAAAATCCCTAATGGTACAATATGATGAAATTAGACAGAAGGATGTTGAGGACAAAATTTTCACACCACACGGCTTTATTTCATTGGTAACCTGCACCATATCAATATTATCATGGATTTTGGGTAAATTTATTTCAAAGCCCAAAAGAGCCCATAATTACCAAAAATGACGCCAAAGCCTACGGTACAATACCCGTGGCAATTTTATCTCATCAAAGCCCATGGTTTAAGCTTATGGCACATCATCTCATTTTCAGCTCATGAGTCTTATCGGGGAAACTTTGGGAGTCATGGTTTGGAGGGTCAAGAAGTATGTTCAGGAAAGCTCCAGTAGTTCAAAGTTGATAAAGAAAACATGTTGCTTGACATGTCTTCCCCAATTCCCTGAACTCTGATGGGTTAGTGTGCAATAGGTAACATCTGGTAAGCCTCTCATATCACATAACACTTAAAATGATAAAACTCACCATTGCTCTTTACCTAAAACTTAATGTTCATCATATAATCTAATTACATTATTTAAATCAATACCAAACACATGCCTAAATTCTATTAGCTATCTCTATCTAATATCTCAGCAACATCAAATGCTCTCCTTGCTCTCCAAACTTTGGTCATAATACAAAGAGACCATAGTTACATCTCTAAAGCTTCATCAAACATCAACCAATGAATTTATTACTTACCAAAATTATATTGTAATAAAACCGTTGACTAAACATATTATTTTCCAAAAGAGAAAACTTAGTAAAAAAGTATTAGTAACAGCTCCAGTAGAAGTTGTCTTAATTCCAGCAGCAACTGCCTTAACTCTAGTAGAAGCTACAACACCTCCAGCAGTAGCTTAGGTAGTTGACATATCCAAAGTGACATCATCAACCCATTAATGCCCAATCCCAGCAACTATCTACTATACCAAAATAAGTAAGGATCACATAAAAGAAATCTCACCATTTTAAGCCATATATTTAACGTTCAGCTGCAATACCAGAAATAGGAGGATCCCATAAAAGTTATCTTATCATTTTCAGCCAAACCCATGAATTTAATGCTAAATATTTTCTCCAGTGAAAGCTATCATTCAAGTGACATCATCCAGCAGTGTTAACTGCTACAATAGCTACTACTGTATAGCTAACAGCTGTTTTAGCTACTATATAGCTATGACTGACAGCTGTAACAGCAACTCCAGTAGCATTAAAGTTTCAGACTTTCTTCTTTTAGCTAAAAACCAAAAATCCACTAAGGAAATCATTCATTTTGCTTAAAACCTTTCCCTATTTGTTGATTTTCCCTTCAACTAATTCAAATTTAGTTACATACTTGGCTCTATATAAAGAGGACCAAGCAACACACAACTCGCCACACCATTACCCCATCATATACTTACTCTCTCATCCTCAATATTTTGAAATTTCATTATTTTGCTGCCCATAAACACATATACATACTCCTCATTTTCTTACAAGAATCTCCTAGTAAACAACCACGCAACACAACACACCACCACTAACCATCTTATACTTATTCCATTTCTTTCCATATTTAGAAAATGCCTATATTTTTCTGCTCATAAACACATTTCCATCTCTTTCTCCATTTCTCTTACAAAATCTCTTTTCTTAGAAAGCAATATAACCCATGACATAACACTAGAACACCACTACTACCCCATCTAATGCTCATTCTCTAATCCTCTATATTCTGAAATATCATCATCTTGCTGCCCATATCCCTAAACATATCCTTCTCCATTTCTCTTACAAAATCTATTCTCTTAGAAGGAAACATAACCCATTATCATAACACAAAAGCCACTTCAGTAGCAACTACAATCTCATGTATTTACTATATTTAATCTCAATATCTCTCACACTTCCATATATTTTACAAATACACTCCTCACAAAATATTCAAACATACTTCTCTTATAGCTTCAATAAACTTCATATCTCACAAAGTATCTATATACAATATCCATATTCAACAAAGTATCTATACATACTTCTCATACATATTACAAACACCATTTCTTACAAAACATATATATTTCTTACCATCTCCATACATTTAAAAAGATATCAAACACTCTTCCAAAAACATGTTACAAAGCCCTTCTCATGGAAAGAATATAATTATAATGCTAAAAACTCCATCTTATGAAAGGCACAAACTTATAATACTAAAAGTCCTTCTCATGGAATGCAATATCACTTATATTTGGTTAAAAACTAAAAGAGCATTACATGGGAAAAATCATTTAAGTGCATGATAAATGGATAAACTTAACCAACTTATGCACACCGTTGGACATATTCTCTTTCCCACTAGTAGCATCCATTTTTCCCTTTCAATCATGAAGTCACCATGAAAGGACTTATAATATCATACTATACTACTGGACTCATTTTATTATGCTGTTGAAATGTATCTTACTTCAATTATTGAGCCACAAACCAATACATTTAACTTCAATGTATTTTATTAAGCCACAAACCACAATTATTGAATATATTTTACTTCATTATCATTGTACCGCTAGACTTATGTTATTATGCTGCTGGAATGTTGTCAACTCACTAGCGCTATACGGCTAGAGCCATAAATAATATAAAGCAATGCAATAGTTGGAGCCACAAACCATACTAAGATAAGTCGAGGTTTCTCTATCTTTGATATCACATTATTAAGTATATGTTAACTCATTATCACTATACTGCTAAATGCAAGTTACTCTAAGAATTTCTTACTATTTAACAAACATGGATTCACTAATATTTCACTAATGAATGTAAAAATATTGACAAATTGAACCCATCTCGCTGTTGGACATACATTGTTGGACATACATTATTTGGACATAAACCCCCACTGGACATATATTACTTGGACATGAACCACGGCTGGACATAAACTATTTGACATTATTTGGACATAGATCATTGCTGGACATACCGTATTATGTTGAACATGAATGTACCATTGCTGGATATGGACTATTGGACTCATCCCATTACTGGACATATGACATTTAACTAATTATTCTCTAATATTGGACATCACTTAATATATATAATAATGATATTCAACTCATCATTTAATTAAAGCTATTATGCTAAACATATTATTTATTTATTTTAACCATTATCATGATTCTTAGATTTTGGGCTTTATCTATTTTGTAGGCTTAAAAATGCACCGGAAACCATTGGTCTATGTGGCCTAATGTCGAGTTTCGGATTGAATTCCCCAAAACAAATTCAGGTCTAGCAAAATCACCCCTCCAGTGGAAGACATGTGGCTACGCGCAAAAACCGCCCCCGACAAAGGATTATATTGAATATGTAAAAGTTATAGGAATAAAATAAATAAAGAAGATCCCTTACTGTTCAATGTGATGAAATTAGACAGAAGGATCATATTGAATATGTGAAAGTTATAGGAATGAAATAAATAAATCAGAAGTTACAAAATTATATTGTTGAACAAAGTTAAAACATCTAATTTTTAAATTAGCTAAAGAGATATTTCTCTATCACATGAAAACTAAAGTATGAGGTGGTATTTTCAATTAAATTGTTGAACGAAGGTAGATCAGCTAACTTGTAAATTAGCTAAAGAGATATTTCTCTATCACATGAAAATTAAAGTATGAGGTGG
Organism: Quercus suber; assembly: GCF_002906115.3. Taxonomy (NCBI): domain Eukaryota; kingdom Viridiplantae; phylum Streptophyta; class Magnoliopsida; order Fagales; family Fagaceae; genus Quercus; species Quercus suber. The sequence goes on along the minus strand of NW_027069526.1, from coordinate 1,945,242 downwards.
TATTTTCAATTAAATTGTTGAACAAAGTTAGATCAGCTAATTTGTAAATTAGCTAATTTAAAAATTAGATGTTTTAATAATAACTCACTCACATAAGAGCATTAGCATCGGTTGTAGTAAAAAAATTGTTATTTTAACACTTTATAAAGTTTCTTTATCTATTCTTAACACACCATTTAGAGCACTAGCATCAAGTGTATTAAATACTGAAGTAACTTTAGCATTAGCACACCAAATACAAAAAATCACCTTCACAATATTTGTTAAATGAAAATTGGCATTTGTTATAGTGATGTTGTTATAACAGAAGTGTGCAATGAGATGCTTTATTAATATTTGTATACTTGTATATTTAAACTTTCTCTCTCTTTTATGACAATTGGAAACTGAAGAGGGGAAAAATCATCCTCGTCTATGTAATAGCTGAAGAAGAGAAAAACCAGCATCGTCCATGTAATGGACAACCACAACGAACATTAAATGAGTTCCCTATAAACGACATGAGTAATAGTTGACATGCCAGACAAGCAAAAACGTAACCAAAGGACCAACGAGCAAAAGATCATCGAATTCTATAATGCTCTAGCATTCATTACCAACAGATCCATAATCATAAAGAGGCATTTACTCCCATCCTGAAGGCAGAGACCTATAAAAATGTATACACAATTAGGGTAAAGGTAAGCAACATATGCACAACAACTCTCTAGCTAAATAGTAATTTCTCTATACAATTGAGTTTTGATCTTACTAACTAGCTCGTCAGAGGCTTCTTGGCACACATCACACTGGTTGAACTCCAAGTCTACTTATTCCTTTTTGTAGGATTTCACGGCTGCTGACTTGATGTTGCCCATCTGTATTGACAAGGAGTTCATATGGCGATTTTCTATATCATCAGAAGCTATGCAAACTTTCTCTCTCTTCTATTAAGAATAAAATAAGAATTAAAATAAATAAAGAAATAATATTTAAATAAAATAATAATAAAAATTAAAAAAATGTAATGTGGATCTAGTTTATTGTAAAGTAGTGTGTTAAAATAGATAAAGTAGTATTTTAATATTTTAAAATAATATTTTTTTTTGAACATTTGAATTTTGCTAATGCTCGGCTAATGCTAATGCTGATGCTATTAAGAGTAATCCCAAACTTATGGAGCACGCGGGGTGTTTTATATCCGTATAATACAAAATAAAAATTCGCAAAGTATACCCTAACCCTATACAAATAAGATGCAACGGAAGCCATATGCATCATACATTACTTATCTCTTTCGGTTATGGGAATTCGAATAGTACTTCTAACTTTTTTTCAATGCAACTATTCGATGAGGTATTCCACGAGTGCCTCGGTATTATTTATATTAAGAAAAACAACAATCTATCACTAACAAGTAACAAAAAGGTTTTAGTCAAAAAATGTCTCCTATGCATTTTTTTTTTTTTTTTTTTTTTTTTTTCCTATGCACTTTACTTCTTGAAGCAACTACGGACAAAATTGGCCTCTGCCCTTTTTGGGCAAAATAAGTAGCATTCTACCCCCCTTTCCAAACTAAATAGGGAAATGCCAATTTTTTGAAACTCAACTTACTCAAAATCGAGTTTTAAAAAAAATTCTAGAGCCCTATAGTGATGTTTTAAGTACTTATAATGGCGTTTTGTAACTCGAGCTCTATGAAATTGAGTTATATGCAATTTTTTTTACGTTTAACTCGAGTTCATGGAGCTCGAGTTACAAAACGCTACTATAGTCCTTAAAAATGTCACTATAGGTCTTTAAAAATGTCACTATAGGGCTTAACTCGATTTAGAGAAAATCGAGTTTCAAAAGAGAGGCATTTCCTTAATTAGTTTGGAAAAGGGGGCAGAATGCTACTTATTTTTCCTAAAAAGGACAAAGGCCACAACTACACCATTCATCTTTGCTTCCACCGAATTTCTTCCTATTCTCTAAGAGGCCTGTCTCAACCTTCTTAATTATTTGTTGAAGTGAACTGTCATCATAATTGCCCTCCCTACTAGTTTCTAACATCTTAATTATTTCTTCCTATTCCTTTTATTTCCCTACCACCAATAATTTGAAAGGTCACATTTAAATTTTTTAAAGATAATGTCGTCATATTTAATTTTAAATCATTTTCAATCATATAAGGTGAAAGAATGAACTCAAAACACCATAATATTTGTAATTAAAGCTTCATGAACTCATGTGATTATGTCATTGCTTCTAGCACTGATTTAAGAAAATAAAATTTAATAATTAAAAAAAAAATAATAAGCTCTGGAAGTATATCTTACATGCTAGTCATCCTATACATCATTTCGAACTAAAAAGAATATTTGCAAAAAAATAAAAAAACATTACTTTTTTTTTTAATTAATATCAATTATTAAGGTATAGATTGCTCTGAGAGATTGAAAATTTTAATTGATGGATTATTGGGTTGAAGTGGTTTGATGATGGAGCACGTGCACAGTACCCCATATCATGCCTAGTTGTAATTATCTGAAGACAGCCCAATGGGACATTTTGGCCTTTTGCCCCTTTGGTCAAAAATATTTGGCATTATGCCCTTATTTCGAAACTATATAGGTGCGTGCCCTTGTTTCGATACTCGATGACCCTAAAATCGAGTTACTTAAAGTACTCGATTGGTTTAAAATTGAGTTATGCCTGATCAAAATTAAAAAAAAAAAAAAAATGCAGGAACTCGATTTTATGGAAATCGAGTTACAAAACGTCACTATAGGTCTTAAAAACGCAGCTATAAGGCTCCCTAAACTTGCCATGGGACAATCAAACTTAGGAAAAAAAAATTTGCAGGAAAACGCTGCTATATGGTTTTAAAACGTCATGATGGGGCTTAAAAACGCTGCTATAGGGTTTTAAAACGTCATGATAGGGCTTAAAAACGCCGCTATAGGGCTTTAAAACGCCACTATAGGGCTCCATAAACCTACTAGACAATTACACTTAGAATTTTTTTTTTGTTGGAAAACGCCGCTATAGGGATTTAAAACATCACTATAGGGATTAAAAAACGCCAATATAGGGCTCCCTAAACCTTGTATGGGGTGATGACACTAAAATTTTTTTTGCATGGAACTCGATTTCTAGGAACTTGAGTTCCATGCATTTTTTTTTTTTTTGGGCATAACTCGATTTTAAATCAATCGAGTACTTTAAGTAACTCGATTTTAGGGTCATCGAGTATCAAAACAGGACACACACTTATATAATTTCGAAATTGGGACATAATGCAAAAAAAAAAAAAAAAAAAAAAAGAAGGTAAAATGGCAGAATGTTCAAGCCCAATGTAATGTAATCATGCTTATTGGCGTTATTGCTCTGTCAACCACTTATTCTTTTGTAATAAATTTTACCTTTGGTCAATTCACAAGGGTGACCGGATCCAAGGGCCATATTAGTCAACAGCACCTTTTTTTTTTCCCCTGGTCGATCTTGGTTGTTTTTTTTTTTCAATGCAAATATTCCATGAGGTATTCCATGAGCGCTTTCAGCATTACTTTATTATTAAGAAAAACAATCTCTCACTCACCTCAGTATTACTTTTAATCACTTTTTTTTCCCCCCATTACCATTCACGTTAGCATTCCATGCCATGAGTGGACCTAAGTATGATTGCAATTTATCCATAACCCCTGTCTAACTTCTCTCTCTCTCTTTTCTCCCATAAAAAAATTTATTAAAAATAATTGTCTTTTCTTTATATAAAAAATTAAATAAAATTCCTCTCTTTACTTTGGCTTATTATGGGAATAATACCTTTAACATTTCTAATTGCATATATTCGACGAGCACCTCAATATTATTTTATTAAAAAGATCTACCCCTCTCTATCTCTCTCGCATAAGCACATGTAACTCATGCATGACTTAATAAACACCCTTGCCATAAGGTTCATAACCCATCAAACTACCGATAATGTTGCAATCATGTACTGCAATAATGTTACAAATATTAATTTTGATATGACCTTTCAACTACCAATGATGTTGCAGTCATGTACTGCAATAATGTTACTGCAATAATGTTACAAATATTAATTTAGATATGACTTTTAAAGTACCAATGATGTTGTGACAAATATTAATTTGATATGACTTTTAAAGTATCAATAATGTTGCAGTCATGTACTGCAATAATTACTTCAATAATGTTACAAATATTAATTTTGATATGACCTTTAAATTACTAATAACGTTGCAGTCATGTACTGCAATAATGTTGAAGTCAATTTAGATATGACCGATGACCGTACTGTAATAATTTACAAATATTAATTTTGATATGACCGATGACCGAAATCTATAATTCAGTAAAAAAAAAAAAAAATCTTAAAAAAATCAGCATTTCCCTCTCTAAAACAAATTGTGTCCGGCGAACAATTTTTTATTTTATTTTTGATGAGAGTCCATCGAACTTTTAAATGCATTGTTGGTTGGATGTTTTTTAACTTTTTTCAATTCATAAGTTAAATATTTTTTTTAATTAAAAAAAATCATACACCAAACTCACCAAACTCAACGCTATATATTTATACATTGTTGTTATTGATACCGTTCTGTTCCAGTTGAAACGGCCAGAATTTTTCTCACCGGTAAGCAACCGACATCAGAATACCCCACGTTCCACCTCGAGTCAAATTTCAGGTCATTTCGAGCTATTTCAACCAATTTCAGCTAATTTCGACCAAGATATAAATTCCGGCCGGTACAGGATTAGGCTTGTTATTAAAAAAAGAAAAAAAAGTAAAGGTCCAAACAATGCTGGCCCGTTGTGTTGACTGAATGAACCCAGCGTCCCAGCCCACTTTTTCATCTTCTTCTTCTTCTTTATCGTCTTCTTATCCGTTTTGTATCCACTGGTTAGTGGGATTGGTCTTTTGTTCTTTTATTTTCTATTGTCTTGACTCGCGTGTATTGGTGTCTTCTAGAGTCTAGTTCTTTTCTATCCTCTTTTATTGATTTCAAATTTCAACTTTTCTGAGCCCATCACGTGAGTAACTTTGGAAATGACAAAGAAAGTTAAAAAAAAAATCCAAAAGCAAATGTCAGTAAGTGGTATTATTTAAAAAATATATATATTATTATTAGAAAAATATTATATTAATAATATTTTTATAATATTTACACAATATATTGTAAATAATAAGTTGATATTAGCTGTTATTGATAAAAAAAAATTAATTCTAAGTTTAAATTGAATCTAATAACAACTAAACACTTGTAATTTATTGTGAAAATATTATGAACGTAGCACTTCTTTTATTATTATAGTTTTAAGATTCATATACTAATTAAAATGTTAAGAACTTTTGTGCTTTAACTTTCACATTTATTGTATTTTTTAGAATTATTCAAAATATGAATTTTATTTGTAGACAATTATAAATAAATAAATATTTTTTTTAATTTTACTTTATTTAATTTTAAAAAATTATTTAATTTTTTTTTTATATAATAGTAACACTTCTTTAAATTGAAACTTTTATGTAGTAGCTGTAAGGCTGAAAGCTACTGTTCAGGTATCACCTCCACATTAATGCGGTCAGACAGTTAGCTACAGAGCATTTAATGCGGTGGTCTCGGCTTTCTCCTTAGATAATCTAGGATTCCCCCTTGTCCTATGTTTTTGCAATGCTTATCTATACCAACAAAACTCCCTAGAATGTTCCCTTAAATGGTAGACCACCTATTCGGACCTCAGCTTTGGTTAGCCAATGAGACATTCGTCCTCGGCCCAACCTACCAAGCCATTATGACTAAAACTAACTTCTTCATCTACTAACACGAACTCCCTTGACAATGTTTACTCCTCATTGGACGACCTTTAGTCCTCGACTTGGGCCTTAGGCCCAACATATACATAGATAATGAGCTCCTAGGCCTAATACCCCTACAATATATATATATATATATATGATATGTGTGTGTGTGTGCGTGTTTTAATTGTACTCATACGTATGCATTAGATTCTAAACTAGTTCTTTTTAATGGAACCCTATTTCACAACATCAATAGACATGATGTCAATAGTTTTGTAGCAAAATTGACACTTTTTAATTTTGTAAATAGAGACTTTAAAGGTTTAAATCCTACTTATCCATTATTGTAATTAGTGTGTAACCAATGCATATGTATGGGTATAGTTAAAAATAATTACAATTATACAGTTCAAATTATACATTTTTTTAGAAGGGATTCAAATTATATATGGTATTAGCTTGCACTTTTTTTAAACCATACATTTCTAAAATATGTAATGGTTTCTAATATTATATATATATATATATATATGATTTAGAATTTAATTGGATTTAGACTCTTTGGTACCTAATAATTCACTTGCCACAAAAATTATAAATTAAACAAGACACGTATGTGGCGCAAAATTTAAAATCCAATTAAAATCTAATTGAATTTTCTCTCAAGTTTGATTTTTAATATATAGATATATAGATTATCAAATTATTTTAAAAAAATCAATGTCCTCGATCTATTATGTGGTAACTAGTTCCATAACACCTCTCTCTCTCTCTCTCTCTCTCTCTCTCTCTAAATAAGTTTTTCTTTTTTCTTTTTAAGAGACAAAGATGGCAACTTGGAATATTATTCAAAATAAAAAGAGGAAAAGTCCATAGATGTTGATACAACGAGAAAGTTTATGTGTAAAAGGAAAATTTTAAATTATTTATCTTAAAATTTATATTCTTTAAGAAAGTTTAAATATAGTGAAATATCAAAATTATTTATGAAAAAAAATGATATTTCAATTTTCTAGAGTGGAACTCAATAAAAACACATGCATAAAGAATTTTGTTTTTTGAGAAACACGTGTAGAAAGAATTTAAGAAAAGTAAAACTACACCTAGCCGAAAGTATTTAATACATTATTAAAAGTTGCTTAAAAACTAACCAGTGGTGAATGGAGGGTGGCCAGCTGCCGCCCTGATTTTGTACTCCTTAAATTAAAAGTTCCTTTAAAAATTTTTAAAATGCATTTCTAAAAGTACTATCGAAAACATTATCTGACTTTTGGTTTGTACATAAAATCATTAATGAAATTTATACAACTTCTCAATGGGTTTATTGTCGATAATAGATTTTTGGGTAAATTTCACAATCCTTCTTTAAGTTTTGTGGGGGAATGAGTGAATGACACTCCACCAAAACAACAAATTAGTTCTTCCATTAATAGATTTCTCAATTCCATTGAAGAAGAAAAAACAACACAGAATGAATTTAGGAGTAAACAAAAAGAAATTCGGCAACAATTTTGTTTTCAACCAAAAAAAAAAAAAATCAAATATGTTAGGATTTCTTCAAAATCATTCAACAAAATTTTGCTATAGTTTTCCTCCCCGAACAAAAATATGTCATGAATAAATTTCCTCCATCGCACAACATATAAAAGTTAATAAAATGACACGGTTCATCAAAACAAAATAATTTTTTTTTTTTTGAATTACTTTGAAGTTGACTACATTTATTTAGTTTATTAAAATGATTTCGTTCATGAAATTTCATGAGTTCCATCTATTATGATGAGAGAGAATATAAAATTACTACATATAATTAAAGATGCTATTTAAGTTCTTGGGGAACTTGAACACAAAATTTACAGTAAAAAAAGGTCTTCAATTGCAGTAATAAACTTTGAGTTTTAATAGGTTGAGTTATTTTAAAATTATATTATGCCCATAATAGGTTGCCAAACACACACTAATTAGTAATAAGGCGGACTTGTTTTGAAATTATATTTATGTACAACTTTTTTTTTCTAGATATGACTATATTTTTACTCAACTAACAGTAACACCTAAAAGCATGACTATGTCTATATATTGACAATTCTGCTAATCTGCGTAACAATGAAAGCAGTAATGGCTCCCCCTGTAAGTTGTAACTAACGAATTATCGTTCTGCTTTTGTGGTTGACAATGAAAGGGTAATGACTCCTCCCTCCCTAGCTATGGGGCAAATATGTTTCTGTGCAGTAAAAAGTTTTCACCACTTTAGTGACTTTGGGTCAATGAGTCCTGCAATATATTAAATGTACGTACATTCTTTAAATGTATTAAAGCGAAATTTCAGCGGTTTGTAGCAACCCAGTTCATTCATGCAACCATTTATTTATTTATCTTTTTTTTTTTTGTTAACATTTATTTATTTATCTACCTTTTCACTCAATTTATATTTGACTCGGACTTTTTTTTTTTTTTTTTTTCTGAGTTACTCAGACTTTAAAGTTTAATCTGTTTGAGTAAACGTAACCATCTGCCACAGCAAATTGCTGATAGTACGGGGATGACATTCAAAAAGAGCAACCTCTTGATAAGAGATTTTATGGAAAGTGCAAATCATGCGATTAGGGTACCCTACAACCCACCGACACGACCTTGGATTTTGTTACCAAATGCTATACATATAGGTATGTATCTTTACTGTATGCCTTAAGAGGCAACAGTTTAGGTTTGAATCGAGTCAAATCAAAGTTGTTTTCAGTTTCTTTCTTTTCCTCCTTTTGTCTTTTTATTTATATTTTATTATATATGGAACTTTTTAATGCATAGTAATGAATCAAAATGTCCTCTCTATTCTACCCCAAACAACGATCTTTGAAGTTTTTCCTTTGTTGTGGTCCTCAGGTACCATGTTGATCAGTAGAAAGTAGTTATATACGAACTAAAAAAGAATTTTTGTACACCTCGATGTAGTGTATTCATTGAAGGTAAAAGAAAGTTTAATCAGGTGTTTGAACTAACTCTTTTAAGTTATTATTTCTTTCATCATATGATGTGAAATAACTTTGATTTTCAACATAGTCAGTACTGAATAATCTAGTCTAGGCAGGAAAAGCGGGGCCATGATGCATGCCCACTCAGAATTTTCGATTCTCTTTTACAAACTCTCGCAGAGTTTAGTCACAGTGAAAGCTTTAGTCCTAGCCCACTTAGGCCTAGGCCTAAGACACCCTATGCTCTCAAAATATAATGAAAGGGTCCTCGAGGCCCCTTATTTTATTTTATTTATTACAGAATTGTATCAAATGTAATTTTTAGGATGATAATGATTTTTTTTTTTAAGAAAAATAATATAAGTGTGTTTTGCATCATTTCTTATACTCCTAAAAAGGCCCCAAAAATATTGGGTCCTATAGGAAACTTAATAAATATTATTTAATTGATTTTTAATTTTTTTTTTAACTCTACTTAAAATTATTGCCTTAGGTTTTAAACTTATTGTGTTGACCTTAAGTTTAGATATATCTTGAGAAAGCTCTAGGAAAATAATGTTTTCTCATCGGGCTTACCCTAATAATATATATATATATATATTTTTTTTTTTTTGGTGTGGATATATTCTCACTATATTACATAATTATTGTCTAAAAAATGATTTTTTTTTTTTTTTTGGTTCAAATACAGTGAGGGGGGATGCATGAGCCTCAGCTCATGATAAAATTCAAAACTTATGGATTTGTGATTTAACGTATTAAATAAAAACATTTCTCAAATATGTCTTTCATAGAATTAACTTGATGTTTAGATAGAGAAAGAGAAGGGAGAGGAAAGATGAGGAGGACAAAAGAGTAGGTTTACTGTGTTTAGTTGACATGATCGAGAAAATAAATTGGGATGATGTGGAAGGATAACTTTTTAAGGGACAGAGAGAGAGAGAGAGAGAGAGAGAGAGAGAGAGAGAGAGAGAGAGAGAGAGAGAGAGAGAGAGAGAGAGAGATCCATCCTTTCACATGTACAGTAAATCCCACCAATTATTAAGTTAGTGGGACTCACTACCATGTGAAAAGAAAGAGTATCTTCTAGAGTAAGAACAATTATTTGAGAAGTTAAGGTTGATTTAGTAATTACCTGAGATATTAGGTTGATTTAACTTTTATATCGTTTTCAATATACCCTCAAACTCTCATCAAATAACTAACGCTTTTCACTCAATTTCTCTAAACACACATATAAAACATAAAGGTAAAAGTAAGGGCGGAGCCGGGGCCGTTGAGGGGGGGAGGGGTAATTGCCCCTAGCCCCACCCAAAACTCACCCTTTTTTCATTTTTATTTTATGTTTATATATATATATATATTATCCTTTATATCAATGTTTGTTAGGATTGAAAAGTTATGGAAGAAATATAAGGATATAAAATTAGAAAATGAAAGAACAAGGCAAAAGTTTTAATTCAAGAGAAAAAAAAAATGGTTACCTTTCAAAAGGGTTAGGACTTCATTATTTATGTGGTAAGTTATTAATTTTTTAAATATATATATATATTATAAGTAATAAAATTTGAAACTAATTATATAATATAAAATTCACAAATTGATAAATATTTTTCAAGTTAAACTCAAAAGTTTTAGACGCACAATGACTATATGGTATAAAACTGTTAGAGTTTAATTGTTTTTATGAGTTTAACAAAAAAAAACTTATATACGTTGTAGTTGAGGTTTATGTAATTACCAAAATCATTATATGAAAATTAAGAGTGAAATTTTTTTACTATGGAAAATTTACAACACAAAATTATATAGATTAAAAAAAAAAGTAACAGATAGATACAATATAATGGATAAGCTATCTTTTATGAAATTTTAACATTAAATTACAGCGTAATATTCATTGTAAGATTGGTCTTAGGTATTGCATATATAATGTTTGTGATTGTGATAATACATAAATTTGTATAAAAATATGTTTGTCTATAGGTGTATGGAGACGTGTATGTAATTATAGGTTTCATCATCTTGAAGTCAAATCCTAGCCCCGGCACGGATAAAAGCATATATGCTTATTAGCAAATTGAATAAATTAGATATAGTTGTTGAGAAATATAAAATTTTGTTTCTATTTTTCCATATTTTGTTTACTTTTTCCTAATCCTTTCCTATTTTTTTTTTTTTTTCATTACTGATCTATGTGCAACCAAATTTAAGCGGAAAATTGAATACTCCCTTAGTGCTTTTTGGATACAAATAGAATTCTACTTTAGCATAATCTAAATGTATATGTGTGTGAAATTTCCTCTTAGAGACTTAAACCCCAGCTCTTACCCCCACACCCACAAGCATTTATACTTATAGAGTGACCATCGCACCAAGGGTGTGCGGTGGTGAATACTCCCTTAGTGCTTGTTTGTAGGGTATTTTTGATATTTTCATTGGTTTATTGGACTTAAAAAGATAAATTGAATAAAATATGATTTTAAAAATATCTTAAGTGTACACATGCTAAATAAGCTAAATAAACAAAAAGATGGAAAAAGGGGGGGGGGGGGGGGGGGGGGGGAGGAAAGACTATGACTAAACGATGGGTAAAAATATAATCCCAATAGATGGGATACACATTTAAAAATTTGAATAATTTATAATTCTAGAGTCATACTAATGAGGTTGATTGCAAGTAAACACTTTTTACCCACTCTTGTTTACAAACTCTTCACTTTTAGTCGACCACTCATAATGAATAACATTAACATATTGTAATATTGGGTGTGCCCATAGTATTGCTAAAAATAATAAACACATCTATCCTAGTGACATATAAGTGTTTTCCAGTATTATTGCTTTGATCAAAAGCGGATATATATAGATATATATATATAATTTGAAATTATATGATAAAAAGGAAATTATTGAAAAGCAAAATGATTATTGTGTTTTGATTAATAAACATGCACAAAGTATAAAACCTAAAGTATACATAAGTGACGGAATCACGGAAAGTGTACATAAATTGATGGGAAGTTACAATGACATTCGTGAGCCTCAATATAAGCTTTAAAAAAAAAAAAAAAATTGACTTTGTTAATTAGGAAATGCTTACGAGAGCTCTTAAAACACTGATTAATAATTCATTTTAAAAAAGTTTTAATACTACTTTTATGAGAAATAAAAAAAACTGTCAAAATATTAATTATTTTTTTTTTATCTCCCATAAAACTTTTCTTTAAATAAATTATTAATTAGTATCTTAAAGACCCTCGTTAACATTTTTCTTATTAATATGGTCTAATTAAATTTTTTTTAGTAAGGTACGCAAGGGGCTTGCTTTGAATTTTGTGCTTTAATTAAAGGTGCCAACTCGTAAAGTAGGCATGGCTACGGAGAAAGAAAGAGTTTTAGGGACCCCCCCTATGATATAGACTTCGCCGTGGACGTGCTTCTTCTCCTGGTAGCTGTGCCTGTCACTATCGTTCTTGCTGTTGTTGATGCAAGAAACCACCACAAAATATTGATGCTCGACAGTAACACATTTATAATCGATGTAACAGTTCTGAACACGTATCTCAATCTTTATTGTTTCACTTTCACACTAAGCCATGGCATATGTTACACAACACAAGAATCTTGTACAGTACTATATTATACTTTTCAAATTCTGTTCATGTTCATGTATCCCAATCATGCAGTTCATCAAAAAAAAAAAAAAAAGGTATCCCAATCATTCTCTTCAACACACCTGCTTGATGCTTCATTTCACTGGTACTAACTGCAAGTGTATTGTTACTAGTACAACAAGCTGACTAGCTCGGTAATTATTACTGCAGAAGGCTAATCTGTCTCCAACTGTAACTTCTTTTTCATCTGCATAATTGAAAGCTATGAAATCACTTCTTCTTTTTTCACTTTAGAATCCCACATCTTGGTTTGTCAATATATTAAGCCTTGCCCCTGAGCTCAAGAGATGTCACTGACCTCTCCTTAGACCTAGAGGTTGTAGCACTATATTGTTTAATTCTTGGGAGTTTGCCTCTCAACAGTACAGAAATTATAAAAGAGTTAGGCTAAAGTTCATGCAGCTTAGAAAATGTTTAGGTGGCCAATATATATATATATATATATATAAGGTAAAAAGGTTTTTCCAGCCCCAAAAGTGCAAGTAAGGTAAGTGATATTTATAACAGCACAGTGCAAGGCCACAATATATTCAGAAACCCTCGGGTTAGGTTCCCAAGATTAAAAAATCGTTCTTGTTTATAGAAATACATAAACAAAATTAAGGTGTCCAAAACCCACTAACCATTTAGAGCTTCTCCACATTCTGCTTCAATAGTCAAACAACAAACAGCTTTACAACCTGGTCAATCTTGGCACGACAAACAGGGCAACCCCACTTCTTCTCTTTGATCTCATTCAAACAAGACATACATCCAGCCATATGGCCACAGGGAATGCATGCTCCCTCAACTGGAGCATCTAAACATATCACGCATGATGATGCACCCCCATCCTCTTTCCTTTCACCTGCTTTACCAGGTGCATCCTCGATAATTGGGGATGACACTTCAACAGGACTGATATCAATTGATGGGTAGAGAATAGGACCGTCTTCTGTAATCCCACCAGCAATTGGTGGAGCTGAAGGGATAGAATCAGGGTGGGGATTTGTTTGGGTGGTAGTAACAATGTCGTGGTTCTGGCTTTGCTGACTTGAATTGCCTTCAGGGCCAGTTTCATGGACTGTCCTTTTAGAACTACTTGTGTTTGGAGCAGGGGCTATTGGTACATCCAAACCACTATGACTGCTAGTGTTCGCAGAGTTATTCCAACTAACAGATGAACTTGCTTCAGAGCTAGGGTGAGCATCAAGAATAGGTGGGCTCTCCTGCACAACAGACTGGATTGAGGCATTGATAGCCATTGCCATTTCAAAATCTTCAGCAGATAGCGGTGCAGTGGCTACTGGGGTCTGATTATTACGCAAAAATGCAGGAGGCACTCCCTGCAATTTTCCAAACATTCATTCATTAACAGGAAAAAAGAAAAGAAAATAGAAATGTCCCAACCATTCAAGTACCTGAACAATGAGGCAAATATCATTGATCTTAAAAGAAATTTTCGAGTAATATTTTGAAATTCCTAGCCATGTGAAAATTATGGAAACATTTATATTCTGAATTTTATATTAATTAAAATATTAACCATCAGAGAATAGAGAGAGGAAAATCAATTTGGTACTTTTAGAGGCTCATTCCTAAGCAAGAATATAGATATCAGCAACCATTCTGTTGCTACAGGCTTGACTGTAGGACCATATTTCTATTCTTTAACTCAGGTAGAAATATATTCCTCAAAGACACAAACACACACATTCATATAAATACAAATATATAAATGTCAGGCATTACAACATTTGGCCAAATTATGTCTGCAGCAAGGAGGTAAACAAGACAGCCAAGCTCAACTTTGAGCTGTTAGAAATGTTAAAATTCCTAGCCATGTGACAGAGAACAAGTAATTGAAGAAGAAATGTTAAAATTTCAATTCTTAACAGTAATTTTTATCAATATGATATCTACAAAGCAAATTTTATTAGGGTATTGGTAAGGGTATCGTTAAGGGTTAATAGATACAAGGAATCATGAAAGGCCAATTAAAAAGACTATGCTAGTACTGAGCTAAAATTGAATTCCAAAGAAAGCCTAAACGGGGAAAAATTAGCTTAAGGTAGATGATAGGGCATGAATGTCCTTTTATCACATTGAATGGCACTCACTTTTCCACAAATTTCAGATTAATGTTATTTTATATTTTAAGCAAGGGAAACTAGATAATAATGAGGGCCAATTTGGTTATCTTCACTCTCTCTCTCATGGTATCTTATATTTGCAGTAAAATTTTCACCACTACAGCCTCAATTACTACTGGACTTCCAGAGACATGGCCCAGTATGCAATTTTTTAAGTTGTCAGCATCAGCTACGCCACAACAGTGTATGATACTTATCGGCCAACAACTCACCCATTATTTAAATATAATATAGCCAAATAATTGTTGTTGAACACAACAGTGAAGCAAACTCAATGTACAGTTAGGTTAATTCTATTTCATATTGGGTTACTTCCGTCATGTCTTATGTCATTAGGGCAACAATTAATAAATGCATGTTAAGATTGGCAAACAGAAACATTAAACATAATAGATAGTGTCTGATCTCATCTTGGAATATTCCAATCACTTATCACAGCCACCACACCCTTACGCATTATGGTTATAATGGTTTTAAAAACATATAGAATAATTATCTATTGTGACTTTCCTGAAGGAAAGCATCAAACTTACAGATTATGGAAAGAGTGCTTCCATATTTAAACTTAACATAAAGATTTTCAATTCGTGGCAATATAATCATTTTGATGATGTCAAGTCATAAATACTTTTTCTCCAACAAAATTGTCTCATAATCTCATGTAATTATCATGCATGAGTTCTACTTTTATCGGCACATCAGAGGGAAGCATAACATCTATAAAAGAAGCGTGCATTATACCTGAGAAATTCCCTTGCATGCATCACAAAACCTCTGAAGTTGTTGCTTGTCACTTTCATTTGCAGGTGCAAGCTTAATGCGGGCTTCTGAAACAGAAGCATTCTAATATCAATGCAGGAAATGAAACTGCTAATCCACAATCATAACAGCAACATACACAAAAACCTTCAATTTTTACCCTGGCTATCAAGCAAGACTAATATGAATTGAGGCTGGAGAACGGTACGGGTTTAATATTACTCCCAACTTCTACAACACTATTTAGAAAATACATAATATCTTATGTTTTTTAGCTTCTTAATTCTCTTACTGTCAATATTTTAAAAATGAAATGTTTTGTTCAATTTCATGATTTCAGTATAGGTTTGAACAATTTAACAACCATTGTACTTACGCCTATGTGTTCGAGACCTACACCTCGCCTCTTGGGAGGTGTAAAGACTTCGTCTCCGCCTCCTGCCTCTTGAGACTATGCATGGACATAAAATTCAATTAAGATATGGATCTAGGACATGTATGTGACATCAAATCCAACATCCCTAAGGGAAAAGGTCAGCAATGAGAAATTACTGGTTGAGGTATCTTGAATTATCACTGATGGATCAGACTGGTGTAGCTTTGGTTCTTCCAAATTGGTTTTCCATAATGCAATAACTGTACGGGGTTGGGCATCCTGCTCATTCATCAATTGTACCATGAGAAAACGATCAATATCAATTAGTCAACAACAGAGACAAAACATAACAATGTGCATAATATCTACCATTCAAACAGGTATTAGGTATAGTAATCTATTGTACAGCTTAAAAACACAAATAATATTGTGGAACTGTGAAAGCTAACACAAGATCCATAGTTGGTATACTTTCATAAACTATATTTACTTCATCTTTTTTTAATCTTTTTTTTTTTTTTTAAGTACCTATATTTGCTTCATTTTAAACTCAATAAAATGGAACAATCTTCATCTTTTTTTAATCTTTTTTTTTTTTTTTAAGTACCTATATTTGCTTCATTTTAAACTCAATAAAATGGAACAAAGACCATGGTATCTCATAATTCTAATAACACAGGGCTTAAAGTGAAAATCGATATAAAAGCATGCTAATTAAAATAAGGTTAGTTATGAAAGTGATGAAACCCAGGAGGAACCATGGCCCAGAGTTGTATTTGTAAAACTGTTCTTAAAGCATGAAGCTTTTTACGCTTAAAGCAAAGCACACCTAAAGCATGCTTTTTTGTGCTTTTTTAATAAGCATGGAGTATGCCTTTTTGTGCTTTTCTTTGTTTAAATACACTACACGTATTAAATTTAACCATTAGATCTAAATAATATTGGTATGAGCCCTTGATTTATTGTACAAATACCAAACAGTCCAATTTCTTTGAAAGATATAAAATTATAGCAATGCGTGGTTAACTGGGAAAATAAAAGAAAAGAAGAATCCAATGAATGTGTTGAATACGATCTTGTGTTTGATGATAATTACTTAACATGGAGTAATGTTGCAAGCTGCTAGAGTTGAAGATGAAATATTCAACATGGGATCAAGAATGAGGTCACTAGGGAGGCAAAGGATTCAAGTTGACAACATACTACTGATGAGAGAGGTTATTTATTTAGATGAAGTACATGAGAACAATGTTGAGGCTTACAAATCTTGTAATGAAAATGCTGATTGTCCTATAGTTAATTAGGAAGATGATTATATGCTTTAGGATTGCAATGCGTTGCTTATGGTAGGCATAGAAGTCCCTACTTACCATTCTGGAGCTTTTTTTATCTTAGCCTCATGGGTATTGTTATTTATTTATTTTTAATTTATAAAGCCTCATGGGTAAATTTTGACTCAACCAAGTGCTTCATTTTGATCATGGCTATCAAATATCATAGTTGTATATATTCTGTAAGGTCTTACAACTTCTTAGTGCACAAGACTCCTACTTCTATGAAGCTTGAGAAATTTTTGGGAGGCTGATTCTTGGTGTGTATATTTAGTAAAGTACAAGAGAATTATATAACATTCTATATTCAAATTTCATAAGATTAGTTGATAACTTTATTGAATAGTCCCTAAATAATTATTTTCAAATTTATTACTTTTTTTTGAAAAATGTGTGCTTTACTTCAATCAAGCATGCGCCTACAATCCAGAAGGCTTTTGTGCTTTCACCAACTCTAGGCCAGAGTACCTTGGGGGGATAGCTATAGCATGAGAATGATACAGGCATGATTCACTCATGAGAGAAATGCCCACAAGATGGGGAAAACCTTGCAAATTTACAGTTTGATTGAACAAATAGAAGACCAAGAAGTGATAGCACATTTGAGAGTAGGGTTGGCATTGAGATATGATCTTTACCAAGTGCATCAATCTTGATCCAAATTTCTAAGTTGGATAGATTGATACCAAGGGAAACTCTTCAAAGATATATATGCACAAACAAAAAGAAACCAAGAACAAGAATATAAAAACTTTTGAAATTGAAATCCTAGGGAAAGTGGGAAAAACAAACTCCAAGAATTTAATACTTCAAATCTTTAAAAATAACCACATTGAACTTGAAAACCTATTTGTAAGCCTAAACTCATAAATCAATATTAATTGGAATGAGGAATGCACTTACAGAAGACAAATATGAATCTGAAGGTGACTATTAAAGTTCAAAAGCATTAAGTAGACTTGATCCAGAATTTAAGAAGTTATTTACATTTATAAGCATCCCAATAAGAGAGCTTAAACAGAGCCATAAATCTTGACCGCAATGGAAAAAGTATAAAAATATAGAAACTACATCTTATATGAATCAAATTCTCTAGCTAAATTTTGTTATACCTGCAAACTAGGGTATATGGCAAGCTCCAACTTGAAAGGCTTCGTAGGATTACGAGCACCACAGGGTAGAACAACAACCCAACTGCAAAAAATGTAATAATAATTCCTCAATAAAAAAAAGGGGGTAAATTGCAAATTGCATCAATGAAAGCCTAGCCATTTGGCTCTATTACAAAGCCAAGACAACTTGCTTCTTTTTTTGTGTGTGCGCGTGTGGGGTGGGGGGTATAAGCGAAAATGGATAAACAAAAATAAGTGAACAGGATATCCCACAAAACCTACACTTTTCTTGTGACTAACACAGGCGCCAGTATTTCAAGAAAACCTGGTCCGTAAAACTCCCGCAGCCAACCAGAGAATAAGCAAATATGACTCTACAAAACAAGAAAAAAGATGCTTAAAGATAAGGAAAGGAAAGGAAAATTCTTGACAAACACTAGAATTTGCATAATATTAGGATGAAAATACAGTATAATTTTAGTATACCTCAATAGCACGAACAACACTGCTGTGCCCCTTCACTCTAGCAACATCAAGAGCAGTATAACAATCATCATTCATTAACAATGCATTCGCTGAAATTTATGACAGCAAAATCATCTATTAATGTACTGAAAATGGCCATAAAAATGATATTTTTCACTGTACTATAAGATTTAAAATCAACTGATATTACAAAAAGAAAATCTTTACTAATTTGAATGTAGTACAGCACACCTCCATGTGAAAGTAGTAACTTCACAGTATTTTCAAGGCCTCTTTTAGCTGCATGATGTAAAGCAGTCCCAGCATGACGACCTAAAACACATTAAAACAAATGACAGATGAAGTTAATCCAAGATGAATCAAGTGCACATATATAAATACTAATTAACAAAAGCAAGCATGAGCTATTAAGCACTAAAGAAGAGTTTCTGCACATAACTTAAGCATTAAACATTTAAAAAAACCAACCACGTTTAGCCAAATAGTGTGTCATGTATTAAATAAATTAACAGAAGAGAAAGCAAGATCAAAGGCTTATTTTCTTCTTAATGTTTGTTTAGTGGGTATCACTTATCAGTCATCACACAAAGTGGACATAGTTGTTTCAAACCCAAAATCCAACTTCACCTTAGCTTTTCTTATTTATTTATTTTTTAAAATAATTCAATCGTTACAACAAATGGGGGAGGGGGAATTCAGGATTCGAATTCGAATCCTGATTTTCCTCGTAAAACAGACCAGCCAATACCACTGAGTTACAAGGCCCTTGGCACCAATTTCTAAGCATAATTATCTTAATTTCACAAGTTTAGCAAAAAAAAACTAAACCCCAGAACAAAAAGTAATCAACTTGTATCATTTCTACAAATAATATATGAAATAAAATAAAACCCAGATCCCAAAAACTAATTTTTAAAAAAATTAAAAAAAAAAAAAAAAAATCACCTGGCCTATACGCGTTGACATTGGCACCGAGCTCTATCAAAGTTTTAGCAACATTATAAAGCTCCGGCTTCATACACGCAACAATCAAAGGGGTTTTTCCCTCTCTATCAACCCACTGCAATCACAGGAAACTCATATTAAATAAAATTGAAAAAAAGGTCAGATTGATTTGGTGGTGGAATAGTGATTAATATATTATAATAATAATAATAGAATTACCTCAAGGCTTGCACCTTCTCTGCGAAGAGATTTGATTCCATCTGCGTTGTCATAACTCACCTGCTGGTAGAGCAACTCATCCTTGGATTGTTGCTGACCCATTTTCCAGTTTTTTTGAATTCAATATATATTTTCCAGGAAAGTTTGCAACTTTTTGTGTTTTTTGAAAGAATTTGTTTTTCCTGGAATAAATATGTACAGATCGTAAGAGGGGAGAGCTTTATTAAGGGAAATTTAATGAATAGGAACAAAGGGTGTTTACTTACAACACTTTAACCGAAGAGATTGCTCCAAAATCCAATCCTAAATAGAGAATCACAAAAATAAAGATACTATCTATGTATGTTTTTTTTTTTTTTTTTTTGCATTAAATTATTACAAAGTAATAAAAATAATAATTGGGTTTTTTTTTTTTTTTTTTTTTTTTTTGCATTAAATTATTACAAAGTAATAAAAATAATAATTGGGTTTTTTTTTTTAAAGGAAAATTTGGGTTTGAATCTATGATTGCTTAGCAGAGAAGAGTTTGAGAGAGTCAAAGAGGCAAGGGCAAAGAAAAATCTAGACATGGCAAATCAGGCTGGTCGGGTCGAGTTTGGGTCGGGTTGGATCAATTGGGTTGCAGATTGGATCGGGTTGACATGTATTTTTATTTGAATTTTTATTTTTTTATATATTTTTATAAAGAAAACAACATGTATTTGCCATTTGAAAAGTTATTTAACAAATTACTTGATGTAAAATGTATTATTTTGAATTCATCACTTATATCAAAAATGACCTAAGTTAAACATATTAATACTTATTCAATAATTTTAATATTATACAAATCTTAACATTGCTATCTAAAACAAAATAATACAAAGATAAGTAAAACAAATACACTAGTTTTATTTCTACACAATATCAACATCCCAAAACATAAAATAAAATTACAAATGACTTATTAGATAACTCATTTGATAAAGAATAAAAACATATAAGAAATTTAAAATCTTGAAAATAAATTTTATAATCTATTATCAATTGTGGTTGACACTTTATTTCAATTTGAGATATACATTAAAGTTTGATTGCTTACTTATTTATACATGGTCTTTTTTATGAATACCATATCATTATTAAGCAACACATACTTTAGGAAATATCATAATTTATTTTGAAAAACTATTTATTTTGAACATAAATTGTTAAAAAATAGGTCTAAGCATTCATATTTTATGCTAAGTTGATACTTTGGCTTCACTATTTTCACACTTGTGAATATTTCTCACATATGTCTACAATTTTAAATCTATATTTTTAACTCTATAGATTATTTTGGCATGTACTTTGCTATTTGATATCTAATAATCTGTACTCATTACAGAATGCTTAACCACATGTATTTTATCTTTCAATTAATTTGCATGCAGTTATGTAAATGTATCAATTATTTCCTTAAAACTCACAATAAACAATTAAACTAGTATTTTCTTAATTTTACTATTTTTTTGACCCAAAAAAAAAGTTTTAAAAAATTTTTTTGGGTCAGGTCGGATCACGGGTGAACTTGTTTTTGTTTCGGGTCAAAAAAATCGAGTTCAGGTCGGGTCGGGTCAAAAAATTCTAATCTGTTTTGCCATGTCTAGAAAAATCTCTTAGTGTATAAAGTCTTTTTCTTTCTTTCTTTTTTATTTTTTAATTTTATTTTAGAAATTTTTGGCATTGAATTCAAGAGTTGGGAGAGGTAACGTTGGCCAAAGAAACTGTGGTGACACGTCAGAAATTGCGTTATTGGAAAGAAACTAATCAAGGCAATAACCATGGAAGTTGGGTTAGGACTTAAGAGTAGGAACCATGGATTAATTATTAGGTGAGACTTCCAGAGATATATGAATTCAGAAGGCATAATACATGGCCAAATTATTCAGAAAAAAAAAAAAAATACATGGCCATATTGGTTATTTAACACTTTTCACTTTTTTGAAATTCGAGTTTAGGAAATTCAAGTTTGCTGTGTAAATTAAGTTTTAAACACTCGAATTTCATAAAAAAAAACTTGTGCTGATGGGAAATTTAATGAATATGAACAAAGGGTGTTTACTTACAACACTTTTTTTTTTTTTTTGGAGAAAGTACTTACAACACTTTAACCAAAGAGATTGCTCCAAAATCCAATCCTAAATATAGAATTACAAAAATATAGATATTATCTATGTATGTATTTTTTTTTTGTATTAAATTATTACAAAGTAAGAAAAATAATAATTGGGTTGTTTTTTTTAAAGGAAAAATTCGGTTTGAATCTTTGATTGCGTAGCAAATAAGAGTTTGAGAGAGTCAAAGAGGCAAGGGCAAATAAAAATCTCTCAGTGTATAAAGTCTTTTTCTTTCTTTCTTTTTTATTTTTTAATTTTATTTTAGAAATTTTTGGCATTGAATTCAGGAGTTGGGAGAGGTACCGTTGGCCAAAGAAACTGTGGTGACACGTCAGAAATTGCATGATTGGAAAGAAACTAATAAAGGCAATAACCATGGAAGTTGGGTTAGGAATAGGACCCGTGGATTAATTATTAGGTGAGACTTTAAGAGAATCAAGAGATATATGAATTCCTATCAATATATATATATATGAATTTAGAAGGCATAATACATGGCCAAATTGGTCATTTATCATTTTTCGCAAAAATTATTAGCAACATACCACTGTTTACAAAATAAGTAGCAATATACTTTTTTTTGAAACTTGAGTTTGCTGTGTAAATCAAGTTTTAAATGCTCGAATTTCATAAAAGAAAAATTGTGCTGACGTGGATTTTTTTTTTTTATTGAAAAAATGTCACATAGAACTCCCACTGTTTACAAAATAAGTAGCAATATACTATTTTTTTGAAACTCGAGTTTGCTATGTAAATCGAGTTTTAAATGCTCGAATTTCATAAAAGAAAACTTGTGCTGACGTGGATTTTTTTTATTGAAAAAATGTCACATGGAACTCGAGTTTGGTAAACTTGAGTTTCATGCAACAAGATACTCGAGCTTACCAACCTCGAGTTCTTTGTAAATACAAAACTCGAGCGTAATGCTCATTTTTTTTTTCCTTCTATGGTATTCAGGCTTGCCAAGCTTGTGTTCCTTGTAATATAGAACTCGAGTTTGTTTAGCTCGAGTTCCTTGTACATTTTTTTTTTTTGGATAATCAACAAATAAACATAAACATAAAAATAAGTAATTTTTTTCATTTGAATGCACAAACATATTTTTTTATTTATTTAAATAGAAACATAGTAAAATATAGAAATTTTAATTTCAAAATATTAATTTTTAGGCCACTTATACCCCTTGTTCATTCATGTTTAATACACTCATCAATTTTTGACTTCTCGGAAGCATTATGGTAAAATTGGTTAAAATATTGGGGGTTACAATGAGAAAGTAGAACAACATGTAAAAGAAAAATCTCACTCCATTTCTGTTCAGTATTATTTAAAAAATTGTTCACTGTTTTTTTGCATAAAGTATTCTCTGTTCAGTGCATAAATTGTTCATTGTTTTCTCATAAAACACCTAGTGAAAATTATGTTTTCTAAATTTAAAAGCCAAATCTAAATGCTTTTTCATGTTTAAATTTCACAATAATTGAATATGTTTTTCTGCACTGATAAAAGCTGTTTCTGCATTAATAACATTTGCTTTCTGCACATCACGTTTACTGTATATTCAAATCTACTTACTGCATTCATAAAATTTGTTTTCTGCATTAATTAAAAATGTTCATTGTTTTCTCATAAAAATTGTTAGCTGTTTTCTGTATAAACTGTTTTTAGCATTTTCCATAAAATTATTTTCTGTTTAGAATTATTTAAAAAATTATTCACTATTTCTTTTGCATAAATTATTCACTGTTCACTGCATAAACATGTTTGCAGTAAGCAGTTTTAATATTGGGTTAATTAAAACTATTCACTGTTTTCTCATAAAAATTGTTCAATGAACAATTTATGCAGAAAACATGATGTGTAGAGAGCAAATGAATCAATATTTAATGATGCGTTGAATTATATTAATATTTATTTGATCTAGAAATGAATCAACAAAGTTGTCTTATTTATTTTCAAGTGTTTTTTTTTTTTTTTTTTGGTGAGTGCAAAAATAGACCATACTTTGTGTATAGTATATCCTATCCGAATACAATTTTAAAATTGGATTTATTATTGACTACTAAAATAAGTAAGTTTGTTTGATGATAGTGGGCACAATTCAAATAATCTATGCAGCTTCAGCATCTCCTGGTCAACGTAATTTAAAAAAAAAAAAAAAAAAAAAAAAAAAAAGCCTATTCCACCGTATCTCATATGGGTTTCATAATTATAGGAATTGGCTCTCTAAGCGATATGGGCCTCAATGGAGCCATTTTACAAATAATCTCTCGTGGCTTTATTGGTGCTGCACTTTTTTCTTGGTAGGAACTAGTTATGATAGAATACATCTTGTTTATCTCAACGAAATGGGTGGAATGGCGATCCTAGTTCCAAAAATATTTATGACTTTAATTCAAAAGGTTCTTAATGGTGTACACGATGTTTTCTTATATAATATATATAATGTCCCATGTTTGTTTGTATTTATCAAATCCTGTTTTCAATTAGATGTTAGTGTAAATGTACCATAACTATATGGCCTATTCCTAATAGATTGACTCCCAAATAGCATATCCAAATTATAAGAAATCCCAAGGAGGCTACAATTGCAGAATTTACACCTTCTAGATTTGGATTTGTTTGAATATGTAAATAAATCACAAATATAGTCCAAGTAATAAATGCCCAAGTTTCCTTCGGATTGATGCATTTCGGTTAAAAAGCAGAAGTAGCAAAGCCTTGGGTAAAAATAGGCATTGGCACAGTTATTGCACTTAAATGGTTTTTGTGTTTTTTTAAATATGTAAGCATATGAATAATGGACAAACTCCATGAAAGAAAAATGAATGATTTGTATAAATCACTTAATGGTAAATACCTCGAATAAATCCAACAAGTAACTAATAATCTTGTTGTATAGACAAAAGTAGTTATTATGCATTTTTTGGACGAATCATATAGTCCTATAGTTGTATGTAAACATGTTTGTTGTATGTAAACATGCAGTGAACAGTGAATAATTTATGCAGAAAAAGCAGTGAACAATTTTTTAAATAATGCTAAACAAAAAATAAATTTATGCAAAATGCTAGAAACAGTTTATGCAGAAAATAATGAATAATTTTTATAAGAAAACAGTGAACAATTTTAATTAATGCAGAAAATAGATTTTACGAATGCACTAAGCAGATTTGAATATATTGTAAACATGATGTGTAGAAAGCAAATTTTATTAATGTAGAAACAGATTTTATCAATGCAGAAAAACATATTCGAATACTGTGAAATCGAAACAAGAAAAAGCATTTAGATTTGACTTTTAAATTTAGAAAACACAATTTCACGAGGTGTTTTATAAGAAAACAGTGAACAATATCTAAAAATGGTGTGCTACAACTCGCCAAGAAAAAAAGTTGCCAAAGCAACTTTCACATCATCAGCCAAACATTTAGATATATATAAAAAAATGTTTCACATTCCTCTTAGAAACATTGCAAGTCAAGAACTTACATATCTAGACGTGGTAAAACATAAGTTCTTCTTTATGTTTGAGTGGTCCACTTTTTCTGCAGTACTTATCAATCATTTGACCATACAGTAATTCGAAACAGGATTGATAAAATAACATATTATCTCAGATCTTGTTGGAGATAATATGTCACTTAATAACATGGTGTGGTACAACTCACCAAGAAAAAAATTGCTAAAAAAGCAACTTTCACATAATCAGCCAAATATTTAGATGTACAGAACTTACATATCTTTAACATTCCTCTTAGAAACACTACAAGTCAAGAACTTACATATCTAGACGTGGTAAGACGTAACTTCTTTTTTATATCCCAGTGGTCCACTCTTTCTGCAATACTTATCAATCATTTGAGCATACAGTAATTCGGAACAAGATTGATAAAGTAACAATATGTAGTTTAAACTTCTTTCGGTGTGCCCATGGCTAAAAATGGAGCGAGATTTTTCTTTTATATGTTCTAATTTCTCATTGTAACCCTCAATATTTTAACCAATTTGACTATAATGCTTCCGAGAAGTCAGAAATTGATGAGTGTGTTAAAAATGAATGAACAAGGGGTATGAGTGGCTAAAAATTAATATTTTGAAATTAAAATTTCTATATTTTACAATGCTTCTATTTAAATAAATAAAAACATATGTTTGTGCGTTAAAATTAAAAAAAAAAAATTACTTATTTTTATGGTTATGTTTATTTGTTGATTATTGAAAAAAAAAAAAAGTATAAGGAACTTGAGCTTAACAAACTTGAGTTCCATATTACAAGAAACTTGAGTTTGGTAAGCTTGAGTACCATAGAAGAAAAAAAAAAGAGCATTATGCTTGAGTTTTGTATTTACAAAGAAGTTGAGCTTGGAAAACTTGAGTATTGTGTTGCATGGAACTCGAGTTTACCAAGCTTGAGTCCCATGTGGCATTTTTCCAATAAAAAAAATCCACGGCAGCACAAGTTTTTTATGAAACTCAAGTGTTTAAAACTCGATTTACATAGCAAACTCGGGTTTCATGAACTTGAGTTTTCAAAAAGTGGTATATTGCTACTTATTTGGCAAACAGTGGTATGTTGCTAATAATTTCCGCGAAAAGTGGTAAATGGCCAATTTGGCCCATAATACATAGTTTGTAATAAACCCAGGTGAGTTGGCCAAGTGGTTGGACACTTGGTCTCAAAGTGCGCGCTTGTCCCAGGTTTGATTAGGTGTGCTCCCCAATTTGAGTTCGGGTACCTGTGCTTTGAAAAAACTTCCTCGGCCAGTGATTTATACTTCTAGGGTCCACCTGTCATGAACAATAATTAGTCTCTGGTTAAAAGTTTTGAGAATACACTACGGGAAAAAAAAAATACATAGCTTTTAATGAATAATTTATGATTGAATACAAATCTTCTCTCCTATTTTAGCATTGCACCAATTATAACTTATTATATATTTATTTAAATTTCTTTATAATATAATATTTAAAATGAATGCTCTACTAAAATTTATTGGCAAAATTGAAGTAAAATCTATTAATTTACTCGAAAGAAAAATACGGGTATGAGTCATAAATTTTTGGACCCGAAAAAAAAAAGGGATTAACTCGGACCTGAACTAATGTAAACTATACAAGTTGATTCACGAACTTCTCATTTTGAGGGATTATTTTTTAATAGCAGAGTAATCTACATTTCTAGATTATGTGATAAAATAGCTATAGTTACAAAATTTTAGTTATTTATTAGCTCATTTTCATTGTATTCTAATATTATATTAAAATTTGTAGTTGAAAATTTTGACAAAATAACTAGCCAACTTGAGGTGTAATTCTCAAATATGAATATTTACATTGTTGGATCTAATATTGCAATTGAGTTGATAGACATGCAATTTGATCCTATTAATTATTTAATTTTTTACCTAGCATGTAGTTTAAATTCAAAATATTATTTAGTCGGTTTGTGTCCCACAATTTTTTCGATTTGCTTTTATTTTATTATTTTATGAGCTGAGCTTTTACTTATTACAAGATGGTAAAATGGTTCATGTTTTTGGGAAGAGAGTAAGACTAAATTGATCACTATTCACTGCCATACAATAGAGAGTATTTATAGAGAACCTAAACTAAGCTTATTCTAATCCTAGTAGACTAAGTAACTTGTTCAGTACGTTAGACTTTACAAATGTTGGGTTTATAGCATTCACATTTACTTGTGCAAAAATTCATGTTTATTTTAGTATAAAAACCTACATTTTCTATTTTACATTCTCACTTTTAGGGGTGTGCACAGTGCGGTCCGCCATTGATCTTTTCTCTCTCCTCAAGCTCCAGTCTTCAACACCACTACACTCATAAGCTTCAATCTTGGGTAAGTTTTTTGTGTTTTGATATGTATCTTGAGGAGAGAGAAAAGATTGATCGGTGGTGGCAATTAGGGTTTGGTGAGAGAGAGAGAGAGAGAGAGAGACAGAGTAATGAATTTTCTGAGTTAGTGAGTTTTATAAGAGAGAGAGTTTGGTGTGTGAAGCTGAGTATTTCTGAGTTTTAATATATAGTGTGATCAATGTTGGATTGGTTTGGTTTTGCTTCGGTTTTGGTATTTTGTCTCTGACAACTTCACCACACTAGCATCGAAGCAAGTCAAGATCTTCACTTGTTGTATTTGGCTCCATTCAATTCATTTTTTGATGCAGTGGCAATCGGTTTGTGCACAATTCTACTCACTTTTGAAAATCCTCTCACATCACATTGATTGATGTGGGTTATTTTTATGTAAAACTGTGTAAATTTTACACTTTTTTCTATTATACACCCACTGATGTGAGTGCTCTTGTAACATGTTTAAGCCCCCCAACTACTAATATGTCTAACATCTCCCACAAATTCAAGGTGACACTCTAAGACCAGCTTAAGTTTGGATAGAAGCATTAGAAAGCAACCAAGAGAAAGAGTCTTGGTGAGAATTTTATCAAGTTGTTCCTCGGGAGACATAAATTGAGGTTGGAGGGGACCATGAAATGATGGTGATGAATGAAATGACATTTAATCTCAATTTGTTTGGCCTGATCTTAAAAGATATTGTTATGAGTAATCTGAATAACACAATAAATCAATGTGCCAACAGAAATAGAGATGCTCTTGTCCTTGAGAAGAGAGTGCAACCAAATGAGTTCAACAATGGTGTCAACCAGAGCACGATATTCAACCATAACAGTTTGCTTCTTACTTTGCAAAGAAATTAAAGCATCCCGGCTATAATAAGAAACAATACCTAGTAATTGTAGGACGGTTAATGGGTCTCTTGTGCAATTAACATCAGAATAGGCATGTAAGACTAAATCCTTGGTGGAAGAAAAGAAAAGCCCATAAAAAGTTGTGCCTTTCAAATAGCATAAGGTGTGGAGAACAACAGTAAAGTGAACAGAGCGTGGGGCAGACATAAACTGACTAACGAGGTGTACAACATTAAAAATGTTAGGTCAAGACCGCTAAATATTTGGCTATAGAGAGTAGTATCATGAAGAGTCTTGGCACTAGTGATATAATGCTTGACATTGGAGTCAGAACAGAAGTGTTAGAAATTTTAAAATCAATAGATCCACATGAGAGCTAAGATTTAAGTCATTTTGCTTGAGAGAGATAGTAGTCCTCATCAGAAGTAGTCACCTCAAGATCAAGAAAGTAACTTATTAAGATTGCCCAGAACCTTCATTTCAAAGTAGGGTTAAGTAATCGTTGAGTTTCTTAATCCCTACGACACCACCGTAGAATATCTTTTCTAGGTATAGGTTTTGATGTTCTCTTTGAATAACTCTAAAACAAATCTGCCTCAATAGTCCCTTTGAATAACACACAACCAACTTTTCAGTTAGTAATACATGTCAGAATTCTCAATTCCCAATTCTTGATCGAACAAGCCTCAGTCGAGGGTTTGTTGTGTTGAGAGGTGAGTCAAGATTCTCGAGAATTCTTGGACACTTGATCTTGATCTTGTGATTTGATTTTTACAACTCAAGCAAAATACAAGTCATGGAATTTGTTAAATCTAAATCTAACAAATATGTGTAGCATTACTGCTGCACTTTTATATGTGTTGCTTAGAGTTTGAAACTGGTTCTTTCTACTTGATCACCAAGGTCCAAACCCATGAATATGGCATTATTGCAAATGGTTGATGGCTACAGCTGCAAGATAACTTATCCTTTTTAAACTATATATGTTGGATATTTACAGTTTTCTAAATCTTCAGTTAGGATTTGGGTGTACAAGTTTTGGTTTTAGTGGTTGAGTACGTAGTATGATCTAGCAGAGAATTTTAGTGGTAGCAGGCAAAGGCAGAACGATAAGGAGAATTTTTTACTTTTACCTAACTATAGAAATTTAAGAATCTGAATTCTAAATTAAAAAATATATATATAATTTCTGAATCTGGCTACACTCTACATACACATTTTTATTTTTTGGATAATGTCTACATACACTTCTTGAGATAAACTATAATTACTAAGTTTAAGTTTGTTTTTTACATTGTATTTTATTTATTTATTTATTGAGGTGAATCACATTGTCAGATATTTTCCTTTCATTTTTGAGAGTCAATTTGTATACAGATATGGTAATTTATTTTAACGTTCAAAAAAAAAAAAAAAAAAACTGAAGGTGCCATGTATAGTAACTGTGATAGTATGGTGATCAAACTCTCTGAAAATTCACCACACCTCAAGAGCTTCAATATATTATTCAGTGACAACAAAAAGTCTTGGAGATCCTGAAAGGCCACATCAAATGTGAAAGATACCTGCATTGACCCCACAATATGACATATAGGACCTGCAACATTTTTGGCAAAGAGAAACAGCCTGATTTATTAAAAGATCACTTTCCACCCTCAAAGGGGATTTCTGACCCAAAGATGTACACGTACACACAGTGCTGTGCAGGTGATAGAACATCACAAACAGGCTTTAACAATGGCATTGTAAAAACCTAGGAAATTCACCTACTGTACAACGACAATGGTAATCACCAAGTGCCAAAAATAGCGTAGCAGACAAAAGATTAGAAAAATAAAATGAATGCAAGAATAACAGGTAAGCTTTTAATCTAAATTACATGATCTTCATGGTCCTGTTTTCTCCACTTTGAATGAGGAGTTTGTTCTTTTGTACCAATTTCAGAAATGAAGTCCTCCCTAATTTGTTCTGAACAAGCATATGTTTAAACCTAATGGATAGTCAATGCCACTATTCTAAAGCAGGTCGCAACATACATAAACTTTTTACACGGCATTGGCAGGAGAGACTAAGTTATAAAATTAAGTTTGGGAAGATGCCAATGCCTAATTATTTTCCTCTATAGGTGCTGGAGTTTCATCGGCAGGTGCTGAAGTGCTAGATGATCCTTCATCAGCAGGAACTGAAGTGCTAAATGATCCTTCATCAGCAGGATGTGCATTAGTGCTAGTTGATCCCTCATCAACAGGCACTGAAGTACTAGATGATCCTATTGAAGCAGGGCTTGCTGTTGGTGGACCGTATCTCTTAAGCACTCTATCTTTGTTTTTACTCCACCAATCTTCCGCCTGGTGCTCGTCAAACTTTCGTTTACTGGAGAAATTGAGAATGCAGATGTAGTGAAGTGACATAAACAAGAAATGTTGCATGAAAGATTATTGAGCTAATTGAGTTGCATTAAATTATCAACAATAATTTACTAATTAGAAATGGTGGAAACCCAAGGGAACAGACAAATACAAGCAATACCAACTAGATGGAGCTATGCCTGCATTAGACCCATATCAAATGCAAACAATTTTATGCTTAATCGAGAGCCTCATACATGCCAACCATATCCACGACAGAAAAACGTGTTGAATATAATTTTTACTTTTGGATGGTTAGCTTACATGCAGTGAACAGTACACACACGAGCACACACACATACTCACATGCTGCAAAAAAAAAAAAAAAAAAAAAAAAATCATGCACGCGCGCACACACATTCTATGTAAAAGTGAATTTTCTACTTTAATTTAGATAAATATTTACTCAAGTACCTGAATCTCACTCGCTTGAATATTTTTGTACCGTTTTGAAGTAGAATGACAGTAACATAAACACCAGGCTCAAATTGTTCAATAACCTCTTTCTTTCCATTCCTCATTGTAGAAGATTCATCTGAAATTGAGCCATGATCTGCGCTATGATGAGATCCAGCACCTCTTGTATTAGAACCAGATGATCTATAACTCTCCTGAAGAGAATTTCTCCCATTCTGAGACAAGTCTGTAACCCTTGCAACATCTACATGACTGTGCGTCCTTTTGTCTTTCACTTTAAGAGACTCAAGGACTGTGAGAGAAGAATGATGAGATGTTGCAGTTGTGTGTAGAAAAGCTTCAACTTGAGAATGCATGGCTTTAAAAGTTCCACTGTCCGAAACCTCTGGAGGCAGCTTCTCTGTTACTTCCTTTAGCTGGTCAAGAATTGCAGCATGAACACAGTCTAATTAGCATGATTCACTAATAACTAAATCATTATCACAAATTTCCAGTCATAAGAGAGGATTCATGCCACTTAGATTTTGCAATATGAAAGAGCTGACCTAATCTAAAACAGATTATTACGGAAGACAATCAAGTAAATAATAATTTAGCCTAAACTAGGAGTTCAATCGTTTCAAAATAATTTGGCCCAGAAAAAGAAATAAAAACTTTATCAAATAATCCTTGATGTGGTCCATACGATAATCAAATGAGCTAGGAGGTTCCACATCATTCATTGATCAGTCTGTTTCTTATAATTTCTTGATGTCAGATAGAGTTTGGAAAAAAATAACTTAAAAAAAAAAAAAAAAAATCAATGATTAACATTTTTCAAATGATGAGGTATGTTTTAATGAAAAACTGAACTTATAGTCAACCCCTACCCCCCAAAAAAAGAACAAATGCACCTTTTAATTAATTATTTTTTTGCTTTTTGAAGCATTCTTTACATTTTTTAAATCAGCAATTTGTATAGTGTTGGTTTAATTACATGATTACTTGTTAGCACTAATAGGTACACATTTGGTGCATTGAAATAAATCTGACATCCCAAATTGATTAAAAAATTCCAAGTAAAGAAAAGTTTGTAATATACACTGGTGTCAGAGCACATTGAACCTATTTGATGATTGTTCTAATATTTTCTGTGGGAACATCAGATCATATTTGTTACATGCTGAGATTATTTAGTTTACAGTTGAGAATTACAGCAGCCACTGTGGGCTGCCTCAATCAGCTCTTATCTATGAAATGGGAAAAGGATTTCTTGGATGAATCCCAAATTCATGATTATAATTTTTCACCAAAATTTACAGTAATTTTCAATTCCCAATCCTATAGGAATTCATTTTCCTTATTATTTTTGTTAATGTAGCAATTGTGCTACCACTGGGGACATTCTTTATATGTGAAAGACCCCTCAATATCATTTACAAAGTTGGATATTTAGTAGTTAAAATACCTGTTCTGCAACAGACTTGACGAGTTCTCTAGCTACTCTAATTTTGGAAGATTCCTCCTCAGCAATTGAAGCAGCTCGTTTAGCATTTTGATTTAAATTCTTAAGCTCCAAGTCTTGAGCATCGCACTTTTGCTTTAAACTTCTCACCTGAAGTGAAGGAGAGAAGAAAAAAAATGAATTAGTTATTTCAGAGCAACAGCTTCACATTTTTCAATTACAAGCCAATAAAGTAATAGAAAGATGCATCAAAGAACATAATGTTTACAGAAGGTGCATGATTAGTACTTGGTTCTGCAACTTTGATAATTCTTGATTCAGGAGGTCATTTGTCTTCCTGAGACTATCAATAAGACTCCTAGAAAATGCTGGAGTGGCTGAGGGTGGAGGGCTTGGTTTCCTAGAGTACGGTGAAGCAGGTCTTGAGTTTAGAGAAGAACGAGGCGATGATGGCAGAACAGGCCTGAAAGCATTTTGAAGAGCACTTAACGAACTTGGAAATGCAATATCTTTCAGTGGTAAAAGTGATGGAACTTGGGAAGTCCGGACTATAGAAGGAGATAAAGATCTGGAACCATGCTTTCCTGAATTAATCTCAAGGTATTTGACTTGTTCTGAAGTGGGAGGCAGCAAAATTCTTGAAGACCTTACTTCTCTACTATCAAATCTTTCCCTGCTGCTATCTATTGAATGACGAGGGGCTGTAATTTTTCTACTTACATTAGAAGCGTTACCAGCCTCAGCAGCTTTAAGTTTTACAAAGCAAGCGTCACATACACGATGGGGTTTGCCAGGAGTTGGAGCCAATGCTGCTTTCAATGCTTTTCTGGAACTACAAGCATGGCAATGCACCAGTCCACAATTATAACAGTTGTGTCTCTTTCTAGTAAAACCAAATGCTTGCCTACAACCAGAGCAAACTGATTGGTCTGCTCCAGAGACCCATTTATGGATGCATATACTTGAAGTAAAATTTGAGCCACAGAAGATATTTTTTACATGTCTATCTTTTAAAGCTTCAACTAGTGTTGGAGATTTCCGATCTTCTATGTCTCCATGTCCCAATCTTCCATTGGCGCCTCTCCCCCAAGTGTATACTTCATTTCTAGATGTCAGGACAGCAACATGATAGGCCCCACAAGATATTTCTTCAACAAATTCACCTACTAGTTTATCTTGTACCAAGCAAGGTACCCTTCCATCAGATAATGGATTGCCTAGCTGACCATATGCAGTGCCCCCCATGGTAAAAACATGACCTGATGTTGTGAGGGCAATAGTTAGCGTGTGTCCACAAGCCAGCTGGTGGAAGTTATAGTCAATAAGTGAAGAGACACAGGTGGGAAGAAGATAAGTATCCTTGTTTCCATGGCCCAAACGGTGTTTGTCACCATCACCCCAGGTGAATAACTTTCTAGATGAAACATTTGCACCAGACTGACTCATGACCTCTACAATGGCTGCAGTATGCCATACTCCACATGCAACCTTAATAGTCTTCAGTCCGCTCAGTGATTGTACCTCCTTGGGATATGGAACACTCTCGCGATCTCCATGTCCCAAAACACCATATGTTCCATCACCAAAAGTGAACATTTTCCCATTGGAAGTTGCCAATGCTGAATGCCAAGTGCCACATGCAACAGATAAAACCTGAAGTCCTTCTAAAGGACCAGCAATCCTTTTAGGTATCCAATGACTAACATCTGTGCCATGACCAAGAAGTCCAGAATTATGGGTACCATCACCCCAAGTAAATAAATCACCTGATGTAGATACAGCACATGTATGGAACTCTCCACAGGCAACAAAATCTATATTAGTAACTGCTAGGAACTCAACAAGACGAGGGTGGCTAAAGTCTTTATCAATCCCATGACCAAGTCTTCCTCCAGATTCCTCCCCCCAGGTAAAAACCTCACCTTGCCTTGTTACAAGAGCAACATGCCGCACACCACAAGAAATTTGATGAACATCGAGAACAACATTTGTCTCCAAGGGCCTAGGAATCAGCACATCAGTTTTAATAGGATTTGGGCTCAGAGAGCCATCAGGAAAAATCCCATCACTCCAAACCTCTCCCCACACATAAACATCACCCAACGATTCTATGTCATCTGGTCCAGATCCTCCACTAGAACAGCTAGGACTGCTTGAAACACTAATACGGACACCATCTCCAGTACTTGTTCTTAGTTGCATATTTGCACGTTTTGACCCCACATCTGAGCTTTTTGAACTAAATGTAGATTCACGAGAATTCGAATCAAGAGACGCCCTGCTTCGGGAAATACTTGAAGTGAATTCTAGAGTCGCACCAAAAGGACGACCATTCTGAGTAAAGCTACCACCTTCACGTGTCTTAAACAGAAAGAAGTAGCTAGGTTAGATGCTCTAAGAATATATCACCACCCCCCAAAAAAAAAAAAAAGTTCAAAATAGCTGAGCCAACAATGCGTTTCTGAAATTGCTTTAATACGCAAGTTTAAGTGAAAGAAATCATCAAACTAAATTTAATGTCCCCAGCCAATATCTAATATAACTTGTATAACCCTGTATTTCATACGTAGTTAAATTGACATGGAATACCAAATAGAGTCAATTTCAAGCTAATTTTCACTTTTTTAATTAGAAAAAAAAGAATTACATTTGACCTCTCTCAAGGTTTTGTGCAATTGCTACAACTCCCCTTTGATTCAACTCAGACATTAACATCCATTTAAAAAAGGATTGTTCACCAATAAATTTTGAAGGCACTGTTCACCAATCATTCTCAAGGCAAGATGCTGGGGTCAATTCTTCTATTGTTTGACAGACTAGTTACAAGATCAACATTAATATTAAGTGCAAGGCCTGCATATCTCCCTAGTATATTAGACTACGAAAGAAAGATAAAAAGAAAGAAAGAAAGAACCTACAAAGCATTCAAATTGAAGAAAAAAAAATTAATATCATAAATAGATGTGTTGAATGAGAACTCACATCAGAAATATCACTTCTAGTACGTCTAATATTCTGTTTTCCAGAAGAAATTAATGCCTTAAGTCCTGCAAACCATACCTCTGCCTCAGCTTTGTCCTTGCAGATCTATAAATATGAAAAGTCAAGTGCAGGCACTGGATTCAAACTTCTCATCAATTTGAAATAAAATCAATCAGTAAGAATAATTGATCTTTACTAACCAAATCAAGTGATCGTTCACCGTTGTTATATAGAAGTGAAAATGATAAGTAATCCTTTTCAGGACGCAAATATCGTCTAAAAACAGCCTGTAAAAGAATTGCAAATACAAGTTATTTCCTGCCAACTTTAGGAAACAAAATCCTTCACCTATCAGTAAAAAAGTGATGGTTCCATCAATTGTGGACTTATATTGAATCTTAACTCACAGTTCTCTGTCCAGGGACAATCCGTGAGACGGAAGATAATTTCAGATTTCTTTCTTCTCCACGTGAGAACCAGATCAGTGTCGTTTCATCCTGTTTATACAACTAAATTTGAAATCATTCATACGCTTGAGATATCATAACTATCCATAGTGGAGAAGATGAATCTGATGCATATAGAACATAATAGATGAGCAAGTTTCGAATTCAAATTCGCTTGCATCACTAATGCATATGTAATGTGTTTACCCCCACCAAAGATATACATAAATACATGTTTCACTATAACTTAAATCATTCAAATTCAGTTCATTAGTAAATTATGGATAGTTCACATATGCTGCCTGAATTTAAAGTTGAGTATATGAAACCAACAAAAAATAAAAGGAGAACCCTCAACATGGGTGAAATTATAGTCCAAATCTATAAATTAGTAGGAACTTCTAAGGAAACAGTTACTGGATAAGACTACATGAAAATAGGCCCTGAGAGCACTATAAAGCAAGCAACGATTTTTTGGCATCAAATCTGTATGACATCCAAATTGAGAAATCCTACTTTTTTCTGCATACATGCAGTATCCAACAAACATGACACATTACTAAGAATTACAGCAAGCACAAATTCTAATTGCTTCATCATTAAGCAAATATCACTTGCTTGCTGATGCATGAAATATTTTTTAGCCTTCATTAAAAAGGTCATCTCTCTAAAAAATCAAATCTGGATCCTTTTTTTCTTCTTCTTGTCATCTGATAATGGTCTATCCATGGATGGCACATCATGTCTAGATTGAAGAATTTTAAAAGATGTAATAATATTCATACTTATAGAGAATAACTCACCGCAGAAATTCTGAATGGGCAAAACTTAGGCTTCCCTTGTCGGCTATACTTGATTAACTGAGTACCTTTTTTCAAAGCAATGATTGCCTTCAAAACAGGTGAAAAAGAAAATCAAAAGATTAAAAATAAGATAAGGACTCAAATATCCCAATTCCAAGGTTTGTAAAAGATGTAACAAGAAATAACTAGTGAAACAGCAGGCTCATATAATACTGTAGCATCAGATTCGCTCAGAGTTAGAGTTCCTGTATGGATACTGTCAGTGAACCTTTTTGTTTTTTTGGGCTTTAATACTTTCATTGAATATAACTATGTATTATTTTATCAAGAATTTTGTCAATTAGTTAATACTATCTGTTTTGTTCACCTTTGCTAATCCAACACAGAAGTAATAGATGCTGTTCATTTCTGTATGGTAGTTCTTCCATTTCAATTTGTCCTTCCTAAATTATATGTGCTAGTTGTTAACTTTTTGGAGGAATTTTTTTTTTTGGGTGTGTTTTTCATCTCTGGTTCCATTGTCAGAGTTATAATTACTTTATCCCCTATTACACAACATGTGATTCTGAGATTTCTCATGATCAGTGTTATATTACTATTAGGAAAGTATAGTTTCATTATACATATCTTTCCTACATATGCAACACTTACAACTAGAATTCTATGCTTTCTACTACAACAATTCACATTACATAATAATAACTTTACAAAATTGCTATACACAATAACGAATTTTACAAAAAACCAATAGAAAAGTTTTAATTTTTTTTTTTTTAAGATTCATTTGGAAGAAAAGCCTTTTCCATAACTTTATCCTTCCCTGTAGACTCTACTTCAGAGCCAAGATTTCTTTAACAAACATTGCTTCGATTGACAAATTAAATATTGATAAAATACTAATTATCTCAAAAGCTCAAATTGTGAAGAAATAAAGAATTTAATTATTTAATCATTATTCTAACACTCTTCCTCTATGTGTGAGCCTCAAGGCCACTAGCTACCAATTCTCTCAAAAATTTAAATTATTATAAAATAATGAAATTAAATATTTAAAAATTATTCTAACTATGTCTATTAATACTTTCATATAGTTGTTACCATAGTAATATCACCATGTAACAATTCAATTTTCCAGAATTGGTTTTTTGCAATTTGTTTTTAGGGTAAAATTTAAGTACAATACCTTAGGATTAGGTATTAGATTTCTTAATTAAATTCAAATTCAATATCAATAGTATTTGAAAATGATAACATTTTTTTAATATTTTATTTTTATATTTTATTGGTAAATATAACCAGATATTTAATTTTTTTCAATTGGGGAATCTAATATACCATACCTAAAATATTTACCTAAGTTTTACCCTTTTTTATATGGAGTGTGTGCATATTGAACAGGTTTAATTACATCTAAAGATTTGACCCTAGATATGTCTTGAGATTCATTGAAAACCTCTTTGAGCACATACTTCTTCCCCATTCTACCAGATTTGTACATTGTTCCCAAAAAAAAAAAAAAAAAAAAACTCTTTGGACTATCGTTTCACAAAACCCATGTTACATGAAACATTAGATTTAAAAAAAAAAAAAAAAAAAAACTCTTTGGACTATCGTTTCACAAAACCCATGTTACATGAAACATTAGATTGGCGAAAATCACAAATCCTGCAGTTTTGTGGGTAAAGATAGGATTTTATATTTTATTTGAACAAAGAATTAATAAAGGAAAAAAGAGAGAACTGACTTGCTCAACGTCACGCTCATGATTTGCAGAACTAACAGGATCTGCCATTCCATCTGTAAAGAAAGCGGAGAAGAAGACGAAGGTCAACCGAAAACTGCATCAGGCGGTAATGCGGTGGAGGAGACTTCCCTGCCTCTGTCTTCATAGATGCATATGCTGCTGTCTACTTCTTTTACTTTCACTACTTTTTCTACTTTGGCCTCTCATCAAAATTCAATTCCCCACTGCCCAGAAGATTTATATACAGATAAACATATATGTTTTGCAATCTCAAAAATCACAAACAGCTTCAAAATGGGTGTCTTTTTGATCTATGAAAAATGGATGAGACAGATGAGATGAGAGAGATTTCATTGAACGTTAAACATGGTGCATGCATGCATGATTTGATTTTCTGAGGAGTGTTTGAGCGACCTGGGTTGGTTTGGGTGGGTCAAAGAGAACATGAACACAATGCAGAGAGAGAGAGAGAGAGAGAGAGAGAGAGAGAAGGCGAAATGAGAGGGAAGTAAGCGGTCACATTGATTAGAGAGGGAGGAGGTTTTGCAGCTGAATAAAGAAAACTAGGGTGAGATATTGGCGCTTTTCTTTACCTGCCTTCCACGTTGACCAACGCACCAACTATTACTATAACATTTCCTTCTTAATATATATACATATATTCATATGTTTTTATGAGACAGAATTAACGAAAACAAACACTCACCAGTGTACTTATATTTTCATTTGGACATAATTTAGTTATAAAATTGATTGTAATCTTATTATATATTTTGAAAATCTAATCGTGGAATTATATGTTTTTTATGCTCTTAATATACATGTCAAAATTTGTGTCAATCAAATATTATTTACTATATGATCTATAAGCTTATATTTTACGTATAATTTTAAACTACTAAAACTTTTAATTTAAATAATTTAATAATGACATAACTATAGATATTTAATTTTCTAAAAATTTTACAATCATAAAGGATATAAGAAGAATATATAATTCAATAGTTGATTTATCAAAATTCATCCCAATAAAAAAATATTGAGTCATTTTGTAGTCTAAAACTATAACCAATTTTATAACTAAACTTTGTCATTTTAATTTTACAATAAATACTTAAATTAGATATGTAAAGTGAATTTGATGTTATTAGAATCAGACCTAAAAAAAACAAAAATGCTTATATTTTTAGTGGTCAATTGGCTTTGTAGAAACCTTATTTTGTAGAAGTGGGTCCTCTAAATACAAAGAATAAAGTTTAGGTACAGTACATTAAGTGTTGTTTCTTAAGTTCATCTCTTAAGATTCAGCCATATAGCTACTTAACTAAAAATTACACTTCCTTTTCATGAAGAAAAATTCATATAACAAAATCTTAAAAGGAGAACCTAAAGAACAGCATCTAAATTTTTATCAAAGACAAATCATAATTCAACCTCATTAAAGGGTAAAATTGTAATTTGAATTGTTCAAAGAACATGCAATTAATTCCAATATACACAGGACTTTACAATGATCAAAGTGACAAATTGGATGCAACGATTGGACCATCTGATGTAAAGATTAAACCACATGAATATTTAACGGTTGATATACATTCTTGTAATTTAAAGCTTAAACTAAGTGATTATGATCAGTCAATTTTGATTGGACCCTAATAAGATTTATTCTTTATTCTTTAAATTAATTAGATGTCAAAATTTTATTGGTTTAAATTTTAGGACAAGAATGTAATTAAAAGTGTTGGATAATCCTAAGAGATAATTATAAATTATTAAAATTCAAAAAGTGTTGGATAATCCTAAGAGATAATTATGATTTATGAATTTTAATAATTTATCTAGTAAAACATATGATAAATTTGAATTACCATATGGAAAGATCCCAATGAGAAAGATATACCAAATAACGCAAGACCCATTCAAATAAATAAATAATAATTGATGACATATTGCAGGAAAGAAATCCAAGAATTGTTAGAAAAAGCTATAAATAGACAAGGCAAATTCTCTAGAAGCTACTCTGTCTTTTATTTACCAAAAAAAAAAAAAAAATGCTGAATTACATATGGGGACTCTTGGACTAGTAATCAATTACAACCATTAGCCAAGCACTCAGGTGGATAAGATACCTTTTTTTTATTTTTTATCTTTATCTTCTTCTTCTTCTTCTTTTTTTATTTTTTTTTTATTTTTTATTTTTTTATTTTTTTATTATTTATAGAAAAAGGCCATAACTTTTATTAAGATAAAACAGACAAGTTGGCTAAGATTACAACGCTAAGCTGTGGAGAAACATACTCTATTCACACCATTAAATCTCTAACATGTCTAGCAAAGTAATGAGTAACATAATTAACCTAATCTCTTAGCATGGGAAAAACTAATATCAAGAAAGGTTTCTGAGAGAATCTTATCATCAATTAGGTGATCATATGATGCATAGGATTGATTTTCCCCCCTCAAAGAATTGAAGACTTAAAAATAACTTCTAAGATAACTGAAGAAATATTGATTCATAATAAGAAGAATCTTTTAAGCCGATCATATACTGCATCAATATTCTAAAAATTAGACATGAAATGTGATTTTTGGCAAATGCAAATCGCAGAAAGGACATAAAACTGCTTTCACAGTTCCATTGGGACATTATGAGTGGAATGTGATTTCCTTCAGCTTTATAAATGCTCCAAGTGAATTTTAGAACATTAAGAATGACATTTTTAATCCATATTCAAGTTTCTGAAAGTCAATGGTCTATATTAATGGTGTTTTAATCTTTTCAATCTCAATCAAACACTACTTAGAAAAAAATGTCCGAATCGTCAAAGAACATGGCTTAGTAGTGTCGGCATTAAAAATGAAATTGTTTCAAACCAAAGAAAGATTTTTAGGACAATATATATCACGGTTCAATTACATGATACTTGGTCATATTATTACGTAGTTATGTTGTAGTTTATGTAGAATGTCCTAAAAAAATCTTCTCCAAAAAAAAAAAAAAAAAAAAGTCCTAATTTGAGTCAATAGTTTTATGTAATCTTTTGACTGCTTAATCTTTTGACTACTAATTTGAGTCCATAGTTTAATGTAA
The DNA here is from genome assembly GCF_002906115.3 of Quercus suber. Taxonomy (NCBI): domain Eukaryota; kingdom Viridiplantae; phylum Streptophyta; class Magnoliopsida; order Fagales; family Fagaceae; genus Quercus; species Quercus suber. Next base: position 1,903,244 of record NW_027069526.1, on the reverse strand, counting down.
TCTTTTGACTACTAATTTGAGTCAATAGTTTAATGTAACCTTTTGACTGCTTAATCTTGGAACTAGGGAGAGTATTGCATCATGGAAGCTGTTACTAGAGAATGTAGTGCTATTTACATGCCGAGTATGGGCTAATGTAAAGCATCCTTTACCAATTAATAAATCTGTTTTAAAGAATCATTCTCTACGGCACTATTTTGGGTTTGTTTATTCATATACTTTTTCTATTCTCTTTCTATTCGCTTTTAAGACCTCATAAGATCCTAAATTCAAAAACCTAATTAGCCTATTCCTAAAGGACTATTCCATTCCTAAAGGACTATTCCTTACCTAGTGTGTGTGAGTAAGAAGAAACTACATACATAAAAGGAAATAGTTTGGGTCAAAGAAACTTGAACATCCACATCAGCAAAAATAGAAAAGATGAGATGACATTTTATCCCTTTTCCCCAAGAATTTGATTCTCCTGAAATTACTTAAATGTTTTTTTTTTATATATAAAAAAATTATTAAAAAAACAAATTATAACTTAGAAGTAGCCAGAAAGAAAGTACAAACAAGATATCCCAAAAACTATGAGCAACTTTAGGATACTTTCAAGATTAGCCAAAGCATTCAAGCTTTCAATTATTTTTACTGTTTCCTTATGGCCTGTTTGGATGGAGGGAAGAAGGAAGAGGAGTAGAAGAGAGTAGAGTAAAGTTGGCTTAAGTTAATTTTGTGCTAAATATACTCTATTTTACTCTACCCCCTCTCCCTCAATCCAAATGGACTATTAGTTCTTATATTTAAAAATGTTCCAGTCTTCCAAAACTAGAAGTTTAAAATAAATGTGAACCATAGATGGCCTTCCTACTTGGTAGGAAATGTTAGATTTTGAACATAAAAGATTTCAAGAGCAGTATTTTGTGCTAATCTTAACATTAAGTTTCCCCATTCCGCTCTTAAGTCTTAATTAATATCTACACTGGTCTTCATCAGTCAAGTTTAGACATTTGAAGAAGAAAATCAAGAACAAAGTTTTCAAATCATGTCAATAAGTCCATAAATACAGAAAAATGCAGGCTTATAAATTATGATTAGGTGAGAGCATTCTACAATTTGTAGTCAATACATATAAACTGAATTATATATACAGATAATGATAATTGATAACAAAATTTCTCATAAGACCTTAGATAAAGCTTTCTTAGGGTGATGTGAAGTTGCTTTGTACACGATCAAACATCCCCCATGTAAAACGTGGGGTGTTCTTTCATGATCTAGGGAGAAAGAGAGAGAGAGGGCGGGGGGGGGGGGGGGGGCTCATGTTATCCCTTAATTTACCCATTGTGGACATGAATGCAAGACTAAAGAAGAGTACTCCAGGAGAAATAGAGGAATTGATGCAATCTGGATTAGAATATGATATCTAACGCACATCTAGAATGACTACTTTAGTAACGTGGCCTGATGGCTAAGTCTTCAAGGCATTACAAGTACATATTTTTATTCTTGGTATAACAATTTAAAGATATATATCAACTAAGAGTAACTGTCAAAGCTTTTTTGACCCTTAAATTTTGGATTTTTTTTCATTTTGGTCCACCAAGTTTGATTCCATTTTCTAAATGGTCCTTTCATCCCTCCATCCATCTCCATGATTGATATGGCTTTTAAGTGCCAATAAAACAATGTTGTTTTTCTTTTTCTCTCTCTAACAGCCAGATTAGTCAGACATGGATGAAATGACCCTTTCAAAAAATGGAATCAAGCTTGGTGGACCAAAATGAAATCAAATTTAAGAGGCCAAGATGAAACAACCCCAAACTTTTAAGGGTCAAAAGTGTAATTTAGTTTTGTAAAAATAGTGTAAGAAAAGATACTGACTTTCAAAATGACATCTAACTAGCAGACTGTAGCTGTTTGGATACTGACAATCTTCGGAAGTCCCTCAACTTTTGTGCATAAATGAACTCCATTACTCCATATGAAGTCTCATTGGAAACACCAATGTAGCGTACCTAAATAGGTTCAAAGCATACCATATCACATCAGATAGATAATTGCAGTGACCTACACAAGCACACAAGCAGCAGGAGAATTATTCAAGAAGGGTGATACANAATCCCTTAATTTACGCCATTGTGGACATGAATGCAAGACTAAAGAAGAGTACTCCAGGAGAAATAGAGGAATTGATGCAATCTGGATTAGAATATGATATCTAACGCACATCTAGAATGACTACTTTAGTAACGTGGCCTGATGGCTAAGTCTTCAAGGCATTACAAGTACATATTTTTATTCTTGGTATAACAATTTAAAGATATATATCAACTAAGAGTAACTGTTAAAGCTTTTTTGACCCTTAAATTTTGGATTTTTTTTCATTTTGGTCCACCAAGTTTGATTCCATTTTCTAAATGGTCCTTTCATCCCTCCATCCATCTCCATGATTGATATGGCTTTTAAGTGCCAATAAAACTATGTTGTTTTTCTTTTTCTTTCTCTCTAACAGCCAGATTAGTCAGACATGGATGAAATGACCCTTTCAAAAAATGGAATCAAGCTTGGTGGACCAAAATGAAATCAAATTTAAGAGGCCAAGATGAAACAACCCCAAACTTTTAAGGGTCAAAAGTGTAATTTAGTTTTGTAAAAATAGTGTAAGAAAAGATACTGACTTTCAAAATGACATCTAACTAGCAGACTGTAGCTGTTCTGGATACTGACAATCTTCGGAAGTCCCTCAACTTTTGATGCATAAATGAACTCCATTACTCCATATGAAGTCTCATTGGAAACACCAATGTAGCGTACCTAAATAGGTTCAAAGCATACCATATCACATCAGATAGATAATTGCAGTGACCTACACAAGCACACAAGCAGCAGGAGAATTATTCAAGAAGGGTGATACACTGATACTCCACTTATTTGAAAAAAAAAAAAAAATATATATATATATATATTCTGAGCTTTTTAAAGTTCATTGTTCTTCAATAAGCATGCACATTAGTACACTAATCATACTATTAGTACACTAATCATAACAAGCAAAGGGAAGAGCAGTATAATGAAAACATACCATTTATCCAATGCTAATACACAATATATGTAGAGAATTATAGTTGTTTGGTATATAGCCAACCATCTCATTTAGCAGGACAGTAAACATAACTATAAAGCCTGAGTGACAAGTTATCTTGATTAAAGTTGTTACCTTTCCTTCATCAATAAGTTCTTGAAAAGCCTTCAGTTGCTCCACAAATGGCACACTTGGCCTCCACTTTGAAAAATCATAAAAGAACTCACCAAACAATGGCACATAGCGATCAGGCCTGGATTAAAAAAGAATGCTTTAAATTTAGAAACCACAACCTAAACCATTTTAAAATTTTTTTCTGAAAAGAAAACAGTAGGCATAATATTACTGCTCCACATTTAATCCACTGAAGGAGAAGGCATTAATATAAGGAACAGGTACAGGTCCTAACAAAGAGATGATTCAAAATCTAAGCACAAAGAAACTTTCCAAGTCATCTATCATAATATATATCTAATATTTATTTCCCTAAAAGGGATTTATCAGTTGTTGAGAAATTTAAATCTCAAGATTTATTGATTCTTGAGAGTTTAATAAAGACACAATAAATAGAATTCCTAAGAATTGACATTTATGTTGTTTGGATATACTTTGAATTTGAATTTATATTGTATTTTTGATAATGTTATATAATATTATACACACTCATTCAGTAATTAAATAATTAATAATTGGCATTATGGATACTTTTTTAAACAACAAAAAAGTGAGAAAAAAAACCCTTGAATATTAATAAATATCTTATTTGGATTAAAAAAAAAAAAAAAAACTTTGTAAAATTAATTGCACAAAGTAAGTTTTAAGGAAAAAGAACAGACAAAATTACATTCTGAATTTTTCCAATCTTACACTTTACAACCTTGTGCATTAGAGTAAAGTGAAAACATTAACCTTTACATTACTATTTACAAAATTACATACTGTGCCACAAGCGTGACACAATTTGGAAACCCTAAGGCTTTAAATGCTCACTCAATTCCTCTTCAGGATAAAAAAACACACACAAACCAGCATATTCCTCACATTTTCAATCAATATCTTATTTTTTACTTTACTGGTTTGGGTGGGCTTTTTGTTCTGAAGAGTGTCGAATTGAACATTTAAGGTCTTAAGATTCCCAAATTCTGTCACATGTGCAGCACATGTGTATAATTTCATAAATGGCAAAGGAAAGGCTAACAATTTCACTTTAGTCCAATGCATGAGGAGGTAGAGTGTAACACATAAAATTTATACAGGTAAAGTCAATTAAGCATATGTATAGTGAGGTAAAGATTATTTTTATTTTCCCATAAAAAAAAAATGCTATAACTTGTCCAAAATGAGGCTCAGAGTTGAAGGGAAGAAAAGAAGCAATGGAATGTTATACCTTCACAAACTATTTCCCAGCCATCCACGTGAGCAGCTATGTCAATTAAAATGTGTAATACCAATAATTTGGGCTAAACCAATTGTTCTTTGACATGTCAAAAATTAAAAATATTCATCAAAGGAACATTAAATGGACTGAAGCTGAAACAGACCATATATTTCCCTCAAGTCTCCATCTGTATCAATATTAAATGATATTTTTTTCATACATGCTTTGAAGGAAAGAGAAAATTTGGTAACACATCTATTGGATTTGAGATTTGAGAAATCATAATATAGACTTATTGAAGATGCTGCAAGGTAGAACAAAGCTTCTGTTTACACCATCTAATCTAATACAGTTAACTGATTGGAAAATTTGATTGAATAGATGGTGTTTGATATAAAACATTGCTCAAAAAACTAAAAACTAAAAGACAGTTCTGAAAATGCAAAGATTCCCGAATAACTTGCAGTTATATATTAAAGCATGTACAGATTACATACATAACTTGAAAAATCACGAACGCGAAGTTTTTGCACAATCGGTTAGGTAACTCACTTATGAAGCGAAGGCTATTAGTTTGAATCTTTCCTTCCCCCACTTATATAAATAATAATAATAATAATAATAATTAAAAAAATTTTAAAAAAAAATCATAACGAAAATATTGTTGTTCACACTTCTATGTTCCAAGGGAAACTTAACTTACCAATGAATTTGCAACAAATCAATGTAATCAGTGCCGAGCCGTTTAAGGCTTTTCTCTACACTTTCTTTAATATTCGCAGCATCAACCCGCAAAACCTTTGCATTGTCACGTAAATAACTTGATCGTTCTGAATAACCACAAACTTTTGTCGCCAAAATAACCTATCCATGAAATGTAAGAGCTAAAGTATTGAAATTGATAAAGCTTAATTCTTGCTTTCATGATTAACACTACTATGTCACTCCACCAAACAATGTCTAGAACTTTTATATGAACATAACATGAAGTCCTCCTTCAGTAACTAAGATATGAATTTGAGAATAAAGTATATCATCACAGAAAATTAGATATGAGAGTATTTAAAAAAAAAGTTAAAAGATAAAAAAGATAAAATTAATAACAAATACACCTTACATTCAGTGAGTAAATTGAAAGGGACATGCCAGCCTGTTTTTACTACTATCCCCTCATTTTATTTTCTTTTGTTTTTCAGAAGGATATGAGTAATTCACAGGTTGTATTACTTAGGATAGAATAAATAAGATTTAAAAAACACGCAGGGGGTTTGGGGGAGGTAACCAAAGCTCAATGAAGGACTCTACTTTATACAGTAAGAACCAATTCTAGGAGACACCTTTTTAATCAACATAATATTGTTTATAATGAAAACAGTGAAACAATAATCAGAGAACTGCTTCAAAGTGTAATGTGTATATCCTGCATCAATTTTCTTTGATTTCCTTTCATGGTGATGGTGAAATGTACCAAATTTAACAATCATGCTCATGGGAATAATTGTGTACACACTCCGTATGCATAAACTATCTCCTTTCTTTTCAATAAAGTTATTATCACTTATCAAGAAATAAAAAAATAAAAATCAGGCTCTACTAAAGGACGATGTATGAACTTAAATTTTATTCCTTCCCCCTAGCTAAAAAGGTATGTCAGGAATTTAAATAAATAGTACGTATTGAGATTAAGCAAAATATATTATTTTTGAATTTCAAAAACTTACGAGACTCTAAAGATATTGAGTGGAAGTTCATCACTTATAACGCTTTCATTACGATTTATTTTTTTGGGAAAATTATGACAAACACCCAACCCTTTCAAGAAGTGACACTCTCCCCCTTATGTTTGTATAAATGCAGCAGATAAGTTCATGCTCTCTCACACTATGACTATTCTGACAAAATATTCCATTTAAAAAAGATTTCTACCCAACCTCAATTGGTATAATTTAACATTTTTTAAACCAAAAAAAAAAAAAAAATCACAAACTCTATCTCAGAATTAAATAGATTTTTTTCCCCTTTTAAATGGAATACCTTGTCACGAGGTTGAGACTTTAGCCAGCTACCAATATAGAGATCAGTTTTTCCTTGGGTCTCCTTCCTCATTGGAATTGGGTACTGCAAAAACAATATTTAGAACAGAACGTCACTACCAAATACAAATACTATTTTTGCTTACTACTATTATTTTCAAAATGAAATGAAGCCTAGCCCAATAAAATGTGAGTGTGTGTTGTTGGGCTAAGAAAAAAAGAAAAAAGAAAAGAACTTACAGCCTCGGCAGTGTCTAAAGCATTAATGCCACGCTCAGTTGCATAGCTAAGAATTTCATGAGCTTCTTTCTCTGTATTTTGCTCTCCAAATGTCATCTGAAAAAAGAAATATGCAATTTCTCACAACAACTAATTAATTAGAACTAAAATTTAAAACGTTTGTGAGAATTTTCTTACAGTTCCATAAGTGATTTCGCTAATAACGAGGTCGGAGTCCCCGACTTTGTTATACTTCAACTCGGTCTTGTCGGCGAGTTTGGCGCAAATGCGAGTCTTGAGAGAGCTCCTCTTTGTGGTGAGCGATGAAGTTCTGAGGGGGCGGCGCGTGAGGGTACGGAGAGAGAGGACGCGAGTGGAGCAGAGGGAAGCAGCTGGGACTGAAGTCGACGAGGCCATTGGAAATAACAATGGCCTTATCGGAAAGAATAAGGAACCGTTTGAATTTTGAGCACTGTTTGTTTATTTGAGAACTGGAGACTCTCTCTCTCTATGACTGTGAGGCAGGGAGGCTGTGTGCGATTGTGACCAAATGGGAAGGCTGGGCTGTTTATTTTACATAAATAATTATCACATTCTGGGCCTCGGACAAGTTTCGTTTAGGCTATTTCTGGCCTTAAAACCGTCCTTTTGGATCTACTTTCAGCCCAACATGGTAATATTAATATAACATCTCATATTCAGTTTTTATTTCCTAGGATGCATTTGGCTTCAAATTAAAAAGTCAGTTTATTCCCATAAAAAAGAAAAAAAAGAAAAAAGTCAGTTTATTTTATTATTTAGTTTATTTTTGTTATTATTTATGGGTACCACTGCACTTTTTGGTACTATTTATAGGTCTTATTGTACTCATTTTATTAACTTTTACTTTTATCTACAGTATTTTCAGCAAAAAAATTTCAATTTTAGCAAAATAAGCGAATTCCAAACAAACCCCTAACCTTAAAAAAAAAAATTTGTTCCGTTATAAAATAAAAGAAATTGTAAGACAATGTAAAGATATAGAAAGATGAGAAAATATATTAAAACATTAGTTAAAATGTAAATTGCAACTCTAAGTTTGAGTGAAATTCATTTCATTTTATAGATTTATAATATTAAAAAAAAACATTTTCAATTTTTTTCATTAGTTAATTGCATACTTAACAGCAAATTTTTAACGAAATTGGAAAAAAATGCCTGAATTAAATGATAGGCCAAAAACGTATGGACCCATTGTGATTAAATTAATTGATTAATTAGTCAAATTATTAATTAATCAAATTAATCATGCAAAGCGCGCGGTAACACAAACAAATCACCAATTAAACTAAGTATACAGCGGAAAATAAATTGACACGGTAATTTGTTTACGAATGGAGAAAACCAACACGGCAAAAACCCCACCGGGTGATTTTAAGGTCACCACTCTCGAAATTCTGCTATTATCACAACAAGTGGTTACAAGTAAAGGAATCCTAGTACCTTATACCAACCTATAGTTGAACCCTTACCCCAATACCCAATTGGACTTGTTCTGTAGTGACAATTTCTCCTTTTGATGCACGGCTCCCAGTGCGTGGCTAACTAATTGCGCGAATCCTAGTACGCGACTTTAATCACCAACTAGAGAAGGTTGTTGGCTGCAAAGTTCTTCAGTTCATCCACGATGAAGATCAAGAAGATGCTTGGTTGTAAAACTTTACGATGCACAAACACGGCAACTTCTACAAGAATGATGAACTAGGGCAAAACTTCGTCTCTAGTCACAATTTGCTTGAACAAACTTTGCTCAATACTTGTGCAACTTGTGAACTCTTTAACAACCCTTAAACTAATCCTTTTATATGTTTAAGGTTAGGAGAAAAGAAGCCCCAGAGACACATTCATGGATCTGAAGAAAACCGAATAGAAAATCTATTTTTCTTAAACCTCGACAGATAGGAGTTGTCGAGCAGGTGTCGAGCCACGGGGCTGGAATAGTTTCTTGAGCTCGATAGATGCTAGCTGTCGAGTTTTAATAAACTTGCACTTTTTAGCTTGTTTCTTGGACATACTTGAATGACTTTAATACTTGATCTTGAAACCTTATTTCTTGAAGTATTAAAAACACCTAGATCTACCCAATTATAAGTAAAGTGCGTTTGTCAAAGGATTAGCCAATTACATAAAAGAATGACATATGTTATTAACAAGTGAAACACATATGTCCTAACATTAAATAAATTTGAAACTTAATAAACTCAATTGGACAAAAGTAAAGTTATAAACTTGAAATAAATTTTAATCAAACTTAGAGAGTGCAATTTACATTTTAGCTGAAAATCTTTAAGTGGTGATTCATGCAATACTGTTAGGTCACAATCTGAATGACCCCTTGTGATTAACCCTAATTAATTAATTAATTAGCCAAGTTATTAATTAATCAATTTAACATGCAAATACGTAGAAGCACAAACAAATCACCAAATACTAAATATGCAGCGGAAAAAATAAATGACACGGTGATTTGTTTACGAATGGGGAAAACTCTAACGGCAAAAACCGCACCGGGTGATTTTCAGGTCACCACTCCCGAAACTCCACTATTATCAAATCAAGCGGTTACAAGAAAGGAATCCCAAGTACCTTACCCACCTACAGTTGAACCCTTACCCCAATACCCCAATTGGACTTGATCTGTAGTGACAGTCTCCACCTTTGATGCACGGCTCCCAAGTACGTGACTAACCAATGCGCGGATCCAAGTACGCGACTTCAGAACACCAACTTAAGGAAGAATGGTTGGCTGCAAAGTTCTTCAGTTCATCCACATGATGAATAGCAGGAAGATGCTTGGTTACAAAACCCTATGGTGCAAATACACAGCAACTTCTTGATGGAAGATGAACTAGGTCAAGAACCTTGTCTGTTGAGCACAATTTGCATAAACAGAGATTGCTCAATGATAATACAACTTGTGTCACCCAAAACGGCTCTTAAAATAATCCTTTTATATGTTTAGGGTTAGAAGAAATAGGTGTCGAGGTAGCTATCGAGAGGTGTCGAGCTTTAAAAATTCTGCACTTCAACTTGCTTTCTCTTGGACAGACTTGATAACTTCAACACTTGACCTTGAAACATTGTTTCTTGAAGTATTAAAAACACCTAGAACTATCCAATTACAAGCAGAGTGCGTTTTGTCAAAGGATTAGCCAATTTACATAACTAAGTGACATATGTTCTTAATCAAGTTAAAACATATATGTCCTAACAAATACTAGGAATTCTTTTTCTTTATAGGGAACTAGGATAATTGAAAAGTACATCATTCTTACAATGGAGTTGCCACTTGTGGTGGCTAATGATCATATCACATTATTCAAGAGTTTATATCATCCAAAACATGTGATTACAAAGAGAAAATATCCAAGAGCATGGTGAAATCCTTTTCTAGACATGCATATATTGTGTATGGAAAGAGATGGTGAATATATCTGTGATGTGTGACAAACGCTAATTCTAAGAGCATGTAAAGAGCATGGGAACTTGTTGATGAAATTGAAAAAATCATAATCATGCAAAAACTAAGAACAACCTAAATCTAACATGCTAATCAAGCAAGAACATGTAAAAAACCTAGAAACTAAACATGGTCGAATCTAGATACCTAAGACATAAAATTAAAGAGGAGGTTTAGAAACCTTACTAGTGTGTACAACACTCCAAAGTTCTTCAAGCTAGGCATTGGCAGCTCCACATTGAGTCCAGGATGGTCACAAGACCACCCTGACCTAGAAAAAAAAAATTTTATTTTATATATAAAATTTAAAAATTTTATGGATTTTTTTTTCCCTTAAAAAATATTTGTGACTGCCCTAAAATTTTTAAGGTCCAACATAATTAAACTTTGGACAAAACTTGGCATCAAACTTGGTTATAGATTAAGGCTACAACTCCACTCAATATATTTTTTATTGGATGTGAATTTTGTCAAATCCACCATTGGATTAGATTTTCTTCTTATATCTCCCATACTTGCAAAATTTCAAAAAGATAAAAAAATCAATAGCTATTTCATCAAATAATGTTTAAATTTCAAGTTTCTGTAGTTTAAAATTATACATAAAAATTAAATTTATGGATCAAATAGTAAATAACATCTGATTGACATGAAATTTAACATGTGTTTCAAGAACATAAAAAATATGCAATTCAATTGTTAGATTTTCAAAATATGTACTCATGTTTATTTGTTTAGTGAGAGTTGTAGCCTAAGGCTACAACTAAGTTTATAATTAAATTTTGTCCTTAAACTTTGGTCTCCTTAGCAATATTTTAGGTCCTTACAAACAAAAATAAAAAGCCCAAGAAAATTTTTATCTATCTAAAATTTTCAAAGAGATGTAACTTGCAATATTAATAATGAGATTATCATGCAAAGATTTCAAAATAAGAAAATTTGTAAGAGGAAATTGTGAGACTTTGTGTCTGTTTGGGATAACTTATTTAGCTGAAATTGAAATTTTTTGTTAAAAGTACTTAGATAAAGCTAAAAAGTAGCTGAAATAGTATAGTGAGACCCATAAATAGTACTAAAAAGTGCACTAAGACTCTTGAATAGTAGCAAAAATAAGCTAAATGTTAAAAAAAACTGGCATTATAAGCCAATGCCAAATGCACACTTTGTGTGTGTGTGTGTGTGTGTTTAATCAATATATGAAGTTCTCTTTTTATTAAATTTTGTATAATTTAAGATTTTTAATGACCACCCTGAAAAATATTCCTAGAGTTGCCACTGAAGCTAGGTAGCACCTCAAGGGGGAGAAGAAAATCTGAAATTTCTGCAATTTTAGAGGGATTCAGTGTCTTTTTGAATTGATGGTGAATCAGTGTATTTATTCTAAGAGTGGGGGAGTTAGGGTTGTGTATTTAGGCAATGTGGTACTCAAGAAAATTAATTTTTCAGAGCAAAAAACATAGGAATCAAGTTCAACTTGTGTGGGGAGCAAGCCGAACCGAAAAGGGAAGAAAACCTAGATCCTCCGGTCTTTTCTTGTTTTGTTTCGTCTGTTTTCGTTTTCAATTCAGATCTGATCCCCTCCAAATTATGACTTCCTTTTTTAATTTTCTTGGTCCTCAAGGTTAGCAAATTAATTCCAAAAAAGTCTAATTAATTAATTAATCAATCAATCAATCAATCAATCAATTTTTGCCTATTCTATTGTAAATCAATAAATGCTTTGTCTTAGATTAAATTTGGTGCACGCAACCTCACCATAAACCCTACCTTTAGCCAATAAGAACAGTACACATAATTTAATTTAAATTGGACTAAAAATAGGCCAATCAAAATTAAGAGATTATAATCACCTATGGTTGGAATCTGATTTATGCAATTGCACATTTTTGTTAAAACTTGTTTCTTTGATGTCTTTTAATCCGATGGCCTAATTAATGCTCATAAACTATCGGTTTGTTTGTCATAACCTCAAGATTTGTTTCATTAAAAGTATTTGAAGATTAGACGGTCAAAATTAAAATCTTGCTCTAAAGACTTAAGATGGTGATGATATGCAATGCAATTCAGGTTAGATTAAATGGGAGTTGCAAAATTGGGTGTTTACAATATTTGATTTTTGTTAAATTAAATTAATTAATCTAATTAGAATGATAATGAAAAATTAATAAAACTATACAGGTTGAGATAAAGAAAATATATTAAATTAGGGTTTTTACCCAAGGTAGCGAACGCTAATGACGTTTGCAAGATGCCAGCTTTGAGCAAAATTTGAGAAAAATCCAAGAGATATGAACATGTTAGGAGAAATTTGAAAAAAAAAAAGGGTGCATATAGCTGGCGTACACCATTACATAATAGTGGTTCCAAAGTCACATACACCCAACACATTAAGTGTACGCTGCTTTAAGAGGAAGCCCTAAATCCACTAAAGTTGAAGAGATTAATCAAACAAGCGTACAAAAACAATTTCGGGTTAAGTTTCTGCAATCTGTTGACAAAAATAGTTGTTGAATAAATACAAAAGGCTATTACTTCACAGCTTTTATTGTAATAGATTGCAAATAATTACAAAAATAATTCAGGTTAAGTTATTTCAACTACATATTTTTTTGGTAATTGTTTATTGCTTTATATTTTTCATTATAGTAGATTGTGAAAATTTCTATCAAGTTATTGCAATGACATCTTTGTTGAAACAAGCCATCACTTCAAGATTTTAATTGTAATATATTGCAAAAATAATTAGTATCATTTTACGGATTAAGAATTTGATGCAATAGCTCTCAATTGCTGAGACTGAGAGTTGAAAAAAGAAAATTTTAATCTCAACAATTGAATAAAAAAAAAAAAAAGTGAAAGAGAAAAAGTGAGTGGGGATGTGGTAATTGCACCACCCGATTCTAATCCGCATTTTGTTACTCTATTTTTTTTTGTTTTAAGTTATTGTAATAAATTTTCCTAATGCAATAAGGTATTAAGGCCTTTACTGCAACTAATTATTATTGATGTAATAATTTATCACTTTTAAGTTACAATCACAATGATAATATATTTTGTGCATTAACACTAGCATGTACTAGACTTATTTTGGTGAAGTGAAACCCAATGGCATTAACCTTTCCGGCGCTTTGAAAGTTATAGGTTCAAAGGATAGTAATTTTTTTCAAAAAAAAAAAAAAAAAAAAAATCTATTTTTTTGGTGGTGAGGCTTTCTGCCTTGTTTACAAGTCAATAATGTTGCCTTTTACGATCCAATAATTCTAAGATCACAACTTATTTCACACACTTTGTCACAAATATCCTATGTTATAGACTATGACTAGTTACATGTTACTTTGCATGAAACATCACTTACAGCCAGCCACATAAGAGAATTGTAGTAAAGTGTGGAATAAGTTGTGGTTCTATAATTATTGTTCACAATCCTTCAACAACAAGGTGACAAATTGTCTCTTTTTTTTTTTTTTTTTTTTCCCCCACTTCCACTAGCCCCAATAAAAAAAGTAGTATAATTTGGAACCCACATAATTTTGACATGCATACCTTTATAATTGATTTAGAACCATCTCTATGAAATGAATGTACTAATAAATATATACAATCTATTGACCTAATATATTATGAACATATAATCAAAAGAAAATATTTAAAGTAACAAAATGCATAATTTGTTAGAAACAAATTTCAAGTTATAGATTTCGACTCACTCGTAAAATACTACAAAAATTGTTCTATTACATTAAGTGCTAATGCAACAAAAATTAGTGTTATTGTAACAGTAACTTAAAAGTGATAAGTTATTGAATCAATAATGATTAGTTGCAATGACTTATAATTTTTAATTGCCATAGAGACCTTAATACATCATTACATTAAGAGAATTTTTTGTAATACCTTAAAAAGAAGAAATTGTAGTAGTAAATTGATATAAAAATTATTTTTGTAATATATAATAATGAAAATCTTAAAGAGATAGCCTATTACAGCAAAGATATCATTTTAATAACTTGATAGCATTTATTTTTCAATCTATTATAATGACAGATATGAGTGATAAATAATTACAATGAATATATTATTGCAATAACTTAACCGAAGTTGTTTTTTACAATTATTTACAATTTATTGTAATAAGAGCCATGAAAAAATAGCCAATTGTCATGAGATTGCAATAAATTGCAAAATAATTATAAAATAATGCCTAATTACAATCTATTTGACAAAAATAATTGTAGAATAATGAGAATAGACTATTACATCACAACTCTTATTGCTATAGATTGCAAATAATTGAAAAAAAAAATTTATAGACAAATTATTGCAATGATATTTTCTTTATAATTGTTTATTTCTTCATGTTTGTCATTATAATAGATTGCTAAATAATAGTTATCAGGTTATTGCAATAATATTTTTGTTATAACAAGCTATCACTTCAAGATTTTCGTTGCAATAGATTGCGAAAATAATTGGTATTAATTTATTGTGACAATTTCTATGTTTTAAGTATGGTTTTAAAAACCAGTATGACGAAAGAACCGAAAAATGGACTAGTTACTGGTTTTTTGGTTGAACCTTGTGGTCAATCTGGTGACGTCTTAAATAATTTAATTAATAATTTTTAACAATTAGTTGTAAAATATAGTATACTAGTCACTAACTCGTGCTATGCATGGGAACCTACCTATTTGTGAGGTAAACTAAAATAATTTTATAAAAATTTAAGAAACTACACCATTGTATGATTTGCTATTGTTTGACTTCAATTTGTGTTACAATTTGATGAAGAAGCCATTGCTTGAACATGTTACAATTTGATGAAGAAATCATTGCTTGAATATGCAATGGTTTAAAAAATTTTCTTAGTTAATTTTAGATACTGCAAAAAAAAAAAAATAAATAAAAATAAAAATTTAGATATTAAAACTTCTGAAATACCAAAAAATATTAAAGAATCAAATAATTCAATGCTTAGAAATTATTTAAACAAAACAAAATATACATGACTAAACAATAGAGAAATATAAGAGAAAGATGGATTACATTCGAAAGAATAATTTCAATTATTGCAAGCCTTTTTATCTTGTAAAAAACAGCTAAAGAAAGTTTGGTGGTTCATGTACGAAACTTACTTTTTTAAAATTTACATGAAAAACCATAAATATATATATATATATATATATTTTTAACAAAGTAGAAGGAAAAAAAAAAAAAACATAAGAAGAGCTCATACTTCTACTAAACTTTAAAAATATATACATATATATATATATATATATTGGGGTTTGCTTTGCTTTTATAGTTTTCATGATTAACCTCGCAAATTTGGAGATAAATTATCTAATGATGCACAAAATTGTCAATAAGTTGATTATCCACATACGCACCAATGGGTGTACTTGAAGAACAAAAAGAGAGAAAGAACCTGCAAAAAGCACCGGTAGGCAGCCGATCAAAGACCCTCCAAAGATTAAGTCAGTGATAGGAAAATCTCCAAGAACTCAAGAGTGCAAGAGCTAAGGAGAATACACGTACCTTGAGAAGTTTAGGGTTTGGTGCTTATATAGTAGTGGAGAGCTGACCCAAATCCCTTGATGTAGGGGATTTCCTTATGGAAAGGACATGGAGTTAAAGGTCCCGAGACTTAGAGCTTCTCTTCCCATATATGGAAGATTTGATTGCATAGTAGGGTCTTTGGACGTGGTGTGCAAGTTATTTCCATGTAAAGGCATATGAGTGGGGAGCACGCAAATCCTATGTGGAGTCTAGAGTAATCTATCGTTGGGGAGGGGAGGTCCTGGCCCGTTGGTCTTCCAAACCGAAGGGTTAGAAGGATGTGTGACATCCCTCAACGAATCCCTGATGACGGAGTCGATTGGCATGGTTATGATTCAATGGGTTAAGAGGATGCATGATGGATCCCTAATGATGGAGTCGATTGGCATGGTCATGATCCAATGGGTCAAGAGGATGCATGACATCCCTCGACGGATACCTGATGACGGAGTCAATTGGCATAGGAATAATCCGATGGGTCAGGAGGATGTGTGTCGGATCCCTGATGACGAAGTATATTGGCATGGTCACGATCTGATGGGTTAAGATGATGCGTAACAGATCCCCGATGACGGAGTCGATCGGCATGGTGTCAAGGAAGGTACCTAACGATGCTTTTGGTGATCAAAGACTCTTTTGGTGAGTTCATGATACTTTTGGTAATTAAAGACTCAAGGGTGTTAAAAACTTTCTAGATGGTGAAAATATTCCCTATCAGTTGCCCTCCATTCCATGGCCGTCACGCAAGTGGATGAGTGTGGAATATAAAGGTTTTCGTTGTAATCATAGAGTGTTAGGGGTTCATTTATTTGCCCCCCATTCCTTGAGCATTTAGTGTAACTTGATCGAATAACCACCACTTACGCATACCAATGATTGGCCAGTTTTTTGGGTGATCTTAGCAACTTAATTGGAGGATAGTTACTCAAGTTGATTGTCATCGAAGGATCGCTACCTGACTTAATCGTCTTTGGAGGGTTACTTGGATCATTTGTCACCTTGGTTACTTGATTGGACAATTTCTACTTGAGTCAATCATCTTTGGAGGATCACTTGGATCGTTCATCACCTTGATGACATGGTTAGACAATCTCTACTTCAGTTGATCATCTTTGGAGGATCTCTTAGATCATTCGTCACCTTAGTGACTTGGTTAGATGATATCTACAATTGTGATCATCTTGGGAGGATCACTTGGATCGTTCGCCACTTTGGTGACTTGGTTAGATGATCTCTACTTTGGTCAATCATCTTTGGAGGATCTCTTAGATTGTTCGTCACTTTGGTGACTTGGTTAGACAATCTCTACTTGAGTCAATCATCGTTGGAGGATCTATTGGATCGTTCGTCACCTTGGTGACTTGGTTCATTTGTCACCCTGTAGGTAGGAGACTCAGATCTTTTACCAAGGCACTCGTGGGTGGCTTGATTCGTCCCTCCCTCCATAGGTAGGAAGACTTAGATCTTTCACTAAGGCACTCACGAGTGCCTTGGTCATTCCTCCAACCGTCGGTAGGAAGACTTGATTCTTTTGCCAAGGCACTTGTGAGTGGCTTGGTTCGTCCTCCACCTATAAGTAGGAAGACTTAGATCTCTCACCAAGGCATTCGCAGGTGGCTTGATTTGTCCCTTCCCCCATAGGTAGGAAGACTTAGATTTTTCACCAAGGCACTTGTGAGTGGCTTGGTTCGTCCCTCCACCTGTGGATATGAAGACTTAGATCCCTCACCAGGACACTTGCGAGTGGCTTGGTTCGTCCCTCCCCCTGTAAGTAGGAAGACTTAGATTTTTTACCAAGGCACTCGTGGGTGGCTTGGTTCGTCCCTCCATCCGTCGATAGGAAGACTTAGATTTTTTTACCAAGGCACTCGTGGGTAGCTTAGTTTAGGGGTGTGCATAGGTTAGGTTGGGTCGGGTTAAAGGGATTTTTTGACCTAATCCATTATGGTGGGTTAAAAAAATTCAACCCAACCCAACCCAACCCAACCCAACTCACATGGGTCAGGTTGAACCCATGGGTTGGACTGTTTTTTTATTACTATTATTATTAAATTGAGTAGAAAAAAAATATATCACACCTGCCACCTGAGTTGATAAACAAAATATACATTAATATATGAACTAATATTCTAACTTAGTTATACATTAATATATGAACTAATATACATTAATATTGGCTTTTATATAGGATAGGAGGAAGAGCTGGTTATTTTAAAATTTTTATTAATTATATAATATATTTTAAATATATATTAAATATATGGGTGGGTTGGTCGAGTCGGGTTTGGTGGGTTTAGAATTTTATAACTCGAACTTAACCTAACCTACTATCAAAAAAATTTTTGTAACCCAACCCAACCTACCAAGCCCTAAAAACTGACCCAACCTAGTGGGTTGGGTTGCGTCGGGTCAATTTTGGCCAGTTGGTTGCACACCCCTAGCTTGGTTCGTCCCTCCACCTGTCGGTAGGAAGACTAAGATTTTTAACCAAGGCACTCGTGAGTGGCTTGGTTCATCCCTCCACCTGTTAGTAGGAAGACTTAGATTTTTTACCAAAGCACTCATGGGTTGCTTGGTTCATCCCTCCATCATCGGTAGGATGACTTAGATTTTTTACCAAGGCACTAGTGGGTGGCTTGGTTCGTCCCTCCACTCGTCGGTAAGAAAACTTAAATTTTTTTACCAACACACTCGTGGGTGGCTTGGTTCATTTGTTTACCCATAGGTGACTTTGGTTGTTGTCTTTTCCTCTTGGGGATGACTTTACTTTGGTCATCATCCTTCCCTCTTAGGTAGGACTTTACTTTGGATTGTCCACCCATAGGTGACTTTGGTCGTCGTCCTTCCCTCTTGGGTAGGACTTTACTTTAGATTGTCCACCCATAAGCGACTTTGGTTGTCCGTCCACTCGTAAGTGACTTTGGTCGTTGTCCTTCCCTCTTGGGGATGACTTTACGTTAGACTGTCCACTTGTAGGTGACTTTGGTTGTTGTTTTTCCCTCTTGGGGATGACTTTACATTGGACCATCCTCCCATAGGCAACTTTGGTTGCCTGTCTACCCGTAGGTAGGACTTAGCTTGCTATAAGGATCTGATGCCTGTTGGCATTTTAGAATGTTGATCAATCCCGTAAGGATGAGGATTAGGTGCCTGTTAGCATCCTTGATCATCAGTCCATCCCATAGGTAGGACTTAGTTTTGGATGAGGATCAGGTGCTCGTAGGCATCCTTTATCGTTGGACTATCCTGTTGGTAGGACTTAGTTTTGNGGAGTCTAGAGTAATCTATCGTTGGGGAGGGGAGGTCCTGGCCCGTTGGTCTTCCAAACCGAAGGGTTAGAAGGATGTGTGACATCCCTCAACGAATCCCTGATGACGGAGTCGATTGGCATGGTTATGATTCAATGGGTTAAGAGGATGCATGATGGATCCCTAATGATGGAGTCGATTGGCATGGTCATGATCCAATGGGTCAAGAGGATGCATGACATCCCTCGACGGATACCTGATGACGGAGTCAATTGGCATAGGAATAATCCGATGGGTCAGGAGGATGTGTGTCGGATCCCTGATGACGAAGTATATTGGCATGGTCACGATCTGATGGGTTAAGATGATGCGTAACAGATCCCCGATGACGGAGTCGATCGGCATGGTGTCAAGGAAGGTACCTAACGATGCTTTTGGTGATCAAAGACTCTTTTGGTGAGTTCATGATACTTTTGGTAATTAAAGACTCAAGGGTGTTAAAAACTTTCTAGATGGTGAAAATATTCCCTATCAGTTGCCCTCCATTCCATGGCCGTCACGCAAGTGGATGAGTGTGGAATATAAAGGTTTTCGTTGTAATCATAGAGTGTTAGGGGTTCATTTATTTGCCCCCCATTCCTTGAGCATTTAGTGTAACTTGATCGAATAACCACCACTTACGCATACCAATGATTGGCCAGTTTTTTGGGTGATCTTAGCAACTTAATTGGAGGATAGTTACTCAAGTTGATTGTCATCGAAGGATCGCTACCTGACTTAATCGTCTTTGGAGGGTTACTTGGATCATTTGTCACCTTGGTTACTTGATTGGACAATTTCTACTTGAGTCAATCATCTTTGGAGGATCACTTGGATCGTTCATCACCTTGATGACATGGTTAGACAATCTCTACTTCAGTTGATCATCTTTGGAGGATCTCTTAGATCATTCGTCACCTTAGTGACTTGGTTAGATGATATCTACAATTGTGATCATCTTGGGAGGATCACTTGGATCGTTCGCCACTTTGGTGACTTGGTTAGATGATCTCTACTTTGGTCAATCATCTTTGGAGGATCTCTTAGATTGTTCGTCACTTTGGTGACTTGGTTAGACAATCTCTACTTGAGTCAATCATCGTTGGAGGATCTATTGGATCGTTCGTCACCTTGGTGACTTGGTTCATTTGTCACCCTGTAGGTAGGAGACTCAGATCTTTTACCAAGGCACTCGTGGGTGGCTTGATTCGTCCCTCCCTCCATAGGTAGGAAGACTTAGATCTTTCACTAAGGCACTCACGAGTGCCTTGGTCATTCCTCCAACCGTCGGTAGGAAGACTTGATTCTTTTGCCAAGGCACTTGTGAGTGGCTTGGTTCGTCCTCCACCTATAAGTAGGAAGACTTAGATCTCTCACCAAGGCATTCGCAGGTGGCTTGATTTGTCCCTTCCCCCATAGGTAGGAAGACTTAGATTTTTCACCAAGGCACTTGTGAGTGGCTTGGTTCGTCCCTCCACCTGTGGATATGAAGACTTAGATCCCTCACCAGGACACTTGCGAGTGGCTTGGTTCGTCCCTCCCCCTGTAAGTAGGAAGACTTAGATTTTTTACCAAGGCACTCGTGGGTGGCTTGGTTCGTCCCTCCATCCGTCGATAGGAAGACTTAGATTTTTTTACCAAGGCACTCGTGGGTAGCTTAGTTTAGGGGTGTGCATAGGTTAGGTTGGGTCGGGTTAAAGGGATTTTTTGACCTAATCCATTATGGTGGGTTAAAAAAAATTCAACCCAACCCAACCCAACCCAACCCATCACATGGGTCAGGTTGAACCCATGGGTTGGACTGTTTTTTTATTACTATTATTATTAAATTGAGTAGAAAAAAAATATATCACACCTGCCACCTGAGTTGATAAACAAAATATACATTAATATATGAACTAATATTCTAACTTAGTTATACATTAATATATGAACTAATATACATTAATATTGGCTTTTATATAGGATAGGAGGAAGAGCTGGTTATTTTAAAATTTTTATTAATTATATAATATATTTTAAATATATATTAAATATATGGGTGGGTTGGTCGAGTCGGGTTTGGTGGGTTTAGAATTTTATAACTCGAACTTAACCTAACCTACTATCAAAAAATTTTTGTAACCCAACCCAACCTACCAAGCCCTAAAAACTGACCCAACCTAGTGGGTTGGGTTGCGTCGGGTCAATTTTGGCCAGTTGGTTGCACACCCCTAGCTTGGTTCGTCCCTCCACCTGTCGGTAGGAAGACTAAGATTTTTAACCAAGGCACTCGTGAGTGGCTTGGTTCATCCCTCCACCTGTTAGTAGGAAGACTTAGATTTTTTACCAAAGCACTCATGGGTTGCTTGGTTCATCCCTCCATCATCGGTAGGATGACTTAGATTTTTTACCAAGGCACTAGTGGGTGGCTTGGTTCGTCCCTCCACTCGTCGGTAAGAAAACTTAAATTTTTTTACCAACACACTCGTGGGTGGCTTGGTTCATTTGTTTACCCATAGGTGACTTTGGTTGTTGTCTTTTCCTCTTGGGGATGACTTTACTTTGGTCATCATCCTTCCCTCTTAGGTAGGACTTTACTTTGGATTGTCCACCCATAGGTGACTTTGGTCGTCGTCCTTCCCTCTTGGGTAGGACTTTACTTTAGATTGTCCACCCATAAGCGACTTTGGTTGTCCGTCCACTCGTAAGTGACTTTGGTCGTTGTCCTTCCCTCTTGGGGATGACTTTACGTTAGACTGTCCACTTGTAGGTGACTTTGGTTGTTGTTTTTCCCTCTTGGGGATGACTTTACATTGGACCATCCTCCCATAGGCAACTTTGGTTGCCTGTCTACCCGTAGGTAGGACTTAGCTTGCTATAAGGATCTGATGCCTGTTGGCATTTTAGAATGTTGATCAATCCCGTAAGGATGAGGATTAGGTGCCTGTTAGCATCCTTGATCATCAGTCCATCCCATAGGTAGGACTTAGTTTTGGATGAGGATCAGGTGCTCGTAGGCATCCTTTATCGTTGGTCTATCCTGTTGGTAGGACTTAGTTTTGGATGAGGATCAGGTGCCGTCAGCATCCTTGATCGTCAGTCCATCCCGTAGGTAGGACTTAGTTTTGGATGAGGATAAGGTGTCGTTGGCATCCTTGATTGCAGGTATCCTTGGTTGTTGATCCATCCTGTAAGGATGAGGATTAGGTGCCTATGGGCATCCTTGGTTATCGATCCATCCCGTTAGGATGAGTATTGGGTGCTCATTGGCATCCTTAGTCGTCGGTCTATCTCGTAGGTGAGACTTAGTTTTGGATGAAGATCAAGTGCCCGTAGGCATCCTTGATCGTTGGTCCATCCCATAGGTAGGACTTAGTTTTGGACAAGGATCAGGTGCCATTGGCATCCTTTATTGTCGATCCATCCCATAGGTAGGACTTAGTTTTGGATTAGGATTAGGTGCCGTCAGCATCCTTGATTGTCAGTCTATCCCATAGGTAGGACTTAGTTTTGGATGAGGATCAGGTGCCCATTAGCATTCTTGATCGTTGGTCCATTTTGTAGGTAGGACTTAGTTTTGGATAAGGATCAGGTGCCGTTGGCATCCTTGATCGTCAGTATCCTTGGTTGTCGATCCATCCCGTAAGGATGAGAATTAGGTGTTTGTCGGCATCCTTGGTTGTCGGTCCATCCCGTAGATACCCTTTTTTGTTGCAATCAATGATTCTATATGGTCCTTCCTAGTTGGGTCCTAACTTTCCTTGTGTGGGATCCTTTGCGGCCGTGGTCACTTTCCTCAAAACAAGGTCCCCAATGCTGAAGTGTCAAGGTTTGACCTTGGCATTATAGTGTTTAGCCATAAGGTCTTGGTAACAGGCCATCCGTTGTTCAGCAGTCGCCTTGACATCACCCAGCAGATCCAAGTGTAGATGGATCCATTCTTCGTTCTTCCCTTTGTCATTCTTCCCTTCGTAGTGTTTAGCCATGAGGTCTTACTGAAGTGTTGGCACTTGTCACATGCTTTTACGTAGGATTGGGCATCCTTCTACATGATAGGCCAATAGTACCATGCTTGTATGAGCTTATGGACCAACTATCGTGCCCTCAAGTGGTTTCCACACACCTCTTCATGGACTTCCCTTATGATGTAGTTTGCTTTGTTGAGGATCAAATGTTGTGAAATTTTAAAATACTCGCAAGTGTACGAACCGTACCGAAGTATAGTTTGACAAGAACGAGGTCGAACCCACAGGGACTTGAATGAACGTAGGAAAATTAATTAAATCTTAACCAAATTAATCCTAATCTAGTTTAATAAAAATTGGTTGTTTTGAAATTAAATAAACTAAGCAAATAATAATATTAAGCAAATAGTTAAACTAAGCAAGGGATATAAAACAATAAAAAGATGTAAACAATCAAGGGAAAGGAATTAAGGTTTTGGAATCCACCTTGTAAGTCATATTAGTATATATTTATGATCATTAATTTTTCCCAACTCACTACATGATAATCTAGAAATCAATCTTGTTATCATGGAAAATATCCTCATTAAAATCCTTATTTTAAAAATCAAAGGCATGTTCTTCTTCGCTTCTTAAGTATAAAACCAAATCATCAATTGTATCCGTAGCCAAACAAATCACAAGATATATCCAATTCTAAAAATCAAATCATAACTTGTATCCATTGACAGACAAATCACAAACGATATCCAATTCTATAATCAAGAATTAATAAACCAAGCATTCAATTAATTAAGACAAATCCTAAATCATGAGAAAAACATGATTGAACTCATATCTAGAATCTCATCTTAGTCAATTGATATGAAGCAAGAACAATTTAAATCATTAAAGAACAACTATTGTGGGAAAAATCAAATCACATAAATATTACTAATAATCCTTAACAAGGTTTCATCCTCAACCTTAATTATAAATTTAGCTACTCATGGTAATTGAAATAAAACAAAAGAATAAAATACTAAACATTAAACTAGACAAATAAAATAGAGAAAGAAATAGTCACAATGCTATCATGGAGAAAAGTTACAGAGAAGCCACATGCGGCACTGCCTTTTGCTCCAATTTTCTGTTTTGCATCACAGCCCTAGCACTAGCCTCCGTCCCCCCTGAATTTTGCCCTAAAAAGCCTTTAAATAGGTCAATGAATCCTATTACAAGTTGAATTCCCGTTTGGAGAAAATCCCAGACTTTTAGGCTTTACTTAACCGACTATTTAGGCCCACTTAACGTCAGAATTAGGGCTTCTGTTAAACTACAAAGTTGTAGCCCTTTAAGTTAACTTTCCAGCCCAACTTGAATCATCTCAATTGGACATCTGAGCCGAAAGTTATACTGAAAATACTAACTGATGTGCAGGCTGGAATCCTAATCCGAATTGGACTTGGATTTGGTGCAAATTTCCTTTGATTCCTTACTCCAATTGGACTTAAATTTAATATTCATGCCTGGCTGGATGTAAATTGGCTTGATTCAATTGGCCTAGCCCCACTTTGCATGTAAAGCCCTTGTTACCTGCAACACAAAGATATTATATAATCAGTCACAAAATAACATAAAAGTAAAGCCAAATATGTAGATATGTGAGTACTTTATTGTATATATTTCATGCACATCATCAAACACCTTAGGTATGATTGAGAGAAACCTCTCTTATACACTACGTCTTCCATCAACACAAAGCGTGATGCCTCAACTTTCAACCTTCAGGATACTTTGTGGTCCTCCGGAAGTGTCCCATTCTTAAGGTAGGAGGTGATCAGAATTATCCAATCAATACCTGCTGGTGTCACTTGTTTTTCCATTTCCTCAATGGCAAGGGAGTGATGGGTGAAGGATAGTACCTGACGATCGATAGTTATGTGTTCGGTAGATGAGGCCTTGGCCGATCGATTAGCACGTTCATTTTCTTCCCTTAGGACTTATACAAATGCTGTTGCAAAATTTTGATATGTCCATCTCTTGACAAGGCTAAGGTACTTCTCCATCCACTCTCCCTTGGCTTCGTAGTCTTCGTTGATATGCCCAATGATAACTTAGGAGTGGCTATGGATGACAACTGATGATGCCCTAGCGGCTTTGGCTAAGTCAAGTCCCATTAGTACAGCTTCGTACTCAGCTTCATTAGTGGTTGTCGGGAAACTAAAGTCGGATGGCATACTCTATGACATCTCCTTCAAGAGATTGTAAGACTGCTCTGATCCCTCCAACATGTTTGTTGGATGATTTATCCATTTAGACCTTCCATGGGGTTGCCCCTCAGCCTTCTGCCTTGTCCGTCGTAAATTCTACAATGAAGTTAGCTAATGCTTGGGTTGAGGAGTTTGTTTGTCTGGACAACTATGGTGTGCGCTTCGAAGTATGGCCTAAGCTTGTGGGTCGTCGTGATTAGAGTGAAGGCCAACTTCTCTATGGGGGGATATCTTTCTTCTGCTCCCCTAAGCGATCGGCTGGTGTAGCGTACGGGTAATTACACACGATCCTTCTTTCAGATGAGAGTTAAACAAATAGCCATAGGGGATACGGCCAAGTAAAGGGAAAGCTCTTCATCGAGTTTGGATGGATTGAGGAGTGGTGGAGATGTGAGATATGCCTTCAGTTCCTCAAATGCTCTTTGGCATTTGTCGGTCCACTCAAATGCATTCATCTTGGTCGTCCCTTTCCTAGCGATTATCCGTTGAGGGACAGTCGTTGTTGCCTTTGCCGCTACCCTTTTCATCATTTTGATCATTCGAATGCTATTCGTTCTACTGGCCCAACTTTCGTTCTAGCTCATGATTCTGTTGGATGAGTCGTTCAACTGCCGTTGCAAGGGTTTGCACTTGCCTTGCCAAGGCATTGGGTGAGTTTTCGGTCTCTTGGTTGATGGTAGTCATTGATCGTTTGGACCATGCAACTTTTTGTCTTAGGAGTGGTGATATGGCTGATCACCTAGTTCCTATAGACAACGCCAACTGATGATGCACAAAATTGATAGTGAGTTAATCATCCACACACGCACCAATGGGTGTAGCTGAAGAACAAAGAGAGAGAAAGAACCTACAGAGAGCATTGGTAAGGTGCCGGCCAAAGACCTTCTGAAGGTTAAGTCAGTTATAAAAGAATCTCCAAGAACTCAAGAATGTAAAAGCTAGGGAGAATTCACGTACTTTGATAAGTTTAAGGTTTGGTATAGTAGTGGAAAGCTGACTCAAATCCCTTGATGTGGGGGGTTTCCTTATGGAGAAGATACAGAGTTAAAGGTCCCGAGATCTTAGGGCTTCTCTTCCCATATATGGAAGATTTGATTGCATAGTAGAGTTTTGGGCATGGTGTGCAAATTATTTCCATGTAGAGGAATATGAATGGGGAGCACGCAAATCCTACGTGGAGTTTAAAGTAATCTATTAGCGGGGGATGGAAGGTCTTGGCTTGTCGGTTTTCCAAACCGATAGGTTAGGAGGATGCATGACATCTCTCGACGGATCCCTAATGACGGAGTCGATCTATATGGGAATGATCCGATGGGTCAGAAGGATGCATGACAGGTCCTTGATGATGGAGTTGATCAGCATGGTCATGATTTGATGGGTCAAAAGGATTCGTGATGGATCCCTAAGGACAAAGGTGATTGGTATGGTCACGATTTGATGGGTCAAGAGGATGTGTGACATCCCTCGACTGATCCTTGATGATGGAGTCGATCGGCATGGCGGAGTCGATCGGCATGGCGGAGTGTGTCGCATGGTGTTAGGGAAGGTACCTGACGATGCTTTTGGTTATCAAAGACTCTTTTGATGAGCTTATGATGCTTTTGGTAACTGAAGACTCTAGGGTGTTAAAAACTTTTTGGACGGTGAAAATATTCCCTATCATTATCAATGTTTGAGTTTGAGTTTAAGTTGAACTTGTTAGAGAGATAGAGTTTCACTCCATATTAAGTTTGAATTAAACAAAAATAATTTTGTTTAAAAAAATGATAATAATGAGTTTAAGTTTAAGTTGGATGTTGTGAAATTTTAAAGTAGTCACAAGTGTATGAACTTTACCCAAGTATAGTTTGACAAGAACGAGGTCAAATCCACAGGGACTTGAATGAATATAGGAAAATTAATCAAATCTTAACCAAATTAATTCTAATCTAGTTTACTAAAATTTGGTTGTTTGCAATTAAATATACTAAGAAAATATTTAAACTAAGCAAATAATTAAACTAAGCAAAGATATAATATAAAGTAGTAAAGAGATGTGAACAATCTAGAGAAAGGAATTAAGGTTTTGAATCCACATTGTAAGTCATACAGCATATATTTATGATCATTAATTTTTCCCAACTACTGCTTGATAACCTATAAATCAATCTTGCTATCATGGAAAATATTCTCATTAAAATCCTTGTTTTATAAATCAAAAGTATGTTTTTCTTCGCTTTTTAAGTATAAAATGAAATCATCAATTGTATTTGTTGACAAACAAATCACAAAAGATATCCAATTTTATAACCAAGAAATAATAAACCAGGCATTCATTTAATTAAGATAAATCCTAAATCATGAGAAAAACATGATTGAACTCATATCTAGAATCTCATCTTAGTCAATTGATATGAAGTAAGAACAATTTAAATCATTAAAGAACAACTATAGTGGGGAAAATCAAATCACATAAATATTACTGATAATCCTTAACAAGGTTTCATCCTCAACTCTAATTATAAATTTAGCTACTCATGGTAATGGAAATAAAACACAAGAATAAAATACTAAACATTAAACTAGACAAATAAAATAGAGAAAGAAATAGTCACAATGCTATTACGGAGAATAGAGAAGCCACATACGGCACTACCTCTTGCTCTAATTTTCTGTTTTGCATCCCAACCCTAGCACTCCTCTTCTAAAACTGACCTAAAGGCTTATATATGAAAATAGCCACCTTATACACTATGCTATAATCCTTATACAATCAGAATAAGGAATTCAAAAGCCACACACATGCAAGGGACTCCGTGGCCTTGCTTTACATGCTGACTTCAAGATTTCACAAGCAAAACCCGAATGGCCCAAAAGTCTCTCTTCTTCTCTAATTTGTATTTCTGCAAAGCAAGAAGAAAGACCACTAAAAGATATTCAAGACCTTAAGCCCACAAATAGATGTCTCTACCAAAGCAAACTTCCTTTTTCATTTATTTCTTTTCTTCTAGCATAGCTCTACTTCTTTTTTCTTTTTTTATCTTGCTTTTCTTTTCTTTACTTCATGCCCTCCAGGTCCTTCAAGTTGGGTTAGCAACTGATAATATATAATCAATTGCAAGATAGCATAAAAGTATGGCAAAAAATGCAAATATGAGAGTATTTTATTATATATATTCCATGCACATCATTGGACTTGTTAGAGAAATAGAGTTTCACTCCTAGTTAGATTTGGACTATACAAAAATAATTTTATTTAAATAAAATGATAAAAAGAAAGAGACTCATGGCAAATATTTTCTTTCAATTCTTTTTTGAGTTTGAGATTCACCTACAAGCTCTGCCACCCTCCTCTAACATGCGAAACCCTTTTTGCTCTTCAATAACTAATGATGCTGATAATATTAATTGGTTATTGATTAAGGTTATGATTTGTTTTCAATTATTTTTTTTTCTTAATCCTAGCATTTTTTTTTTACGTGAGTCTCTCTTTTTTTTTTTTTTTTTTAATATTTTTTTAAAAATTTTTTAATCCTAAAGTGAAGTTAAGTTTAAGGTTTTGAGGTGGTAATTGCTAAGGTTTTGAGGAGGGAAGAGAGAGTCCTAACATGAGTCTCTCTCTCTTTTTGTTAATACTAAAGTTTTTTTTTTTTTTTTTTTTTTTTTTAATTTTTAAATTCTAACGTAAGTCAAAGAAAAGTAAATAAGGAATTATTGTTAAGTTTTATTTTATTTTATTTTATTTTATTTTAAAATATTATATATATATATATATATATAAAATTGTGCTAAAATAGAAAATTGTGAGAGATTCAAAGGTTTCGGTTTTATGTATATATATATGTGTGTGTATGTGTGTATGTTGATAATAATGTTTTCGAGGACAAAGTAGTTGTAGTTGTACAATCTATGTACAGTATGTCAAGTAAAACAAAAGCTAAAAGTAAAGCCATATAGGCTTAAAAGAATATCAAAAGCATGTGGTTCTCATTGATTCTAAATTAAAAAAAAAAAGTTGTGGCTCTCATTGTTTTGTTGTGTATACAGCTAGCAAAGCACACAGTTTTTAAAAATATAGGTTCAGTTTGTTCAGTTGTTTTGTAACTTTTGATTTGTTAATCTCTCTTGAAGAAGAAGCTCATTTCAAGAAACTCAAGCAATACCGTGTTCGTGCTTCATGGTCTCTTCTCTTCCAAATCCAAATAGAAACAGTAATTTTCAGCCTCTCTTTTTCTATGAAGATCTGAAAATCTCACTCTGTGTGTGAAGATCTGTGTTTCCACACACATGGTTTGGAATCTTGATTGCTCCAAGAGGCTAACCTCTAATGCCATACTTTACTTTAGTCATTACAGACGCAAATCTAAGAGTTTTATCTACAAAGTGCATTGTTCTATAGATATGTTTCATTGATTTAGCAAAACTAGTTCAACCATCTCGGTTCCCCATTTTTTTGGTTGAACTGCCGGTTACCAATTTTATCTAGTTTTTTCTTCATTTTTGGTTTTTACGAATAACCAGACTAGATTAGTGTTCAGTTCCCAGTTGAACCAGCCAATCCAGTTTGATTAATTTAAATTTGTTGACAACTCATTTTGCAACCCGCATTTAACCTTACAAGGAGGGTAAAAGAGTAATTTTGCCTTGAAAATATGCATCTTGATTCTGGTCATTAGATACTTAATATCATTTCACCAAAATGATTTTGATGTTGTAATGATCAAATTGACTAGTCATAAACCCTAATCGAATCACCAGGTTGAAAGTTATAATCAAATCAAGTTTTAATGGCTAAGATGCACTATCACAAATTGAGTCCAACTATATGTGATAATGAATAATTGATTTTAATTGGTTATAAGTATAATCAATTTCAGATCAATGATGTATCATAATTTGATTGGTTAGGATTACATTTTATGGTAGGGTTGCACACACCTAATTAACTAGATAGTTAAATATTAATCACAAATTGAGTCCGACTATATGTAATTATGAATAATTGATTTTAATTGGTTATAAGTATAATCAATTTCAGATCAATAATGTATCATAATTTGATTGGTTAGGATTACATTTTATGGTAGGGTTGCACACACCTAATTAACTAGATAGTTAAATATTAATCATTCAATGAGTAATTTGTGCAATTATCTTTTAATTAGGGTAAATTTGGAACTAATTAGGTATGGAATGGGAGTGATTGGAGCCTATTAATGTTAATTGGAAACTAATTTGGGACCTATTAATGCTAATTGTGCTGAAATTATTTTCTAACAAATGACCTTTTCTCACCATTTCGTTGATACCTCTCAGAATATTTTGAATCTATGAATGAGGTTAATTTTTCCAGAAACTAGACATCTGGGGCTTCAATTTGAGCACAAGAATGAGACAATTCCTATAAGAATTGAGTAAGATATAATTTTTTGAATTTAGCTTTACAGGCTATTACAGTAGCTAGGAGAAAAAAACAAATTTTGCTTGCTCCTCATTTCCACCAATCTCTACATTTAATGCACCAGATTTCTCCAAAGGCTAAAATGAGGTCTAGATTCATGATTTTTTGTCAACCCTCATTAAATGGCATTCCATTCATATTTCCTTAACCATTACTATATAACCCCCCTTCTCCTTCATTCCCAAAAAAAAAAAAAAAACTCTTCTCCTCTCTTGAATTCTAGTTAAGTAGAGTAATCTTGTCATATCTTGGTCTTCCTGAAACTCAAGGTATTGAGTGAGACTCACTCTCCCTCTCCTAACTCTTCTTTTCCTCCACCCCTAGGACCTCTACCAAGAGTCTCCTTCTCTACCATATGAATCTTGCATGAAGGTATAATCCTTTTCCTTAACTTGTTTTTTGTGTTGCCATGATGAAAATTTAGGATTAAAGCATGATAGTAACTATTTAAATTCTCTTGAATATGTTTGGATGTTCTTAAATGTTCTTATGTGTTCTTCATATGTTCTTGGCTGTTTATCACATGTTCATGCATAACACTAATTTCGATCTTAAATTCACATAAAAAAACATGAAAAAGATGTTTTTTTTAACAATTCTTTTAAATTCTTGAATTTAGGATATCACCATACACACACATTCATTAGAATTTATCTTTCAATCCAAATGAAATGCTTAATAAATAGAATTAGGGTTTATTACATACACACACAATGAATTCAACATGCAAATTGATGAATAACATATTGGATGATGTGATATGAATGTTGGCCATCATAGTCTAAAAGACCGGTTTCACCAGGTAAGGTGAGTGTCTAACACCTTCTCACCTTGTAACATAGCCTCCGAATTTGTAACTAAGAAACAACACTATGTACTTTATCTTAGATTGTATTTAGGACCAAAGCCATGTAATTTTCTTATGATAAATGTAAATTCAATTGAAAATTAATAAAATGAGGAATTTTCAATTTTGGTTTTCTCATTTATCCCAATAGTTGAATAAGTGGCGACTCCATTGTAAAACCCGTAATCTAAAGGAGAAAATACAACTAGTCAGACCTCTATTTTGAGAGGCAATAACATGACTCCATCCATTCACGTGGGTTTGGCCCAACATCATAAAAACAAGCCGGGGGCGTGGTCTCTTACAAAATTAATTCTGATTGGTTAAACAATTAAAATTAATTAAATAATTTTTGGGATTGGTTAGTAGTTAGTGTCTAAAATAAGATTCTTTGCATAGGAATAAAGGGGATATTTGGATAACAATAAAATTGTGAATAATCTAGACTTTATCAAGATTTATTTTAGAGTATTTATCTACAAGATAATTATTGCTAAAAAGACCTGAATTATCTAGAAAAGAGTTAAAATTTTAGAATACGGATTAAAAAAACATGTCTAAGTGCAAGTCTCGGCTCAAGAAAACCTATAAAAGAGTCTAAAACGCACTCGAATATGAAAGCGCAGTTGGCATCCAAAAGTTCCTTTCGGCACTTTTGGAGTGTTGAATTAGGGTTTTGGCTCGACAGTCTTCGAGTGACGTTAAAACACATCCTTTTCGACATTTTAGTGGAAGGATGCGTCCCGGTTCGTATTCTAATCATCTAAGCTATTTTTTTGAATCCCTAGAGTCTATAAATAGAAACCACATCTCAAAATTCAACACACTTTTTCATGCTCCCAAATTTCTCATATTTTTGACTCCCCTTTCTGATATTCTCTCTCTTACATTAAAGAGATTTTAGAGGCTTTAGTCCTAAAATTTTCTTTTTTTTGTAGCAAGGATTTTTAGGTTTCAAAGACAATTGCATAAATTTCTTTGAACCCTAAAATATTCTCTTGAGAAAAAAAGAGTACGTCCATGAAAAGGTAGCTTTTCTTTACTTTTTCTTTTATTTCTTTTAATTTTGTGATGCATGAATAAATATGTGTTTAGTTTGATTTTCCAATGTTCATCTCATATGTTGTCAATATTTTCTTTATTAGAACATGTTTATGATGCTTTTATTGTTGAGATCTATTTTTTTATTTCAAAAAGCTACTTGATATCATATCTTTTCTTAATCAAAAAACTGATTTGCATCTTCATTAGATGCAGATCTGGATTTTTCTCAATCAAAAAATTGATTTACATCTTCCTTAGATGCAGATCTGAATTTTTCTCAAATCAAAAATTGATTTGCATCTTCCTTAGATGTAGATCTGAATTTTTCTCAATTAAAAACTGGTTTGTATCTTCCTTAGATACAAATCTGAATTTTTCTTATTTAAAAACTTGATCTACGTTTTCCTTAGATGTAGATCTAATTTTTTAGCATAACAAATTTTGAAATAAAAAAGGGATCATAAATAGTTGTGTTTGTTTCATTTAGTGCATGTAGCATAGATTTATTTCATGAATATAGTCCTCTTCTCAGAAAACCTTTTCTTATTTTTCTTTACACATATAAAAATAGATCTGATTTTTTTTTTCAATATACAAATTTGATTTTATTATTATTATTATTATCATAAGACATATCTGATTTTTCTTTCACCAAAAAACCAATTTTTTTAGTTCTAAAAAAACAGATCTAATATATATATTTTTTAAAATCAAAAGACTTTGTTTTATTTAATAAACACAGATATGAATTTTTCTCTCCGAAAACTATTTTCTTATAGATATAAAAATCGAACTGATTTTTCTAAACCAAATTCAATATTTTTTACTACAACAAAGATCTGAATTTTTAATAAAGAAGAGGATGCATTCATAAATAAACTTATGTGATTTAGTTTTGTGCATGTGTGCAACACATCATTCTTGTCCTGCATAAAGGGGTACATTGGTCACAAGAGTCTAGAAAACCAAACTCTGTCTGGGTGGAATGGGTGCCTAACACCTTCCCATTCCGTAACCTAGCCTCCGAATTTAGTGTCTTTGGATAGGTAGACCTAGGCTATATCTTTGTTTTTTTATTTATTTATTTATTTATTTATTTATTTTGGGTAGATTTTAACTAGGACAAAAAGCCATGTAATTATTTGGTAGTTTGTAACTAGGACCTAAAACCATGTAATATTCAATTTATCAAACATGTATTCTTTTTTATTTAATCAATGAGAATAGAACAATTTAGTCATGTATTTTGTATTTAGTTCTTCAAAAAAAAAAAAAAAAAAAAAAAAAAAAAAAAAAAAAAAATTTTTTTTTTTTTTTTTCTGTATAAAAAATAAGTGGCGACTCCACACCAAATCTTTTTTTTGAAAGGCACTTTTGTGGTCTCTCACAATGGTGACTCTGCTTGGGATGTCGAGAGCTAAGTTTCGTACTAGACTTAAGTGACCAATTATGTACCCTAGTTTTACATGGTCTTGCATGATATTGTTGTTTGTTTGTTTATTCAAGTTTGTTGAGATGTTGTATGATACTTTGTTGTGTGTATTGTTTGTTAAAAGATTTCCATAACTGTCATAGTGTGTACCATCAAAACAATATGTATGCACCCCTTTCAACAACCTGTGGTGGTAGTATCTGATGATGCAAAAAATCAGTAGTTGAGCTCCTCATTGTAGCAGGTGGACGAATTAGTGATTGGGGTCATCTTTGTTGGAGGAAAAACTTGCAAAATGAACTAGGTAGAAGAGTAACACATCGGTGTGGTGTTAGCCAAACCGCCTTCGATGCTTAAGTTAGTAAAGGAGAAGGATTCAGCAGAGTATAGACTAGAGAGTGGTTTTTCGTAGAGTATGAAAGCTCGAAAATGTGTTGAAAACACAAGAGCTTGTTTAGACCCCCAATTAAAAGATTACAGCTCGATTGATTTTACTCTAACTTATCTATGAAACGCAAACAACCGATACTACTCTAGTGCATAAACATGAACAACCAACAATAAAAGTAAAGCACAAGAGTAAGGGAAGAGAGAACGCAAACACAAGATAACACGCCGATGTGTTATCGAAAAGGAAACTGAAGAACTCGGCGAAAAACCTCTCCGCCGCCCTCCAAACGGTAATCGATCCACTAGACAATCAGTTGGAATACATATGTTAGCAAGAAACCCTCCAAGCCTAATCTACCCAATGTACCTAAGCCCTCCAAGCTCCTACTCCAACAAGGCTTCTTGGAACCGTGTCTTGTCTAGCTCTCCAGATCCCGCAATACGCCCGA
This sequence comes from Quercus suber, assembly GCF_002906115.3. NCBI lineage: Eukaryota > Viridiplantae > Streptophyta > Magnoliopsida > Fagales > Fagaceae > Quercus > Quercus suber. Next base: position 1,868,401 of record NW_027069526.1, on the reverse strand, counting down.
TTGCATCCACCAAGCCTTACTGGCTTCTTTTGGCAAATCCCCAAAGCTTCCCATGCTCCAAAACACTTTCTACACTTTGAAAAGGTGTGGGTTGTGTTTGGATACAAATTTACTCTCAAGGTATGATAATGGGAGAGGGATGGAGAAGAGGCTACAATGATTTCTCACTAAAGATGAGTGGCTCTCTCTTTAAAAGATGGGTGTGTGTGTTGTAGAAAACCTATCTAGGGTTTTTCTCTCTAAATGGCCTCTCATACATTTGTAGGTAATGAGGGTATATATAGTATGGTTGAAGGGTAAGAAAGTCATTCTTTACAATCCTCAAGGTAGAATATTTTGCGACTATCTCGCGGGAAGACCTTACCCGCGAGACACTCACGAAAACGACAGCCTAGTACAACTCTTCAGCTTCCAGTCATGTACTTCTCACATGACTCTTTCGTGGGTTAGCTTCCAGCGAGACACTCGCAAGATCCACTGATTCTTCATTTAAGTTTGAGTCTTCACCAACTTGATACTAAACCCAATACAATAAAATCTCACAAAATACAAGGAAATAAATTAAAGCAATTGCAACATTTTTTGTCATGGAATAAAGCCAACAAAAAACATAGTTATAAATCACAACTTTACAATCTCTCTCTTTGGCTATTTCGTGACAAAACACCCTATAATAGACTCTAGACGTAAACGTGAGTTTGAAAACAAAGGCAAAACTCACTCACACTTAAATCTAAAATCTGTGATGCACTTGGAACAAGACACCTGTAACCTGAAACACTTGCACAAAACACATTAGGCCTTCAAGGTAAATCAAGTGATAAAAGGACAAGTATAATGTAATAAGTAAAACGCGAACAAGTAAACATGATGTAGAACATGTGAGCAACTTGATCAAACATATGACAGTCATATGGAACTGACTACAATGATCATATAGCACAGCAAATGATCATCCCAAGCATGTCCAACACATAAGCACGATGCAATGAGAACAATAAGGCGTATCAAAGCACCATAAAGCAACGAGAAAACAAGAATAAAGTAAATCAAGATTTTCTCAAACAACAATGTCATCTCCCCCTTGGTATATGGATCTCCCCTATGACTTTCTCTTCCTACGAATGTGCACGAGGCAGAATTTCTCCCCCTAAGATTGTGCACGAGTCATATAAAAATGACGAAACACATTGGTATACTCTTCGATAAACTCTCCCTCTTTTTGTCACGAATAGACAAATGAAGCAAGAGAAAGGAGGGAAAGAAAAGAACATATGAACAAGGGTGGAAGATGATACATGAGGGGTGCAAGATGTATGAGAAAATGAAGCTCAAACGCAAAATAAAACTAAAAAAAAAAAAATGCTACAAAGCATAAAGAATGTGACATGCTAAGGATGATGGAACATGATATAGACCTAGGCATGACATAGACACAAGAACAAGTTATATGTGCTAAAAGGTCTAAATAGACTAAACTAGCATGAGTGAATGCAAAAACATTTTAAGTGTTCAAGTGTGTGAAGCAAAGGTGCATCTAGTGTGCATGTGAAATGTATGACCAATGTATGAATAACCACTCACGGGGCAAGGTGCATCTTTTCAAGAGAATTTTCAGCAAGTTTCTTATATTTTTCAACCAATTTATTGGATTCATTGAGTTTAGCAATCAAATCATCCTTTTCACAAATGAACTTGCTCAAATTCTTTTGAAACTTCTTAGCTTCTTTCTTCAAAAGTTTGTCAACAACACCCATATATTCAAGTAACATGTCATCACAATTATGAGAATTAACACTCATAAAGGCATTTTCACAAACACATGACATGTTACAATCAACAATATCCATAAAAGCATACAAAGCATTATCCATGGCAAAACACACAAGGGGTCAAGGATCACACTTAGGTAATAAAACCAAAACAAGTGTACCTGCTCTGATACCAATTGAAAGTTCAGAAATGTGTTGAAAATACAAGAGCTTGTTTAGACCCCCAATTAAAAGATTACGGCTCGGTTGATTTTACTCTAACTTATCTAAGTGCGGAAACAAGAGTAAATGAAGTGCAAACAACCGATACTACTCTAGTGCATAAACATGAACAATCAACAATAAAAGTAAAGCACAAAAGTACGGGAAGAGAGGACGCAAACACAAGATAACATGCCAATGTGTTATCGAAGAGGAAACCGAAAAACTCGGTGAAAAATCTCTGCGCCGCCCTCCAAGCAGTAATCAATCCACTAGACAATCAGTTGGAATACATGGGTTAGCAAGAGACCTTTCAAGCCTAATCTACCCAATGTACCTAAACCCTCTAAGCTCTTACTCCAACAAGGCTTCTCGTAACCGTGTCTTGTCTAGCTCTCTGGATCTCGCAATACACCCGATTGCATCCACCAAGCCTCACCGGCTTCTTTTGGCAAATCTCCAAAGCTTCCCAAGCTCCAAAACACTATCTACACTCTGACAAGGTGTGGGTTGTGTTTAGGTACAAATCTCTTCTCAAGGTATGATAGTTGGAGAGGGATGGAGAAAATGCTACAATGATTTCTCACTAAGGATGAATAGCTCTCTCTCTAAAAGATGGGTGTGTGTGTTGTAGAAAACCTATCTAGGATTTTTCTCTCTGAATGGCCTCTCATACATTTATGGGTAATGAGGGTATATATAGTATGGTGAAGAGTAAGAAAGTCACTTTTTAAAATCCTCCAGGTAGTATGTTTCGCGACTATCTCGCGGGAAGGCCTTACTCGCGAGACACTCGCGAAAATGATAGCTTGGCACGACTCTTCAGCTTCCAGTCATGTGCTTCTTACATGGCTCTCTCATGGGTTAACTTCCAACGAGACACTCGCGAGATCCACTAATTCTTCATTTAAGCTTAAGTCTTCACCAACTTAATATTAAACCCAATACAATAAAATTTCACAAAATAGAAGGAAATAAATTAAAGTAATTACAATATTTTTTGTCATGGAATAAAGTCAACATAAAACATAGTTGTAAATCACAACTTTACAGAGTATTTGTGTGTAATTAGGTGTACCTTGGGTTTCTAGTACTTTCTCCTTTTATGGTTGTTTGTTGCATTAATGGGCAATGAATTCTTGCATTTATGCTCAATGGCTAATATGTTACGGAATTCATGTCTGGTGTGTAGAGCTCATTTGTTAACGTTGCTTCGTCCGTTACTCTTTATCATTAATGAGCGTAATAAATGCATAACGTCTTCTTTGATCAATGACGGTTTTAATATCATTGAATACAGGGACATTTATCATCATCAATGGTTTTCTGCCCATTGGTCCTTCAGTTAAACTTTTGCCTGTCTGGTGTATTAAGCGTTATGCTTGTCATTAATGGAGGACTCATTCAGTATGTGCCATCGTCATTTGTTCGAATGACGAAGCTGGCTTGAAGGATGATGCTGGCTTGATGGACGAGGCTAGCTTGATGGACGGGGCCAGCTTGATGGACAAAAGTAGCTTTTCTTTTTTTTTAAGTTGAGGGTAATTTTTCTCCTCATCAGTTGCCCCCTCATTCCTATCTTTGTTTATGTGACAAGGCGGGAATAATTTTGAAACTTTGCCTTCCTCATTTTTTGTGTGCTCGCATTTATTGTGGAATGGTGCGTAGATTGACTACTTGAGCTTATGCTTGTTAGTAGAATCTGTATCATTGAAATGATTGTAGATTGATTACTTGAGCTTATGCTGGTCAGTAGAATCTGTATCATTGAGATGATGTAGATTGATTACTTGAGCTTATGCTTGTGAGTAGAATCTGTATCATTGAGATGATGTAGATTGACTACCTGAGCTTATGCTCGTCAGTAAAATCTTTATCATTGGGAAGATATAGATTGACTAGATGAGCTTATGCTTGTCAGTAGAATCTTCATCGTATAGATGATGTAGATTGAGAAATACACTTAACACAAAAGAGATATATATTTTTTTGCTTTAAGTAAACTTCTTTTCTCACCTTATTTATGAATGGGAGAAATTCTTACTTCACCTGTGGGAGTCTTGGTATCGTCTGTGTGAATTCGTCTTTCGTACAAACTCCCGCAACTTTTTTTTTTTTTATTGAGTCATGTTTATATGACGACTTTAGTTGTGTCTGAACAACTTATCATTTTTAGCTATGTTTGAACAAATTTTTTTTAAGTCATATTTAAATGACGATTTTAGTTGTGTTTGAACAACTTATTATTTTTAACCATGTTTAAACAACTTTTTATTGAGTCATGTTTGAATGATGATGTTAGTTGTATGGTGTGCTGTCGTAGGCAACCAAAAATAAAACCTATACTCCTAAAAATATATGTAGTAGTGCGAGTAAGGATTGTTCCCACAAAGAGTGTCTAGCCTAATTTTATGCTACATGAACAAGGAGAGGGGGTTTATGTATAATGAAAACAATTTTAAGAAAAACAACTAAGGAACAATTCAAATTAAAGTATCAAAATTAATCAAGAGAACAAACCTTGGTCCAAGTCAACATTCATCATCGGAATTTTATAACTGATCATTGATGCAAGTATATATCAATTCACACTTTGAATATTCACTTTTGGAATTATTTTCCCATCTCTCCTTGGTTGCAATTAATTAGAAAACAAGCGATCTAATTAACCCTAACTACTAAACAACCCAAGACAAGCGCTAAAGGTTTAATTTAGTAGCAGCCTTAAGAATTAGAGAGATCGATAAAGCTAAATAACACAAACACAAGCAGTTGCATTTAATTTAGTCGAGCATTCTTCCTAAGATCTAATAATTTCTGACGCAGCAAATCATTAAATCTTGGTTGCTTCACAAGTTAGAGAGATTAAACAATTACAGATTTGATATCTAACCTAGCAATAGATTGAAGCGAATAATAAACTAGTAGGCCTCTTACTAATTAAACGAGACAATCATGAAAATAGGCACAGAAGAACATCCGATATTCAAAGCATAAATTGAACAATAAAAACAAATTAGATCTCACAGTTTTATTGATTCCGAGACTTTAGTTTCCTTCGATCAAGTATAAACGTTTTAGCCACGCAGAGCCATGACAGAAAACTCAAAGGAGAAAATTAGAGAAGAGGGGAGAGAGAGGCGTGTGTGTGTCTCTATAATCCTGATTTCTCCTCCCCTTTTACATGTTAATTCCCCCTTTCCCAAGCCTACAAAATCTACTAAAAATATTCTAAATAATAACATCCAAATCTGACTAATTAAGGAAAAATATTAAAAATAAAACAAAGTCTTAATATAACTAGGAAAGTGATGTTTTTCAACTGGAAATTTCGTGCATCAGATCTGGAACCTTCCAAAAATAAACCACATCAGATCTGTATATTAGAATTTTAAGCAAAGGAACATTCCAAAATGTCAACAATGCAGGTGCAGCAACTTCAAGCCCAATTTCGACCTTGATGCCGCCCATATCTCTCAAAACTCAAAACATGAAAGTTGTAGATATTTGTCTTGGTGTTCCATAGCATCTTGACTCATATCATTCGGAGTTCGGGTGAGAGAGTTATACCTAGATTACGAAACAATGTCAAAGTTGTCTAGAATCACCAAATTAACTACGTTTTGCACTTTATGCCTTCATTTGCATCCTAAATCAAAATATAAGAATAATGAGTACATTTAGGCACCAAATAAATATAAAAGACTAAACATTAAAGGATAAAAATATGACATTTTGCATTCTCATCATTGTGTTTGAACAACTTATTATCTTTAGTTGTGTTTGAAAAAAATTTTATTGAGTCATGTTTGAATGACGATGTTAGTTGTGTTTGAACAACTTATTATTTTTAGCTGTGTTAACAACTTTTTATTGAGTCATGTTTGAATGATGATGTTGCATTGTGCTCGTGACTTAAAGTCATGGTATTGGAGCGTCTTTAGGTTAACCATTTTTTTTTTCGTTTATTGATGCTTGAATGATGGTCATATTAGTTGTGTTTAAAAAACTTTGATTTAGTCGACTTCAGTAATTGTGTATTAACAACTTTGATGGCGATGACGCCGTTGGCTGTGTGTGAACAACTTTTGATTTGAAATTTCAATGACGAAGATCCTTGGGACGTCTCCCAAGGATAACTCCTAAATGTTGCACATATTTTTTACTGATAAATAGCTCATGGATAATCATTGATAAATACACATGGATAATGCTTTCATGTATTATTGATTTATGAATGACAAAAGCAATAACTCTCGTACATACTGTTATGAAGACTAGGCAACTTGAAATGTGAAGTATTCCTTACTGGTAGCATTTCTTCAAGTGTGCTATGTTCCATGGTCGAGGTAACTCTTGGTTGTCTAAAGACTTTAGGTAGTAGGAGCCTTTTCTAGAGTGACAAATTACTTCGTTCCTGCTTATATCTAGGCCTTCTACTAGAACCAACATAGGTTGAGGCCATTGTGAAGGTGGTCCATCTTTTATCTACATTAACAATTGTTCAATAGACATGATTAGTAGAATAAAGTTATTAAAACTTGACCTTAGGTTTTCATCATGACATTAGGCATGACGATGTTGCACCATGTGACTTACTCCCATGCTTGTGCGTCTTTAGGTCTTCGTCATGACATTATTAGTCATGATGATGTTGCACTAAGTGAGTTATACCCACGCTTGTGCGTCTTTAGGTTTTCCTCCTTCATTTGTGGATCATGGTGAGGGGAGGAAATGAAGAAGGAAATACATCATGAAAGATATATGTATACACACACACACACACACACACATATATGTATGTATTTTTTTGAGTAAACTTATTTTTATGCCTTATTTGTGAATGATAGAAATTCTAGCAAGAGTACAAAAATGCAAACATGCTTAATGCTAAAAATGGGTTTTCAAAGGAAAAGTTCTTTTTATACTCCATGCCTCATGGGTGAGTGCAATTTTATAAGTTCCTCTCGTCTCTCTTCCTTCGCGACTATTGCACCTTCTGCATTCATATACTTTTGAGCTTTTTGGAGTAGTTCTGCTACTTTTTTTAGTGGACTCTTGGTGATTAAGAAGAAGAAATCTTTGGGTAACAACCCTGCTTAGAAAGTCGTTAGGATGACTTGATCTTCAGTTTATCTACCTACAGTAGCTCCTTATTGAATTGGGTCACGTACTGTCTTAGTGATTCTCCTTCTGCCTGTTGAATGTTGAGAAGATGATTGGTTAGCTTATTGTGTCTTTGCGCCCAATGAAATGATCAACAAAACCCGTGCTGAGTTGTTCAAAATTTGCAATAGTTCTTGAGGGTATCTTGCTGAACCATACCCTAACTGCTCCCTTTAGTGTTGTTGGGAATGCCTTGCATATCATCTCATCTGGGGTCATTTGCAAGAGCATCAGTGTCTTGAATAATTCAATGTGATCCAATGGATCCTTGGCACCATCATACTACTTCAATTGTGAGAAACGAAATTTTAGTAGAAGGGGACGGTTTAGTACTTCAGTAGTGAATGGTGAATCCGTCCTTCAAATCATCCCATCCAGATTCTCTCTGCCTCTGTCCTTCATAGCACTTTTAATTTCGTCCATCTCCTTCCTCATGTTGCAAAGCTCATTCTCCATCTTGGTGGAATCTTCTCCTGAGGTCCTGTCTCGCTTGTTGGCTTGAGAGTTTGATTCTTCTTCATTTCGGTTTTCACTTGTTTGTTGGCATTTGGCATTTTAGGATTCCATTGTCTTTCGTAATTCTTCATTCTGGTGAGTCAGCTCTTCCACATTAGCTAGGAGGGGCTGTATTTTTTGTTGTTGCACAGCTTCTAGTTATTGTACAGTTTCTGTTTCCATCTTGTACTTCGAGGAACTCTTTTTTCACTGGGAAAGATGACTCGAATGATTAGCGTCCCTATAGACGGCGTCAAATTGATGATGCAAAAAATTAGTAGTTGAGCTCCTCGTCGTAACGGATGGACGAATCGGTGATTGGGGTTGTCTCTATTGGAGGAAAAACCTATAAAATGAAATGGGTGGAAGAGTAACACACCGATGTGGCATTAGCCAAACTGCCTCCGATGCTTAAGTCAATAAGGGAGAAGGATTCAACAGAGTATAGACTAAAGAGTGATTTTTTGTAGAGTATTTGTGTGTAATTGGTCCTACCTTAGGTTTCTGGTACTTTCTCCTTTTATAGTTGTTTGCTGCGTTAATGGGCAATGAATTCCTGCATTTATGTTCCACAGCTAATATGTTCCAAAATTCATGTCTGGTGTGTACAGCTCATTTGTTACCATTTCTTCGTCTGTTACTCTTTATCATTAATGAGCGTAATAAATGCGTAACGTCTTCTTTGATCAATGAGAGTCTTAATATCATTGAATGTAGAGACGTTTATCATCATCAATGGTTTTCTGCCCGTTGGTCATTCGGTTACGCTTTTGCCTGTTTGGTGTATTAAACGCCACGCTTGTCATTAATGGAGGATTCATTTAGTACGTGTCGTCATCATTTGTCTGAATGACGAAGTTGGCTTGAAGGACTTGATGGACGGGGCCAGCTTGATGGACGAAGCTAGCTTTTCCTTTTTTAAGACGAGGGTAATTTTTCTCCTTATCAGTAACCATGGATCATCGGTCTTTATGAGATTCGGGTATCTAGTGGCAAACTCACCAACTCACCAACGCAATGTTCACTACATTACAAGTTAGGAGGTGTAATTTCCTAGCTATGGGAAACAATGAAACAACAAACCCACCCTACAATGTAATGTGATAGGCCAAGAATGTATTGACCCTTTGTGATATATTAATTGATTAATTAACTAAGTTTATTAATTAATCAAATTAACATGCAAAGCGCATGGTAGCATAAACATATCATCAATTATCTAAAGTATGCAATGGAAAATAAATTGACATGGTAATTTGTTTACGACTTGGAAAAACCTATACGGAAAAAATCCCACTGGGTGATTTTAAAAAGGTAAAGCACTAGTTCTGTGTTCCAAAGTTTTAGGTTCGGGGGCTAGGTAATTTTTGAAAATTCAACTTCAATTAAATCATGGCTGCTAAAATCAGTGTCTTTGTTTTACATTGACATTCACTTTCCAAGCTCTGTTAATGAGGGGCATTCTGTAGACACTTGTATTTGCACTTATGATTTAATCAAGGAGAATGATTAGAATGACTATCCATGTACCCAAAAATCATGGTTTCATTACATGCATTAATTTGTTCATTACATGAATTAATTTCTAACAGTTGTGACGGTATGCCTAGTTTCCAAATCGGATCATCAGATTGAAAGATATTGCATGATCAAGTTTGCATGGTCAGCATGCATTGTGTCTAGGTAGAGTTGACCATTCATGATTAATTTAAATTAATTCTGATTGGTTAAACAATTAAAATTAATTAAATAATTTTGTGATTGGTTGATAGTTAGTGTCTAAAATAGGATTGCTTGCATGGGAATAAATGAGATAGTTGGATAACAATAAAATTGTGGATAATCTAGATTTTATCAATATTTATTTTAGAGTATTTATTAGCAAGATAATTGTTGCTAAAATGACATAAATTATCTAGAAAAGTGTTAAAATTTTAGAATACAGATTAAAAAAACACGTCTAAGTGCAAGTCCCAGCTCAAAAAAACCTAAAAATGAGTCCAAAATGCACATGAACACAAAAGCGCGATTGACATCCAAAGGTGCCATTCGGCACTTTTGGAGTGCCGAACGACACTTTCAAAGTGCCGAATGGCACAAATTAGGGTTTTGGCCTGACAGTTTTCGGGTGACATTAAAACACATTATTTTCGACTTTTTTGCAGAAGGACGTGTCCCTGTTTGTATTCTAATCATCTAAGCTATTTTTTCGAGTCTCCTAGCCTCTATAAATAGAGACTGCATCTCAAAATTCAGCACCTTTTTCACGCTCCTAAATTTCTCATATTTCTGACTCCCCTTTCTGATATTCTCTCTCTTACGTTAAAGAGATTCTGGAGGCTTTAGGCTTAAGAATTTCTTTTTTTGTAAGCAAGGATTTTTAGGTTTGAAAGACAATTGCATAAAGTTCTTTGAACCCTAAAATATTCTCTTGAGAAAAAAAAGAGTACGTCCATGCAAGAGGTAGCTTTTCTTTACTTCTTCTTTTATTTCTTATAACTTTGTGATGTATGAATAAATATGTGTTTAGTTTGATAAAAAAGGGATCATGAATAGTTGTGTTTGTTTCATTTAGTGCATGTGGCATAGATTTATTTCATGAATATAGTCCTCTTCTCAAAAAATCTTTTTCTTATTTTTCTTTGCACATATAAAAATAGATCTGATTTTTTTTTTCAATATACAAATGTGATTTTTTTTTTATCATAAGATAGATTTGATTTTTCTTTCACCAAAAAACCAATTTTTTTAGTTCTCAAAAAACAGATCTGATATATATATATATATATATTTCAAATCAAAAGACTTTGTTTTATTTAATAAACACAGATTTGAATTTTTCTCTCCAAAAGCTATTTTCTTACACATACAAAAACATATATAATTTTTCTAAACCAAATTCAATATTTTTTACTACAACACAGATCTGAATTTTTAATAAAGAAGAGGATGCATTTATAAATAAACTTATGTGATTTAGTTTTGTTCATGTGTGCAACACATCATTCATGTCATGCATAAAGGGGTACATTAGTCATAAGAGTCTAGAAGACCAAACTCTGTCTGGGCGGAATGGATGCCTAACACCTTCCAATTCTATAACCTTACCTCCGAATTTAGTGTCTTTAGATAGGTAGACCTAGGCTTTATCTTTGGTTTTTTTTTTAGGTAGATTTTAATTAGGACAAAAAGCCATGTAATTATTTGGTAGTTTGTAAGTAAGACCCAAAGCCATGTAATATTCAATTTATCAAACATGTATTCTTTTTTATTCAATCATTGAGAATGGAACAATTCAGTCACGTATTTTGTATTTAGTTTTTTTTTTCTTATTTATTTTTTAAAAAAATAAGTAGCGACTCTATATCACTTACCCAAAAAGAGAGGTGTCTTTCAAAGCACCCAAAAATCTCTTTTTTGAGAGGCACTTTTGCGCTGTCACACATCTAAGCAATGAGAAAAGAGAAAAGAGAAAGAGTCAAAACACTCTAACTCGATCTCATAATTTCCTTTTACTATCTGAAACAAAGAAGAGAGAGGGGTAGAGAGCTTTATAGATCTCTCTCTCTCTCTCTCTCTCTCTCTCTCTCTCTCTCTCTCTCTCTCTCTCTCTCTCTCTCTCTCTCTCTCTCTCTCTCTCTCTCTATCTCTCTCTCTATGTGTGTGTGTGTGTAATTACCCATGTGCAATGTGCAATGAGTCATGAGTGTCTATTAGCACATTGAAAGATATTTGCTCTACAATAAAAGATATAAATAAAGTTAGTGCATCAAAAGGGGTCCAAAATTACAATTTTGATAAGGGTTTGATAAGTAAAGCAATAAAAAATTGTTATGTTTTTTTCAATAATTGTGAATTGAGGAGGGGCCAATATATATATATATATATATTGAGAAGGAATCTTGATAGGCCAATAATATATTAACCCCTTGTGATGAATTAACCAATTAATTAGCCAAGTTAATTAATTAATTCGATTAACATGCAATACGCGTGGCAGCACAAACAAATCACCAACTAAGTTAATATGCAGCAAAAAATAAAGTTAACATGGTGATTTGTTTACAAATGGGGAAAATCTCCAAGGTCAAAACCGCATTGGATGATTTTAAGGTTACCACTCCCAAGAATTCACTATTATCACAACAAGCGGTTACAAGTAAAGGATTCTTAGCACCTTATACCAACCTACAGTTGAACCCTTACCCCAATACACAATTGGATTTATTCTGTAGTGACAATTTCTCCTTTCAATGCACAGCTCTCAGTACGTGACTAACCAATTGATGCACGAATCCAAGTACGTGACTAACCACCAACTTGAGAAGGATTTTGGCTGCAAAGTTCTTCAGTTCAGCAACACGATGAAGATCATGAAGTTCCTTTGTTACAAAACCCTATGGTGTACAAACGCAGTAGTTTCTTGAAGAGAAAGATGAACTAGGACAAATTGTCTCCGATCACAATATGCTTGTGAAAAACTTTTGCATCAAGTTGCACTCACTTGCATCAACTATGACGGCCCTTAAAATAATCCTTATATATGTTTAGAGTTGTAAGAAAAGAAAACCCAAACATATATACATGGATTAGAGTGAAATCAGAACTGAAAATCTGATTTTCTTAAATCTCAATAGATAGGGTATCTATCAAGCAGCTGTCGAGTATCGGGCAAAAGCTGTCTTTTAAACCTTGATAGATGCTATCTGTTGAGTTTTAAAATCTAGCATTTCTTCACTTTTTTCTTGGACATACTTGCATGGTTTTAACACTTGGACTTGAACTCTTATTCCTTACAGTATTAAATATATCCTAGATTTACCTAATTACAAGTAAAGTGTGTTTTGTCAAAAGATTAGCTAATTCTATATTGACATATATTCCTAACATGATTCACATATGTCCTAAAAAAATTGAATAGTTTTATTAACTTAAAATGGCCGCATCAGCTTGCAATACATAATAAAACTATGGTGGAACATCATTCATCCACATTAACAAGTCTGGAATACTAATATCATATTTAGCAAAACTATGAGCAACATAGTTGCCTTCGCTCTTTGTATGAGAGTAAAGTAATTAATCAAAACCTTGAGAAAGATACTTTGCATCTTCAACCAACAATCCATATGGGGCCAAGTGGGGCCACTATTGTTTGATACATAAGAACTACTTTTTAAGTTTGGATGTGAGGATTATGTCAATGGATGATTTTATTTATTTATTATTATTGTTATATGTCTATAAAAATTGAATTTGTTTTAGTGACAAATGATACAAAATGGATATATAGTATCCGTTTGGATATTGTGTGTTTGCATTTTTTATTTTTTAGAAGTAGATTAACTGAGTTCTAGTAGGTCCTATGCACTGTTTATGGTACCCACAAACCTCTTTTTTTAACAAAATTTTCATTAAAAATGGGTCCCACGGCACTATTCACATATTTAAAAATTATTTTACTACAGTATTTTCAGTAAAATAAGCGGTATTCAAACGGACCCATAGTATAATTAATAGTTATGTCTTTATCTCTATTGATAGTTTATTTATATTAAATAGATGCTAAGATTTCATAATGATTTCCTTTTTCTACTACGCCCCCCCTAAATTAGAGCCTTGGCTCCATACTTACCCAACCTCCTACTATTACTTCTAGAAAAATAGTGATAACTTTTCATTGTAGTAAATCATTACAACCCTCTATAAAGAGTTGCACTCTCTCTAAGAAAGGTAATAACCAATGTGCACACATTGTTGCACATAGGCAAAGTTAAAACAAGCATAATTTTTGGAGAAAATGGGCAAATGCCCTTTGCGCGCAAATTATGTAGCGTTTTGCCTATTTTTCCAAACTAATTAGGAAAATGCATCTCTTTTGAAACTCGATTTGAGATAAATCGAGTTATGCCCTATAGTAGTGTTTTTAAGGACTTATAGTGGCGTTTTGTAACTCGACCTCCATGAACTCAAGTTATAAGTAAAAAAAATATAAAAAATTGCCTATAACTCGAGTTCATGGAGATCGAGTTACAAAACGCCACTATAGGGCTCCAGAATTTTTTTTTTTTTTTTTTAACTCGATTTATCTCAAATTGAGTTACAAAAGAGGGGAATTTTCCTAATTAGTTTGGGAAATGGGGCAAAACGCTACAATTTTTGCTCAAAAAGGGCATTTGCCAATTTTTTTCCCATAATTTTTTACTAAAATCACGTCTTGCATGAAATCGTGATTTCAAGTCACAAGTTCATTGCATAATTGTGACTACGTCAAAGATTTAACATGAGTACATTTAAGCACCATCTTATCAGAGATTTAAAATAGCACTTCTCTACTATTAAGAACAAGAAGAAGATGAAACTAAAGTTGCAAGAAAGATATACACATTTTTTTTTTTTTTTAATGTGGAAACCCTCTATATTTGGAGAGGAAGAAAACCACATGCACAAGCTAGTTGAATATTTCATATTTTCTGAAAATAGTTACAATGTGCTATTATGTTACAATGAAGAAAGAGAGAAGAAACAATGAAGATAAGAGAGAAAGAAGATGTGGGAAGAGGGAGAGAGAGAGAGAGAGAGAGAGAGCTTTTTATTCATTCTCCTCTTTCTTCCTTGAGTCTTTCATTCTTTAATAGTGGTGGAAATAAGCATGTGTCACTTTCCTAATGGGTAAAGTGTTTCGTTCCCATTGGAGAAGGACAAGGTAGAGTTTTGACAAAATGAGACCACATGAATTTGGTGCTTCTTTGATAGGTGTGCTTGTGCTTGCATTGCATGCAATAATGCTTCTTCGACAAGCTAGCCCTCTACTATAATACAGCCCAAACCTGTAGCATATGGCTGGAATTTGTTGTTGCAACTGTAATAGTCCTTGACTGATTTTGCCATTACTTTTACCAATCATCTTGGATGCATGGATAATAACTAATGGCTACATGCTTTCTCTTTTATACATATATTTTTTTCTTTCTTTTCTTATTATTCTTCTATGCCCTGGACACGTCGTTATGGCGGATTGGCTCATTATGAAGCAAATCTAGCATTCCCCATTTTTGGACTTGGTGACTATACACAAAGTGTGAAATAAACACAACTCAAATAATATGAATTTTTAAAAGAGTTGTAACTCTTCATTAAGAGGCTTATTGTTATCTACTAGTAGAGGACGGGATCTTGATCTTCATGCCATTCACGCAATTCTCTTTAATTTCAAATATTCTCTCATATTTGATTTCCACTCTTACGTGTAAGAATCAATCACTATGAAATAAAAACAGAAAAAGAGCATAACCAGTAAATAACAAAAAAAGCCATTTCTTAAGAGAAACCAGAAGAATTAACAGAAAGAAATAAATATTCTCAAAAAAAGAAAGAAAGAAAGATATCATCATCTCATTAAGATGTTTAATCTACCAAACCAAAACAATGGCCTTGTATCTGTTTTCAATAGACTACATTTAGATATTACAGATGGAATATTCTCACGACACCGTTGCCACCTACCATAACAAAAACAAACTATGATGTGTCAACAACGCAAAGTCTTGCAGCCATGCAAGCATACAAACATTTTTCAGGACAATCTGATCTATGCCTACCAACCCATCCTTCTTACCCTTCATTCATGATGACGCACCCTCGTATGCATCAATTCACTCTTCCAAGCACAAGCGTACCAAACTTTGTTCTTCTCAGATAATGACTACCAGTGCCACATACCTTAGCGGAATATATTACGTGTTAGGAAAATAGGGATTTGCAGCCATGCAAAAGATAAAAAGACATGCACATTGCACAACATAAAACAAAACCATTCTTCGCGTGCCAAAAGCTAATGCACTTGTTCCCCCTATAAATACCACCTTACCGGAACCCCCATCTTCACCATAACAGAGTTAAAAGCCCTCTCTAGATACGTTGTTGAGTTCCATTATGGCTTACTCCTATTTGATCTCTCTTAGCATTTGCTTTCTCGTTCTCCATGTCTGCTTTGCTCAGATAGACCAAGTCACACAGCGAACCCGGCTCCCTCAGCAGCACCGGTTTCAGACTGAGTGCCGCCTTGACAACTTAGATGCCCAAGAACCCTCTGAGAGCATTGAGTCCGAGGCTGGCTACACTGAGTATTGGGATCAGAATGATGATCAATTCCAGTGTGCCGGAGTGGCTCTACTCCGCCACACTATCCAACGTAGAGGCCTATTATTGCCTTCATATTCCAATGCACATCGCCTCTTCTATGTTGTCCAAGGCATGTACATATGCTTGTTTTCCCGAATATTATATATATCAATAAGTTATGCCCTAGTAATCACAATGTAAAAAATCTCTCAAAAAAGAAGAGAAGAGAAATGTTTAGTGCACATTCCTTAATGCACAAATAGTACATACACTCGGTTAGTAATTTAGATCATATCAATTCATTTTTGTTATTGTGAATACAGGTAAGGGTATTCAAGGGGCTGTTCTCCCAGGTTGTCCCAACACATACCAATCGCCGTTGCAGTTTGGAAACCGTAGAACACAACAAAGAATCGAAGACAGCCACCAGAAGCTTCGACCAATCAGGGAGGGTGATATCCTTGCTGTGCCAGGAGGAGTGGCTCAATGGATTTATAATGACGGTGAAAACCAGCTTGTTTTGGTCGGATTCTACGACACCTTGAATGAGGAGAACCAGCTCGATCAGAACCCTAGGGTCCGTAACAAGCATTGCTAAGTTGATCGCCCCATCATTTAATCAACACCAATATAAATTACTCTTCTTTTCTTGTTCTTTGAGATAAAAGGAAAACAATGAAAACTAAAATGGAGAGAGTCTATTTCACTATTAAGAATTTTTTTTTTTTTAATCAAATTGAGAATATCCCAATATTTAAATAAACACTGGAGTAATATTTAATATATACCATGAAAAATGGACTATTTTAAATGAAGAGAATACTAATACTGAAATAGATAAAAAATTGATATACTGAAATAATAAGGAATTGACATATCATATGTATGTTATTTGCTTGAGGATTTTCACTTTTTTTTTTTTTTTTTTTAAAAAAAAAAAAAAAAAAAAAAAAAAAAAAGTATTTGTATTTGTATTTGTATTTGTATTAATTAATTTATGATTTTAGGACTTCTACCTTGCTGGGAACCCACAAGAACAAAGTGAGCAGAGGAGCCAGAGGAGCCGGGGTCAAAGCCGCAGGGGCGAGCAAGATAACAATGGCAACAATGTCTTTGGTGGATTTGACAGGAGGAGTTTGGTTGAGTCTTTAAATATTAGAGAGGATTTGGTCGATAAAATACAATCCCGAAGAGAAGATCAGAGGGGCAATATCGTGAATGTACAGGATGATCTTCAGCTGATAGCCCCAGGAAGGGAAGATGACGAAGAACGAGAAGACAGACAACAAGAAGGAAGAAGAGTGAATGGCATTGAGGAAACCTTCTGTACACAAAGGCTCAAGCACAACGCTGTTGACCCACAACTTGCTGACTTTTACAACCCACGTGCCGGTCGTGTCACCACCCTTAACAGCTATGTCTTCCCCATCCTAGAGCGCCTCCAGCTTAGTGTTGTCAGAGGATTCCTCCACAAGGTAATTATAAGATTTAAGAGAGACACCGAAACAATTTAATTATATCTCTCTTTCACCATTTATTTATTTCATTTATAAAATTGGTATTAAATAAATTGTTTTGGTAAAATTCAATAGTTAAAATAAAAAATGGAGAATTTGATTCATGAACATTTCCTTTAATATTACTAGAAAGTGTCAGTTTAACTACAACTTTTTGGTTGTATTAAATGATAATAATTATTATTTTGATGATTCAATAGTTACAATAATATTTGATATGCATGCATGTATTGTTCCATGAAAGCATATTAATTTATGGAAAATTTTGTGCAGAATGCACTTGTGGGACCATACTACAACTTGAACAGCAACAGCGTGATATATGGGCTTAGGGGCAATGCTAAGGTTCAGGTCGTAGACGACAATGGAGACAATGTATATGATGGGGAACTTCGGGAGGGTCAGGCTTTGGTTGTGCCACAAAACTATGCTGTTCTTAAGAGGGCAAAGAATGAGGGATTTGAGTGGGTCTCATTCAAGACCAACGACAACGCCATCACTAACCAACTTGCTGGACACCGATCAGTCCTCCAGGCATTGCCACTAGATGTGATAGCTAACGCATTTGACATTGATGAGAATGATGCTTTTCAGTTGAAGAATAATAGGGATGAGATAGGTGTGTTTAGCTCATCAGAGAGTTCACAGAGGAGGAGGGATTAAGCTTACTGTAATCAAATTGAAGTAGTTGTTTGTGTTTTTAAGGAATAAAGTCCTCCAAAGCTCAGAGAATAACAAGTTTGGTACTCACTATGTAATAGTTGTATGTAAGTGTCGGCGAGAATGAAAGTTTCTTATCTTTGAGTTAATAATATACTCTTTTCCATCTATGGAGTTTCTTCCACCAAGCTTAAACTCAATAAATGTTTTGCATATCATTTTATTATCCAATGATATTCATATTCCAGTACTATATATAATCAACTAAGAGTAAGATTTTCAATCACATAATGAAGTTCATAAAATGCTTATAAGCCTGAAACAGTAAGGGAGAAGTATCTTGATCATTTCTCTTTAATGATTTTCCAATAAACTTTGTAATCATAAAAGTGCATCTCACTTTATTAACGAGTTCTAATAATTGAAATTGGAAATTCACAACACATGGTTGTGTGGGGTCTAATGTATCTTCTATCATCTTTTGATCTATAATTGATAAAAGTTATTTATGAGTGACTTAAACTCAGCTTGGGAAAATATTTTATATTCTTTTATTTAGCAAACAATCCAAGCTTGATTTTAATCATCAAACGAGTCAGGATCAAACATAATAATATATTTGTGAACATGAGATTTGATTTAAGTATTGTAGGTTTTATTGTGTCAAAATTTTATTATAATTAACATTCAAATACATTATATATATATATATATGTGTGTGTGTGTATTTTTAATTTGGTTGATGTTCAAATTCTGAAAATTGAAGTTATTACAAAATTTTTTGGTTGAGACAATTGGATTCTTGCACCCGCAAAATTGACTCTTGTCAAGGATTTGAAAATCAATTGGGAAGAATTCCACCTTACTATGGCTTGACCTTTAAGCGAACTTGCCAAAACTGGAGATATCAATTACAAACTTCTCTACAGTACCAATCTTTAGCCTCTCTATATAAGCCCCATTTTTCACAAAATTTGTAAGTTGAATACCAATATTGAAGAGCTAGCTAGAAAGAGACCAAAAACCCTAGAGTTAAAACATTCTTATTCTCGCTACCTTCTTCCTCTCACATTGCCAAATCCTATGAAAGGAGATTAAAATTAGCACACACACATTGAAAGTTTCAAAGTTCATGTTGTATATTGGTGCTTAAGAATCATTAGAGAGCAATCACAAATCTCCAAGAGACCTTGAAATGATCAAGGAGACTTGATCATACAGTCGGCAACTCAGCTTGCTGATCCGGTGTTAGAGTGAAGAAAGCACTCGTGGAGTTGGTTGATGGTAGATGTTTGGAAGGCCTGAGTATAGAAATACTACTAGACTTGGAAGGTTTTGGATGTATTATGTACTGCAACTATTTACTGTAGTTGATCATTTTTGGCAGTGAGGTTTCGGAGAGGTTTCTCCACCCTATTCTCAAGTTCTCCTATTTGATAACACATTTACTGTTATCTTGTGGTATTGTG
Organism: Quercus suber; assembly: GCF_002906115.3. Taxonomy (NCBI): domain Eukaryota; kingdom Viridiplantae; phylum Streptophyta; class Magnoliopsida; order Fagales; family Fagaceae; genus Quercus; species Quercus suber. The sequence goes on along the minus strand of NW_027069526.1, from coordinate 1,848,997 downwards.
TCTTTAATTTTCTGTAGGTTTCTCATTTTATTTACTTTAATGTTTTAATCCATGCATATGTTGGTATCTATGCTTATATCAATTGGTTAATCACGTAAACTTGATGTTAATTGAAAGATAAGCCTTAATTTATTAAGCCATAATTTAAAATTTGGGGTCTAAATCAATACCTAAGTTGGATTAGGTAATTCTCAAGTACATATAATATTTTATGTCTATATGTATATTTGTCTAAAAATATATTTATATAGACTTGAGATTAAATTGTGTAAGTTTGTAAATAAATTCATATGATATTTAAACATTATTTGTAATTTATTGATAGTATAAAATTTTATTTGCAATAAAAATTATATATAATTTTTAACAATACAAGGTTGGTGAAACTATATTTATAATTTCAAAAACAAAAATATTCAATCTAATTAATTCAAATAATATAATTTCAACTATTATTGAACATTATTATATATTTGTGAATGAGTAAAAATTTTATTCATGATATATATATATATATATAAAAGAAAAGAAAAAATTAATTTAATAGCTTGTGGAATTTGAACATTATTATATATTTGTGAATGAGTAAAAATTTTATTCATGATATATATATATATATATATAAAAGAAAAGAAAAAATTAATTTAATAGCTTGTGGAAAGAAAAAAAAAAATTCTTTGAACATTTCAATGTCATCAATACTTAAATTTAAGAAATCCAAACTTATTTTATGAGGTGCTCATAATTTTGGAGGTAAGAACATTGCTGAACCTAGATATTTTAGGAGTAATAATCCCACTAAGGTTAATAACACTGAAAATCCTAAAGAGAAAGTAGGTCTACCTTCAAATAATTCTATGGGGCAACAATATTTTGAGTGTCAAGGGTATGGTCATATAAAATCTGAATGTCCTACATACTTGAGGTCTAAAGGTAAGGCTATAGTTATAACCCTTAGTGATGATGAAGCTTTTGATGATGAGTCTAGTTGTGACGAGGATGGAAACTTCATTACTTTCACTGTTACTGCTATAGTTGATGAAAGTATTGCTGTTGAAGAGAACCCTTCTGATAGGGAACTTTCTGAGGATGCAGATTTACAAGAAGCCTATAATAAACTTTGCAAAGTTACCACAAAGGATGCTATGAGTGTTGATTTAGGCTTAAAGAAAATTGCATCTCTTGAACTTGAAAAGAAAATTTTGCTTATGAAACTGTTTGATGCTAATGAGTTGTTGAATAATGTGAAAATTGAGAACATGTTTTTGCTTGATAAAGTTAAAAATTTGAAACTTGAATTATCTATTGTTAGAGAACAAACTAATAGTTCTGCAAGCTCCAAACTTGATCACATGCTGAGTATTCAAAATTTTCCATCTGACAAAACTAACTTAGGTTTTATAGAAAGCATCTCTGTGCCTGAACCCCATTCCACAAATTTTGTTCCTTTTATTGAACCCCTTGTGAGCAAGGTTGTCAAACCCTCTATGAGTGATGCTGTTAAACCTGTAGATGTTATACCTTCTAGGAAGATTAGGGTTGATCTTCATAAGTCTAAACCTAAGACTCCTAATCCTCCTAAGGGCAAGTTGCAAGTTAAACCTGCTTGAGTTTGTAATTTTTGTGGAAAGTCTAGGCACATTCGTCCAAACTGTTTCAAGTTGCAAGTTGCTAAGCAAACAAATAAGCCAAAAGTACTTGTGCCTTAAGCACAAGATTCTATGGTACTTATTGGTGAATTGGTAAAGGCTCAAAACCTTTATTCCAATCTTGGAGTTGGTCATCATTCTAATGTGAAATAAGAACTCCAATGCTCAAGGTGCATCTAAAAAACTTTTGATGCAAAAGGCTCAATCTAATTGAGTATTTCTAACATGGTCCTTGTGCTTCATCGCTTTACTCTTTGTGACCATTTTCCTTGCTGTTTTGTTTTCTTTGTTTTTTAGGATTTGCATTGTATAACATTCATGTATTTCATTCTAGGTTTATTTTATTTTTTTTAAATAAAACAAAAAAACAAAAAAAAGGGAAAAAGGAAGCATAATGTGTTTTGCATTAATTTTTCTTGGATTTGAAATCAAGGTTAACCAATTTATTTTTACATAACATGTTTATGTACCTTGTTTAGCTTTGATGAGCTTATTTCTTGCACTTTACTAGTTTTAGCTTAGTAGTGCATGTTGTGTGGGAAGATGTTTATAGTTTTTGATCACTTTGTCTTGATTTTGATGTCACATGCCTTTGATTATCGAACTTGATCTTATTGAGAAAGACATAAATAACCATCTCATCACTGTTTACTAGCCAATTATGAATACCTTAGTGCATATCATAAGATTCTGTGCTCGAGAAAGTGTAGCACATGCACAAAAAGAATATAAGGTGTAACCTTGGTTTAAATGCTAAAATTGGTGTGTACATTATTGGACTTTAAGTTAACTCAATCAAATAAAATTTGTGTGTACATTATCCCAGATACTTTAATAAGTTTCTGCTCAATTAAAATTAGTATGTACAATACGAGGCAAATCAAGAAACTTATATGATTGCATACTTTTATTCTAGGAGATGTGGGAGTTATATGATATAACTCTTTAGGTGATAGTCACTTTCAAATTCTATGTGATGAATTTTGTAGACTTTGTACTTGATTTATATTTACATATCACCTCACATGTATTTCAAGTTTTCACTAGTTGTACATACTACACAAGTTATTCTTTGCTAAACTTTGTACATGTTATTGTGTGTGATTTTGGTTTGACCAACCAAGTTTGAAAATTCCTAGGATTTTATGCAAAACATGTTTGCTGTTTGAGAATATAAGGTGAATTGATTGAAAATCTTAATTTTGGGAAATCTGGCTTCAAAATATGTGTTTTTGAAAAGCATTTCATCTCATACTAATGCATTTTCTTCCTAAAATTCAATGCTTTGAGGAATTTCTGCATAAAATTGCTTTGTTTTTCAAAAATTTGATTTTTCCAGAATTTTGATCGATCAAACCCGTTTTTCGACCGATTGAAATTGCGATTAAAATTTTGGTCAGCCTCTATCTATTTCGATTGGTGCTCGATTGCTAATGGATCAGTTGAAGCATTTTCGACCAATCGAACCTATTTTTCAATTGATCGAAAATCGTATAGAGAGTTTTTAAAAACCTTTGTTTTTCATGTGTTCTTCACTATTTCAAACTTTTTCAAAACACTTTTCTCTCTCATTCGATTGGTCAAGGCTACCAAAGCAATTTCTTGTCATTTTCCTCCAAAAATTTTGTAAGGTTTTTCTCATCTAAGGCCAGTAAGACCTTTTTACCCTTCCTTTTGCATTTATTTTCATGTTTCATGCATTAAATCATGTATTTTGGGGAAAATTTTGAATTAATGGATTTTTGGAGTTTTTGTTCATTTAAGCTTCCTCTTTCCAAATTGATCAATGGGTTTTTGTTGTAGGATTATATACAACTGATCTATGTGGTTTAGTTTGATCAATTTGGCGATTTGTGAGAAATTGAAAATTTCTAGGGCTTGAATATACTCGAATTGGGGATTTTGTTAAATTGAGCTTTAATTGATGAAATTGGCTTGTTTGATTGATTGATTTGGTCATTATAATTTGTTAACTATCTTGTTTAATGATCAATTGGTCCAATTTCTTGAAAATTGTATAATTGGTTTTTCAAAATTTGGGTTTTTGATATAAACTCTATGCTCAAGCCAATTTTGTTATTTTAAAGCTCAATTGAACATATTCTCACTGCATTAAAGTATGCATCATTTGCTTTTACTGTTCATGCATCGTATAGAATTATTATTTCTATATTTTTGTGCTAACTTGCAGTCTACCCTTGAGTTTTCTTGTTTTCTCTTTTCTTGGTTCTTTTCTATTTGTCCTATTCCAACCTTAGATCATGGTTAGGAAGACTAGAGCCCATAGGACATCTACCTACACCTCTGCTCCTTCTTTTGATAGTGCGAGGTTTCCAAGTGAGAAAAACCAAGAGATGTTTGAGAAGCTGAACCTTAAGAGAAACATTTGGGCTGAGAGAAGGGTTTTGTTAGATGAGCTTGATCCTGCCATTAAGGCTAATTTTAAGCATATGGGCTAGCTACCATTGTTGGATATTGATCATCCACCTCCAACTACCCCGATTAGAGAGTTCTACTTAAACCTCTCTATCCATGTCTATGATTCCAACACTTTAATTTAGAGTTGGATATGAGGTGTAGAGTACACCATTACTCCTTCAATAGTGGCTGATGCTCTTGGGGTACCAGTGGTCCAACATCCTGTCTACCCGTATGATAAGTCTCTTCCCCTAGATGACATCATGTCTTACATCACTGGGTCTTCTATCCAGTGGGGTTCTGATTCTCAAATCACTATTACTAAGCTCACTGAGATCCACTATCTTTTCTTTAGGATTGTTCGTTATTCCTTGTGGCCTATCTCTCATCTGCACACCATTCATTTGGAGTGTTGTGCATTTTTGTATGCCTTAGTTACAGATGCTTCTATTACTTTTCCTCATCTTTTTATTCGTTCTTTGAACGAAGTTCATAGGAATAGTTCTGTTGCTCATGCTTTTTTCTTCTTGGTTTTTATTCATCGGATTTTGTTGCATCTAGGTTTAGATGAGTTTTCGGTGTCTGAGCATGTCCATGTTATCGCTCCCGTAGGTGCCACTTTTCTTAGGCAGATGGTTACTTAGTTGAAACCGAGCTCTAAACGCCCTAAGGTTGAGTCTTCTGGTGTTGCACCTCCTCCTACCTCTTCTATAGGTACTACTTCTGCTAAGGCTTCTGTTGATGAGTTTTGTGCTTTGTGAGCAGATTTGGAGCATTTTAGATGATCGCCTCCACCACCTCCTTTTGATAATGAGTGAGTGCCCTTTGGCAATTCGTCACAAAAAGGGGGAGTACATTTGTAGAGGAGATTTTTGTATTTGTGGAGCTTGTGGAGCTTTTAGATTGTATCTAGGTGCTTTATTTTGTTTTTACCAATTTTGTTTTTTTTTTTACTCATGATGTATTTTGTTTGGGTTGTCCATGATAGGGGGAGATACATTTTTGATATATGTTTCTTGTTTCACATTGTGTATTGATTTATATTTATGAGTTATTCATGATATATGTCTTTATTTTGTGTAATATGAAATCAAGAAGTTATTGTGTTTTACTTTTATTTTTCACACATGCGTTTATGCGTTTGTTAAGTGTTTCAGGAAATATACAGGTTGATTTAGTCGTGCTACTGTCTACACTTGCAACTAATAGATAGTAGTTAGGTTGGATTTGTTTTGTTAGGCAATGTTTTTGTAATGGGCTGTTCTATGTAAACTTTGAAAATTTTGTTAGTTTGTGTTTTGTCACGGATTGCCAAAGGGGAAGTTTGTTAGGTTCTAAGAATTAGAAACTAATATATTAGAACTTCATTTTGTAATGTTGGCAAACCATGATCAAAACATTTTAATCTTGTTTAGACTTGCTCAAAGTATATGCTTTTTATGTAAAGTTGGAATCAAGTTGCTGCAGGACTTACTGTGTAAATCTGTCTGGCTCAATTAATCGAGAATTAGACTCGACCAATTGAAAGTCATGCAGATTGTTTTTTCTGCAGAATTTCCAACTCAGCCAAAGCCCGTTTGACATGTAGGGTTTTATGTTTTACTCTTAGTATAAAAGAGAAAACACTAGCCACGTTTTGAGGTTGCTCTTTATGCTGTGTGTGTGAATCTTCTGTGGGATCTAGAGATGTTTGCTTTCACACATACTTAGAGTTTCCAAGATTCAAGATTATGTTAAGAACTTGGTGATCATTCAATTGCAGATTCAAGAGTTTAAAGATACACAAGCGGAAGTACTTGTACTTGCTACGAATCCAAGAAAGAAGTAGGCCGTGAACTCGGAGCTATCATAGGGTTGTGGTAGTAAGTTTCCTACTCGAGGTAGCAATAGAATGTTATTGGTCTAAGTCTCTATTATGTAAACTTCAATTCTTTTATAGTGGATTCAATTTTACCTTAAGGATAGCTAGATTGAATCTTCCCTAGGTTTTTTATCTGTTTGGTTTCTTGAGTTATCATATCTTTGTATTCTTTATTTTCCGTACTTTACATTGATATGATACGTTTGTGTTAACCTAGATCTGATAATTTGACTAAGTAATCGTTTGGCTAATTAACTAGGTTAATCTTGTTGTATTTTAAGGAGTCTAAAAACAAACATAGAGGCCTATTGTTGCCTTCATACTCCAATGCACCTCGCCTCATGGCCCTCATCTATGTTGCCCAAGGCATGTGTATATATATATATATATATATAAGTTATGTACTAGTAATCACAATGTAAAAATCTCTCATAAATATGTAAAAATATATATACACTCGGTTAGTAATTTAGATCATGACAATTCACTTTTGTTTTTGTGAATACAGGTAGGGGTATTCAGGGGGCTGTTCTCCCAGGTTGTCCTAACACGTACCAATCGCCGTTGCAGTTTGGAAACCGTAGAACACAACAAATAATCGAAGACAGCCACCAGAAGCTTCGACCAATCAGGGAGGGTGATATCCTTGCTGTGCCAGAAGAAGTGGCTCAATGGATTTATAATGACGACGATAACCAGCTTGTTTTGGTCGGATTCTACGACACCTTGAATGAGGAGAACCGGCTCAATCAGAACCCTAGGGTCCGTAACAAGCATTACTAAGCTGATCGCCCCCTTATTTAATCAACACCAATATAAATTAATTTTCTTTTCTTATTCTTTGAGATAAAAGGAAAACAATGAAACTAAAATGGAGAAAGTCTGTTTCACTATTAAGAATTTTTTTATCAAATTGAGAATATCACAATATTTAAATTTAAACACTAGAGTAATATTTAATATAAACCATGAAAAATGATTATTTTAAATGGAGAGAATACCAATACTAAAATAAATATAAATTGATATACTGAAATAGTAAAGAATTGATATCTCATATGTATGTTCTTTGCTTGAGGATTTTAGTTTGTTTTTGTTTGTATTGATTAATTTATGATTTTAGGACTTCTACCTCGCTGGGAACCCACAAGAACAAAGTGAGCAGAGGGGCCGAGGTCAAAGCTACAGGGGCGAGCAAGATAACAACGGCAAAAATGTCTTTAGTGGCTTTGACAGGAGGTTTTTGGATGACTCTTTAAATATTAGAGAGGATTTGGCCGATAAAATACATTCCTGAAGAGAAGATTAGACTTAGAGGGGCAATATCGCGAATGTACAGGATGATCTTCAGTTGATAGCCCAGGAAGGGAAGACGATGAAGAACGGGAAGACAAACGACGACAAGGAAGAAGAGAGAATGGCATTGAGGAAACCTTTTGTACACAAAGTATCCGTTTGAATTGCGATGAAAGTCTCTTGCGTTTGCATTTCATGTTTTCAGGTGTGGGGCCCATGGCTTCAGTGCAGGAAGAGAAAAGTGTTTTCAGCAAAATTATGCTTTTCTAGTAGGTTATGTACATTGTTCATGGGATCTGCAAGTACTTTATTCAACAAAAAAACTTTAAAATTGTGTCCCACTGTATGATTCACACATTTAAAAATTATTTTACTACAGTGTTTTCAATTTTCAGCAATAAGCGATATTCAAACAAACCAGGCTCAAGTACAACATTGATGACCCACAACGGTCGTGTCACCACCCTTAATAGCTATGTCTTCCCTGTCCTAGAACACCTCCAACTTAGTGTTGTGAAAGGATTCCTTTATAGGGTAATTATAAGATTTAATAGAAAGACAAAAACAATTTAATTACATCTTTCTTTCACTATTTATTTATTTCACTCATAAAATTGGTATTATTATTATTATTATTTTTTGTAAAATTCAATAGTTATAATGAGAAATGGGGAATTTGAATCATGAACGTTTCCCTTGACTTGACTAAGAAGTGTCAGTTTAGTTACAAGGTCTTGGTCATATTTAATTTTTCACAACTGTGGCATGGCAAAATGTGATTGGTAAAAAAAAAAAAATGGTCAATCCATGTATAAGTAATAGTTAACTACTAACATTCTGCCACATTAGAGTTGTGGCAAAAAAGTTGTGAAATAATTTGTGATCCTAGAACTATTCTAATAATAATTAGTTTGATAATTCAAGAGTTGCAATAATATTTAATATGCATGCATATATGGTTCCATGAATGTATCTTAATTTATGAAATAATTTTGTGCCGAATGCACTTGTGACACCATACTACAACTTGAACAGCAATAGCGCGATATATGGGCTTAGGTGGCAATGCCAAGATTCAGGTCATGAATGATAATGGAGACAACGTATATGTCACGCCCCGAATCCAACTATAAAGATAGGCACGTGACAACTGTCGCACGCTTATAAAGTAAGCACCCTACAAGTGTGCAAGTCCTTTTTAACAACTGAAATTTATCCTCAAAAATTAAATTAAATTAATCCAAAATACCTCAACAATTTCTTTATGAATAGATCTCCAATAATTTAATAGGAATAAAATCCAAACCTCATGTACATAATGCCAATTGGCCAATAAATATAAAATAGAAGACCATCAAATCCCAAAATCACTAAGCTTATTTTTTCTGCTTACAACACAACATCAAAACTCGCAGAACCTTGCTATTCTTCATAATCTGAAATTGGAGTAGAAAAAAGGGTAAGCTGACAACTCAATAAGTAACCAAAATCCTCATAAGTTCTATCAAGCAAATAGATCTGTAAAGTATAAGATATAATATGTGTTTTCAAAGTTATATTATACTATGTGTTTTCAAAATACTGAAGACATTTCATAGTCATAAAATAATAAGTTGCACATAGATCACATACTTTAATCTTAAAAATATATTATGGATGGTTTCGAAAAGAGTCAGTTTTCCATATATAAAAAACTATAATTTACAATAGGTTCCAAAAACACATAAGCAGTTTTAGTGACTTAAAATAGTTCAAACACTCAAACATTTTCAAAATCACATATGTAGTTTTAAGAACTCAACATAGTTCAAATATTCAAATGTAATTCATATTCTTAACAATCTTATAACTATGGTCACGCTATATCCCCGTGACTGGGCATAACAACAGATTTGTAAAGTAATAAGATATAATATAAGTTTTCAAAAGTTATGATATACTATGGTTTTTCAAAAATAACTAAAGAAGTTTCATAGACTTAAAATAATAAGTTGCAAATAGGTCACATATTTTAATTTTACAAATATATCATAGATGGTTTAGAAAGTAATCAATTTTTCATATATCAAAGCTATAACTTACAATAGGTTCCAAAAATACATAAGCAGTTTTAATAACTCAAAAGAGTTCAAATATTCAAATGTAATTCGTATTCTTAACAATCTTATGACTATGGTCACACTATATCCCCATGACTAGGCATCAGAGTACCAATGAATAACCCCTATTAGCTAGGTATCAGAGTCCCAATGAATAACCTCCATTGGTTTGGGCATTAGAATACTAATGAATAACCCACATTAGCTGGGTATCAGAGCACCAATGAATAACCTCATTGGTTTTGGTATCAGAATACCAATGAATAACCCTTATTGACTGGGTATCAGAATAAATTCATAATCAGATAAGAAATAATCATATATATGAAATCATATTTTCTAATAAAAATATATCTTATTCAAGCATGTATATAAAAATCATATACTCAGTATTAAAATATATATGTAATAATCCTTTACTTGAAATCAGTAATACAATAGAAATAAAAATTCTCACAATTATAAACAATGTTTAGTAGTTAAAAATACATTAATATAAGCAAAATAAAACTCAATTAGGATAAGGTTACTTACCTCCAAAAGCCATACTAAAAGGAACTTCTCCTTAACACTTCTTCTAAAATCCACAGATATCACCTAAAACAATTTTCAAATATTTCTACTCAATAATCAAATAATTTAAAAATGACTTATAACGGTACCCAGCCAGAAGAGAGACTACTAAAAATATCCAATATCTATCCACTTATCTCACACCAAAATTCCACCTAATCATAATATTCAGAGAGAGAGAGAGAGAGAGAGAGAGAGAGAGAGAGAGAGAGAGAGAGACTCTCTCTATATATATATATATATATATTCTGTTACCATTAATGCCTTCAAAGATAAGGCTATAGCACTTAGTATTATGTCACACTAGGAAAGACAAGGATGTGGGCCATCCTTCAAGTGCTGCACTTACATTACAGCTTCCTTCTTCTTCTTCTTCTTCTTTTTCATGATGGCATGTCAGAACTTAAAGCTACGTGCAAGCTGCACAACAGGGTTTTCTTTTTCATCAAGTCCCCTAGTTCGCTACTGTTATTCAAAGAAAGTCTGTGCAAAACACCAAAACCCTTAAAAGAAAATTTGCGGCTTAACAGCGTAAATTTTCTGCAGTAACAGCGTCTAGTATATCGAAAATAAATCCAAACTTTTCTTCGTTTGCATCATTAAAACTCTTGAATAATTAAATAGTTTTACTTTTGTCCAAAATATGCGCACAAAAAAAAGAAAAAAGAAAAAAAAAAAGCTCTAATTCCAAATAAGACCACACCACGTGTGAATAAAAAATAAATAAATAAATAAACAAATCAAAGCGTCATGTACACGCTATTGAAATCAGCGGTAAAAAATTACTTTTTAACCATGTGGTTTCACTGTTATTATTCTTAATTCTTAATCATTCAAACTCTCTCTCTTTCTCTCTCTGACTAACTTTCTTTTCTCTCTCTAAAAATGGAACTCCAAAAATAAAACACGAACCCTTTCGAACATTTTAAACCCCAAAAAATACTTATTCTTTTTCTTACAGATTCAACAGCATCGTATTGGTGTTATCGGTGCAATCGGTTCGTTAGAGCTTCGAGTCAGGATGTGTCGGTAACATGCCCTGATTGCAAAACCTGATTTGTGGAGGCAATGGAAGAGTATCTACCCCAGACTGCCCACGTGGACTCCAGGCATAGGAGAATCCCTTTCTTTCTTTCTTTCTCTCCATTATTTTAACTCTTAGTTTCTGACTACTATCTTGCTGTGTGTTGTTTTTCTACCTTGGGCCTTTTCCCTTTTGGATCCCCCTCTCCCTGGGTGCCTCCCCCCTTTTCATCTATGGCTACCTCTTCCTTTTATAGTGAACTGATTCAAAGAGAATTCTTCATTTTACCCCTAGGGCTTCACCAACTGTTTATGGCTTGTTGTGAGCATTCCTTCAAGACTGCCCACCAACCCATTGGTTGTCTAGCCAATACCTCTGCTCAAAATACGTTTGTCACACCACTACTCATTTCGTGACAAAATTCTCTTTTGTTTGTTTTTGCTATATACCTCTACCTCTACCTTTGGGTTTAAATGGATAAGGATTGGGCTACCTCACCACCTACCTCTATGGCATGCATCAAATGGTCCCAGCCATCAACTACCTCTTTGGATAAGATACCATCCCAACAAGATATATTCACAAAAGAAGTTACGACTGGAAACTAAATATAGACCCATTTTCCCCCACCACCAAACCACACCTTCTAAATCCCTTAACCGTGGGCCACCTCCCTTGTATTGGTTGGGTATAGGTTGGTGGTGCTCCGACCCTTGTGTGCATGCTTCACTATCCTTTATTTTTGTCTTCTTTTATTCCCACACCATTTCTACTATAGCAGATTGGTTTTATTTTGTTCTGCGACATGTCTCCTCTACCCGTGTTTGTCCTCTGTGGAAGAGGGTATGGGCTCTTGGGCTTGCCTTGTTTTCTTTTTTCTTTTCTCTAATTTTGTTTTCTTTCTCCTTCATGCAATTGATGCTGCTAGGTTTGTCTTATTTCTTCATGTGTTTCTTGCTATATTTGTCATTTCTTTTGGTTTGGCTTTTCTTTCCTTCATGCAGTGCTTGCTACTGACACTTTCTACTGTTCCTCATTTTTTTTATTTTTTTTTATCGTGCTTCTTCATATTAGTTTTCACTAATATCCTTTTATTCAAAAGGATTTGGGCATTTATGGGCTAAATAATATTTACTGGATCAAAAGGGTTTTGGACCCAATTTGCCTTGGTCTGTCAAAGCCATTTTGCTAAAGAGCTGCATTCTGTAGTAGATCTGTATTTTGCTGCAGATCACTTCCCCTTGAACTTCTTTCTTTGGGTCTTTCTTGCTCTTCGATCTTCTTGGCAGACCTTTAGGCCTTGCTTTTTATTGGGCTTTCTTCCACATAGGTTTTGGGTATGGATTTGCAAAAATGAGCATCAACAAATTTCAAACCCCAACACTACCTTAACAAACTGGTTCCCCTGCCTTCTAAAATATTCTTAATTCTCTCTCTCTCTCTCTCTCTCTCTCTCTCTCTCCATGGCTAGCCTCCTCTGCTCATCACCACTGTCGCCACCACCACAACTGGCGGTGATTCTTTCTTTTCTTTCTCTAACCAACCCACTCTCTCTATCTCATGATTCGCTTAAACTCAGACCCAAATAGCTCAAACTCTCTCTATCTCTCGATTCTCTCTCTCACGAATTGTTGTCTCTCTCTCTCCCAGATTGGTAAGTCTCTCTCTTTCATCTCTTTATCTCTCAGCTCAGTGGTGTAGATTGTGGTGGAGATAGATAATGGTGCATTTCAATGGTGGGTTTATGGGTTGTGAGTTTTTTTGATCTGGGTTTGTGGCAGATTGGTGCACTAATTTGTGGTGGATTTGTGGGTTGCGATTCCAAATGATGGGCTCGAGAGAATGGTGGAGTTTGGAGGATGGTGGAGATTGGTGGGTTTCCAAGTTGGATTTGATTTTGTGTTTCGATGGATTGGTGGTTTTCAAGTTGGAGATTGGTGTTGATTTGTGAATAAAGAGGATGTAGATCTTTTGATTTTAGTGGGTGTATATTGGGTTCAAATTTTTGGATATGCAGATTTGTTTCTGGGTTTGATTGTTGGTGCATGTTGATTTATGGGTTTTGAATTTTGGTGGGTGTATGTTGATTTTTTATTTTGGTTGGCATATGTTGATTGTTGCTTCATCTAAATTTTGAATTTTGATTTGTTTGGTTATAAAGAAAGTACTAGAAAGACAAAGAAAAGAAAATAAGAATTAATTTACTAAAAACATGAACAACATGAACAATAAGAATACAAAGAACATAAATTGATGTAATCTTCCAAAAAATAATGAAAAGAGAAGAAAATTTTATTTTAATTATTTAATTATTATTTAAATAATAAATAATAACTTATTATTTTATTTTAAAATAATTAAAGAAAAGAAAAAAGAATGACATGGCTTTTTTAATATTAAAATGCTGATGTGGCATTATTTAAATGTCAAATTAAAATTTTATTATTATTATTTTATTGGCCACGTAGGCATTCTAAGTACTAACAGTGTATTCCGTTTGCCACATAGGATATTCCGTTCATGAGATGACGGTAAGGATTAAAATGGAACACGTTTTTCAAAATAGGGACTAAAGGTGTGTTTGTATGGAGGTGAAATAAAGTGGATGGAAAACTTTAGAGAGAAAATAGAAAGGAAAACTTTTTTGAAGTGTGTTTGGTTGGATGTGGAAGAAGGAAAATAAATAGTGGGGTCTATGTATTTTCTCCTCGGGCCCACCAAAAAGTTTTCTCTCTAAAATGGAGAGAAAACTGAAGAGAGAATTTAGGCATCATTTTTGGACAAAAAATGCATTCCTAAGATGACGGTAAGGATCAAAACGGAACGCGTTTTCCAAAATAGGGATAAGGGTGTGTTTGTTTGGGTGAAATAAGGTGGATGGAAAACTTTAGAAAGAAAATAGGAAGGAAAACTTTTTTGAAGTGTGTTTGGTTAGGTAGAGAGAAGGAAAATAAATGGTGGGGTCTAAATATTTTCTCCTCAAGCACACCAAAAAGTTTTCTCCCCAAAATGGAGAGAAAACTAAAGGGAGAAATTAGGCATCATTTTTGGACAAAAAAAAAAAAAAAAAGTTTTAAGGATGGTTGAAGCCAATTGGTAGGTGCTAGAAAATTGGGGTGGACGGGAAAAGACAGAAAATTGCAAATTGGAGATCTACGTGCATACTAAAGATCCAATGATTAAATGAATTTGCTGCATTTAGTTTACAAACAAGTTATTCAGACAAATCTTTAAGAATGGACCTCGGGATTACAAACCAAGAGTTTATGTGCAACAAATTAGAATAGTAGAGTCTGTGGATTTCAGAGCTACACGTAGTCAAATTAGTAAATAGTACACAAGGTAACATTAGATATATAGTTAAAATATTTTATAAACTTCTATTTTATTTGGTTGGATTTGTTGTCTTAAGGATTGATATTTAAATTATCCTAAGTTTTTATTATGAAACGCTTTGTTTCATCAGTTTTTCCAGGTCATTATTTTGGTGTCTTTATGTAATTCATGCTTGTATGACATTATTCAATTCAGATTTAGTACACTTAATTAGTTAATTAATTGGTTAAGAATTTATTAATCTTGTGACTACCGGACCTAAAACCCTAACACATGCTCTCTACAGGTTATGAAGAAAAACAGTAATCATCTCATTCCGAAAACATCTATCAATTACCTATCATTATTAAAGATGTTTCTCGACAGATCTAGAGAGTAAAAAAAATTCTACCAAACCAAAACAATGGGCTAGAAAGGGGTTTTCAGACGGAATATTCTCAGGTACCGTTGCCACCTACTATAACCAAACAAACTATGAAATATGTGTCAACAACGTACAGTCTTGCAGCCATGCAAACATAGAAGCATTTTTCAATACCATCTGATCTATGCCTACCAACCCTTCGTATACATCAACTCACTCTTCCAAGAACAAGCGTACCAAACAGTGTTTTTCACAGAGAGTGACTGCCACATACCCTTGCTAAAAATATTGTGTGTTAGCAAAATAGGGATTTGCAGCCTTGCAAAAGATAAAAGTACATGCACATTGCACATTGCACAACATAAATAATAGAACAAACCGACCATTCGCCGCGTGCCAAAAGCAAATGCACTTGTTTCCACTATAAATACCACCGTACCCCACCCAAACCCCACATCTTCACCATAACGGAGTTATAATACATTGTTGAGTTCCAATATGGCTTACTCCTGTTTGCTCTCTCTTAGCATTTGCTTCCTCGTTCTCCATGGCTGCTTTGCTCAGATAGAGCAAGTCACACGCCGAACCCGTCTCCCTCACCAGCACCGGTTTCAGACCGAGTGCCGCCTCGACAACTTAAATGCCCAAGAACCCTCTGAGAGGATTGAGTCCGAGGCTGGTTTCACTGAATATTGGGATCAAAATGATGATCAGTTCCAGTGTGCCGGAGTGGCTCTACTCCGCCACACTATCCAACGTAGAGGCCTATTATTGCCTTCATATTCCAATGCACCTCGCCTCTTCTATGTTGTCCAAGGCATGTATATATGCTTGTTTTCCCGAATATTATATATATCAATAAGTTATGCCCTAGTAATCATAATGTAAAAAATCTCTCAAAAAAGAAGATAAGAGAAATGTTTAGTGCACATTCCTTAATGCACAAATAGTACATACACTCGGTTAGTAATTTAGATCATGACGATTCATTTTTGTTATTGTGAATACAGGTAAGGGTATTCAGGGGGCTGTTCTCCCAGGTTGTCCTAACACATACCAATCGCCGTTGCAGTTTGGAAACCGTAGAACACAACAAAGAATCGAAGACAGCCACCAGAAACTTCGACCAATCAGGGAGGGTGATATCCTTGCTGTGCCAGAAGGAGTGGCTCAATGGATTTACAATGACGGCGAAAACCAGCTTGTTTTGGTCGGATTCTACGACACCTTGAATGAGGAGAACCAGCTCGATCAGAACCCTAGGGTCCGTAACAAGCATTACTAAGTTGATCATCCCATCATTTGATCAACACCAATATAAATTACTCTTCTTTTCTTGTTCTTTGAGATGAAAGGAAAACAATGAAAACTAAAATGGAGAAAGTCTATTTCACTATTAAGATTTTTATTTTATTTTTAATCAAATTGAGAATATCACAATATTTAAATAAACACTAGAGTAATATTTAATATATACCATGAAAAATGGACTATTTTAAATGAAGAGAATACTAATACTGAAATAGATAGACATTGATATACTGAAATAATAAGGAATTGACATATCATATGTATGTTCTTTGCTTTAGGAATTTAGTTTTTGTATTTGTATTTGTATTAATTAATTTATGATTTTAGGACTTCTACCTTGCTGGGAACCCACAAGAACAAAGTGAGCAGAGGAGCCAGAGGAGCCGGGGTCAAAGCCGCAGGGGCGAGCAAGATAACACTGGCAACAATGTCTTTGGTGGCTTTGACAGGAGGAGTTTGGTTGAGTCTTTAAATATTAGAGAGGATTTGGTCGATAAAATACAATCCCAAAGAGAAGATCAGAGGGGCAATATCGTGAATGTACAGGATGATCTTCAGCTGATAGCCCCAGGAAGGGAAGATGACGAAGAACGAGAAGACAGACAACAAGAAGGAAGAAGAGAGAATGGCATTGAGGAAACCTTCTGTACACAAAGGCTCAAGTATAACGCTGATGACCCACAACTTGCTGACTTTTACAACCCACGTGCCGGTCGTGTCACCACCCTTAACAGCTATGTCTTCCCCATCCTAGAGCGCCTCCAGCTTAGTGTTGTCAGAGGATTCCTCCACAAGGTAATTATAAGATTTAACAGAAAGAGAAAAACAATTTAATTACATCTTTCTTTCACTATTTATTTATTTCATTTATAAAATTGGTATTAAATAAATTTTTTTGGTAAAATTCAATAATTACAAAAAGAAATGGAAAATTTAAATCATGAACGTTTCCGTTGATATTACTAGAAAGTATCAGTTTAATTACAAGCTTTTGGTTGTATTAAATGATAATAATTATTAT
Source organism: Quercus suber (assembly GCF_002906115.3). Taxonomy (NCBI): domain Eukaryota; kingdom Viridiplantae; phylum Streptophyta; class Magnoliopsida; order Fagales; family Fagaceae; genus Quercus; species Quercus suber. The sequence continues at coordinate 1,832,045 of NW_027069526.1, read as the reverse complement.
TTTGATGATCCAATAGTTACAATAATATTTGGACATGCATGTATTTTTCCATGAAAGCATATTAATTTATGGAAAATTTTGTGCAGAATGCACTTGTGGGACCATACTACAACTTGAACAGCAACAGCGTGATATATGGGCTCAGAGGCAATGCTAAGGTTCAGGTCGTGGACGACAATGGAGACAATGTATATGATGGACAACTTCGGGAGGGTCAGGCTTTGGTTGTGCCACAAAACTATGTTGTTCTTAAGAGGGCTGAGAATGAGGGATTCGAGTGGGTCTCAATCAAGACCAACGACAATGCCATCACTAACCAACTTGCTGGACGCCTCTCGGTTATTCAGGCATTGCCAGTAGATGTGTTACAGAACGCATTCAACATTGATGAGAATGATGCTTTTCAGTTGAAGAATAATAGGAATGAGGCTGGTGTGTTTAGCCCATCAGAGTCTCAGTCACAAAGGAGGAGGGATTAAGCTTCCGATGTAACTGTAATCGAAGCAGAAGTAGTTTCTTGTGTTGCTAAGGAATAAAGTCCTTCTAAGGCTTAGAAAATAACAAGTATGGCGGTGCCCTACTATGTAGTAGTTGTATGTAACTGTCGGCGGGAATGAAAGTTCATCAACTTTGAGTTAATATAATCTTTTCCACCATGGAGTTTCTTCCACCAAGCTTACTCAATAAATGCTTGCATATCATTTCAATATCCGTTGATAAAAATGATATATTTAATCTAACACAACTCTTTAACATACGAGATTGAGTTGACACAAATTATATATATATATATACACACACGTGGCGGGCAAAAATAAGTCGCACTTGCTTTTTTCCTCACTCTTTTAATTTATAGAGGTGGGATGCTAATCAACCTTTGATACCCCTATTTAAACGTGTTTGATTAACTAAAATTGAAAGGATCAACACTAAGCATAAGAGTATAAGATGAAAATTGGTCAAAAATAGCCTCGGGAGACTTTTATTATGTTCCTCGGGTTTGATCTGAGGTGTTGGTTACACTTGTTCTTGGCTTACAATTACACTTTTATGTTCTTTCTTCCCAAATCTTTCATCCGCTTTTTACAGAGATCTTTCCGCCTTATATACCCTCCTAGGTTGTATCTCAACCTTCCACTTTAAGGGTTTAGGTTTGTTTCCCTTGATACTTGTCCCATCAAGACTTCACTGGAAGGCTTCTACATAAGGTTCTGAGCAATAATGACATTGTTCAAGGGTCATTTCCTCATTAATGCAGCCAGCTAACTTGGTTCAAAGCATTGAATGCAGAGGTAATGGGTGCTTTATTTGCACTCTTCCCTTCTTTACTTGCCAACGAATCTTCCTCCTCTTCCTTGGTTTATGTCTGATGGTCTTCAAAACTGGTCCTTAACTTTTCCGAGGACATAAGCGCATCCTCGGGTATTATAGTTTCCCTAAGCTTGTGATGTGTTATTTATATTCTTCCGAAGGGGGCACTGTCAATGCCTTTCAAGGTCTATTTTTCTAATATTAGACCTCTCTCTTTTGACTCTGTCCTTGGATTCTCGTCCTCCCGTAATAGCCGTTCTTTCTAGGGAAGGGTGGTTTTAGTAATTACAGGGAGGCATTTGGCACGTTCCAAATGCGTTCCCACGTAGGGGTTTCTTTTTAACTGATTTAAGACACACTCCTGACACTTCGGAATCCACGACGCAACAATAAATGCAGTGGATGACTCCCTATTCCCCACATTCTACGGTGAGATTGTGATCCTATAGTCCCCATAATTCACTTTAAAGGAGCAGGAAAATTTCCGCCTCTTTCTTGGCCCCTATAAAAGGAGGGGATGGGGCGACTTTTCCCCATTTTTACCTTTAGCAGAGAAAAATCAGTCCCCTTCCAAATAACTCGTCTGAGGAGCCCTTCCTCTTCTGTTTCTTTGTAAGTGTCTCATGATTCTTCTTTTTATTAGAATGAAGATCTCTTTTCTTTCGTATTTTTCTTAAGAATGGGTAGGTTCTTTAGCTTAGATGACACCCTCGAGCACAAAGAAGAGTTTAAAAAACGATGTGGGATTCCTAGTGATGTCACCAAAGAAAATTGCCACTTAGGAGAATGGCATGAGAAAAGGCCTTTCGAGGTTGTAGTAATTCCAATGATAGCATTTATAGAGGGAGGAATGAGAATTCCCAAGGGTAGGGTAACTAGGGATTTTTTGTATCTTTTCAGACTTTGTCCCACTCAGTGTGCCCCTAACATGGTTAGGATATTAGGTAGTGTAGATGCGATAGACGAGAAAATGGGTGTAAACCTCACTCATCATGATGTAAATTGGGTATATAGTTGCCAAAATAATAAGTAGGCGGGATATTACCTAAAAACTAGGGTCTTCGCCGCTAGACTAATTTCCTGCCTCCCCGAGACCAATAAGAGCATGGATAAGGACTTTCTTATCGTTTCAGGAGAATGGCACGATAGGCTGCACTGCTTGACCAAGGATGGTAAACCAAGCGGGGTGGCTTACAAATACCCTAAAGATTTTAAACTTTCAGTTGCTAGGAGAAGATTTTTTTTTCCCCCTCTTTTTCTTTATTCCTTTCCTTACCCTTGTCTCTATTATCTTTTCTTCAATTAAGAAGGCCACTGCTAAGAGACAAAGTTTGGTGAACTTCGACGAGCTCAACTGAATCCTAAGATTTGAGATATTTCTCCATCGCAATGGCCAATTCCGAGCTATGCATGTCATCCTCGGCTTCAAGCCCATCTCCACATGTTTCTAGATCTCGAAACACGTAATCAAGCCTAAAGACCCTCGTCTCATTAGGGTTAACATGGCCATTTAAGGATTCATTCGGAAAGCAACTCTTGCTATTTGATAAGGCTAAGGTTCAATCTGAAGAGGCCGAGGAAGAAGGTTTTGAAAGCTTGGTTTGTGAGGAAGACTTTGAAGTTTTCTACCGTCCTGACGTGAATGAGGACGCAGAGATAACATCCGCTCTAGTTGTTGTCGCTGTTAGTACTGACTAGAGAGACACTGAAGTTCCAGAAGGGATGGTGACCGAGAAAAGACTACCGGACCTGTTATCCCTGCTAGAGTCTCACGCTAGTGATGCCACTCCTGAGGTCCCTGTGGTGCCAAGGCCTCTAACTCCTGCTCCTCCTCAGACTAATCCAGCTAACAAGAAGAGCAAATGAGATAAGAAGGTAGGGAAGTGCATCGCTGAGGAGGGTGAGATCCAAGAAAAGACCCCTCCAAAGCAAACTAGGGGCCTAAGGCCATTCAGTCACAACAAAGGAGGGATGGAGAAGTCGCTGAGACTGCTCCTGAATGCCATCCTTAGGTTCCGCACTGGAACCTTCCTCTAGTCTTGGATGGAGCTCCCCTCACCTCAGATTCCTCCATCCAAGATTTCGACAATAGGAGGGCAAATTACGCTACCAATTCTGTGGAGCAAGCACTCCTGCTACCTTGGGACATGGTTGAGCTTGGCAATTTAAAGAAGCATGACATGTTGCTATCTCTAAAGAGGGACTTGGCCCTGGTATGTACACATCCAATTTTTCTTGCTCTAATATGTATAGGTATACCCTTTTGACGTTTGCTTGGAGGCCTAACTGCTAGCCCCTCCTTTTTTTTTCTTTTCTTTTTTAAACAGACAACGTAGGCAGCCCATGTTACCGAGGAGTGGGTGGGCTAGACTCTTTATGAGAAGAAAGAGGAAGAGTCTAAACAATATGTTGCTCAAAAGACCTAGGCCTAAACTGACAAAAAATTGAAGGAGACTCTTCTCAAGCTGACTAAGTGTGATAAAGCTCGGAAAAGCACAGAGGCCTTTATAAAGAGTTCAGAATGGCAAGCTCGAGAGCAGCTTCATCATCGAAAGGAGGCTGAAGATCAACTTGCCCTCGCCTGAGTAAAAATTGAGGAGTTGACCAAGAAGCTGGGGTAGAAAGCTGAGGACATAGCTAAAATCGAGCAGACAGCTTACAACTTGGGGCAGAAAGAGAATGGGGCACACCTCAAGTCCCAAATCATAACCGTGTGCCGAGGCTTCTACCTCAGGACTTGGATTGAGGCCCTGAACGCTACCAGAGTGGATTAAGCCTCAGTACTAAAGGACCTGGAGAAGGTATTCTACCCCCTAGCTATCAGAGTCAAGGTTGCTACCCCTACCAAGGGCAGCGCTGCCCCTTTAATCCCATTGGCTTCTGCTGAGCCTTCTGATCCAACCCCAAATGACAAGGCTCCTGCAGTTCCCCTAACTTTTTCCGAGAATGAGAGTCCAGCTCCGGAGAAGATGGGTTCCTCGATGTCACACCCCTCCACTAAAGGGAAAGTTTCCCAAGAGGCTGAGAAGGATAAGGGAAAGAGTTGCTGAAGTAGGGACTAGACTTTAGATTTTGAAATAGGCAGCTTACAGTACCCTTCTCTTATGAAAGGAATTTGTCCATTTATGGCTCTTCTGCCATTATATTGTTTGTTCTTTACTTCTCTTTCTTTTGTGCTTTTCGTATATCAATGAAGATCTTCATTTTGTCATTGAGTATATATGTTTTTCCTTTCAACAACTCTAGTTTTTTTCTTTTTTTAGATGATTTTATTTGCACTTCCTTGCTTCTAAGTTCATACTAATAACTTTCTCATGCCATTTCTCTGCAGCTCCACTTGATGGCCCACTGAACCTAATAAGAAAAAAGGTCTTACTTGCACTTAGATTTTTTTTGAAAATGTTAACTTACCCGAGGTGTGAGATCCAAGGTCTTATTTAATTCTCAGAGAAATTAGACATTGATTTACCTAGGGCAGGTGATCTGAGGAATCGAACCTAGTTGATGTTTTGTTTAACCCTTAGAGAGATTAGGCATTAATTTACCCAAGATAGGTGATCCAAAAAATCGAACTTGGCCGAGGTTCTGTTTAACCATTAGAGCGATTATGCATTAATTTACCCAAGGCAAGTGATCCAAGGAATCGAACCTGGTCGAAGTTCTGTTTAACCCTTAGAGAGATTAGGCATTAATTTACCAAAGGCAGGTGATCTAAGGAATCGAACCTAGCCGAGATTTTGTTTAACCCTTAGAGAGATTGGGCATTAATTTACCTAAGGCAAGTGATCCGAGGAATCAAACCTGGCCAAGGTTCTGTTTAACCTTTAGAGCATTTGCTTTGAATCCACAACTATGATTTTGATCAACATAAGGAGTAGGAGAAAAGTTCTGTAAATACATCAAAGTAAGAATATGACCATACATGAACCCTCACATTAGTAGTAATACTTTCGTAAATTATTTACACTCCATGGACGTGAGATTGGGATTTCATCTAAGTCTTCTAGATGATAAAGCCCCACTCCAGTTACTAAGGTCACTCAATAAGGTCCTTCCCAATTGAGTCTGAGCTTTCCCCAGGCAAGATTCTTCATATTGCCAACCACCCTTCTTAGGACAAGGTCCCTTAGTACAAATGTTCTTACTTTTACACCTTTCTCGTACCCTTGCCTTAATTTTTGCTGATATTGCACCAACCTGATGGTGGTGACTTCCCTTTGCTTTTTGGCCAAATCCATACTGTTGGAAAGAATTTGCTCTTTATTGCTGCTGTCAAACTAATCAGTTCTCATTGTTGGACAACCCGTTTCCAAGGGGATGACTACCTCAAACCCATACGTCATGGAGAAAAGGGTTTCTCCTATAGATCTTCTCGGCGTCATGCGATATGCCCATAACACATGGGGTAGCTCATCCATCCATTTACCCTTAGCTTCTTCCAACCTCTTCTTCAAACCATCCACGATAACTTTATTCATAGCCTTTACTTGGTTGTTGCCCTGTGAGTATGCTGGGGTGGAATATCTATTCTTTATGCCCAAATCACAACAATATCTCCAAAAGGCTTTGCTATCGAATTGAAGCCCGTTATTCGATATGAGAGTGTTCGAGATTCCGAATCTTGTAATGATGTTTTGCCAAACAAACCTCTTCACATCTTGATCTTAAATGTTGGCAAGAGGCTCGGCTTCTATCTATTTGGTGAAGTAGTCAGTCGCGATGAGAAGGTGCCTCTGATTTCCTATAGCATTGGGGAACGGACCCACAATATCCAATCCCCATTGCGCAAAGGGCCATGGGCTAGTTAGAGGATTAAGCACTCTGCCTGGTTATGGATGTTCGGGGCATACCTTTTGCATTGATCACACTTTTTAACAAACTCTTAGAAGGATTTCTGCATGCTCAGCCACTAGTAACCTTGTGTTAGATTTCTGTGTGACAAGGACCTACCCCCCGCATGACTACCACAAATTCCCTCATGAAGCTCTTCCAGAAATGTTTCAACTGCCTCAAGGGGGACACATAGCAAATACAGTCCTAAATACGAGCAATTACACAATTTTTGCTCTTCTGAAAGCCAATACCTCGACACTTTTTTGCAAGTTTTCTCTGCCTCAAATCTGTCTTTGGGCAAAGTTCCATCCTTGGGAAATGAGACTATCGGGTCCATCCAACTAGGGCCTACTTGTGTAAAGTTCACCCTTACCAACGTATGTTTGTCATAGGCGGGAGTTACAAGGTTTTCTACCAATATGATCCTTGGAAGTCTATGAGAGACCGCACCCCCATCATGTTTTTGGTGTTTAGTGTTGGGTCAAAACCACGTGAATGAGTAGAGTCGTGTTATTGTCTCTCAAAATGGAAGTTCGACTGATTATATTTTCCCCTTTAGATTAAGAGTTTTACAATGGAGTCACCACTTGTTTAATTATTGGAATAAATAAGAAAACCAAAATTGAAAAATTCTTCATTTTATTGATTTGCAAATGAATTTACATTAATCATTAGAAATTACTTGGATTCGGTCCTAGATACAATCTAAGATAAAACACATGGATTTGTTTCCTAGTTACAATCTAGAAATTTAAAATTACATGGATAAGCATTGATCTATCAACCCTTCATCAAAGTTTAGAGGCTATGTTACAAGATGGAAAGGTGTTAGGCGCCCATCTTGCCCGGTGAAACCGGGCTTTTAGATTATGGTGGCCATCATTCATATCATATCATCCAATATGTTATCAATCAATTTGCATGTTGAATTTCATGTGTGTGCATATGATAAACCCTAATTCAATTTATTAAGTTTTGCATTTGGATTGAAAAATAAATTCTAGTGGATATGTGTGGATTATGATATCCTAGATTCAAGAATTTGAGAGAATTATGAAACAAATATGTTCTCGCCCGGTGAAACTGGGCTTTTAGATTATGGTAGCCATCATTCATATCATATCATCCAATATGTTATCAATCAATTTGCATGTTGAATTTAATGTGTGTGCATGTGATAAACCCTAATTCAATTTATTAAGCTTTGCATTTGGATTGAAAAATAAATTCTAGTGAATATGTGTGGATGATGATATCCTAGATTCAAGAATTTGAGAGAATTATGAAACAAACATGTTTTTCATATTTTTTATGTATATTTAAGATCAAAGTTAGTGTTATGCATGAACATGTGATAAACAACCAAGAACATGTGAAGAACGCATATGAACATTTAAGAATATTTAAACATATTCAAGGAATTGAAATAAACACTAGCATGCTCTAATCCTAATCTCATCATAATAATATGAAAAACAAGTTTGGGACAGGGATTATACATGCATGCAAGATCCACGCGGTGGAGGAGGAGACTCTTGATAGAGGTTCTAATGGTGGAGTAGAAAAGAAGAACTAGGACAGAGAGAGAGAGAGAGTAAGTCTCACTCAATACCTTGAGTCTCAAGAATATCAAAATATGACTAGACTACTCTACTTCACTAGAACTCAAGAGAGGAGAAAAGAGGATTTTTTTTTTTTTTTTTCATATCTTGGAATAGAGGAGAGGGGGTGGAGAAAATATGAATGGAAGGTCATTTAATGAGGATTGACAAAGGATCAGAAAGAATCATGAACCTAGACCTTATTTTAGACTTTAGGGAAATCTAATGCATTAAATGTAGAGATTGGTGGGAGTGATGAGCAAGCAAAATTCAATTTTCCCATAACCACTATAACAGCCTACAGAGAAAAATTCAACAAATCATATCTTACTCAATTCTGATTGGAATTATTTTGTTCTTATGCTCAAAGTGAAGTCCCAGATATCTAGTTTCTGTAAAAATTAACCTCATTCATAGGTTATTTGTTAGAAAATAATTTCAGCAAAATTAACATTAATAAGTCCCAAATTAATTTCCAATTAACATTAATAGGCTCCAATAACTCCCATGTCAGACTTAATTATTTCCAAATTTACCCTGATTGAAAAGATAATTGTACAAATTACTCATTAAATAATTAATGTTTGACTATCTGATTAGTTAAGTGTGTGCAACCTTACCATAAAATGTAGTCCTAGCCAATCAAATTATGACACGCCATTAATCTCAAATTGATTATAATTATAACCAATTGGAATCAATTGTTCATAATCACATATAGTCGAACTCAATTTGTCATAGCGCGTCTCAGCAATTAAAACTTGATTTGATGATAACTTGATTTGATGATAACTTTCAATCTGATGATCCAATTACGGCTTATGACTAGTCGATTTGATCGTTACAACATCAATGTCATTTTGATGAAATGAAATTAAATATATAATGGCCACAATTAAGATGCCTATTTCCAAGGTGAAATTACCCTTTTACCCTCCATGTGAGGTTAAATGCGAGTTGCAAAATGGGTTGTCAACAAAATGCCCCTCATTGACAGAGCTTGAAAAGCAAATGTCAATGTACGAAAAAAGACACCAAACTTTGCAATTAATATTTAACCGTGGTGAATGTATGATGAATGCTAATCAAAATATGGACTGACATGCAGTGCATCAAATGTGGACCGAAACTCGAGAGAGATTGCCTATGTACACCTTGGTGGAAGGATCAGGTCCAAACATAGTTCATGCATGCAATTTTTTTTTTTTTTTTGAATGAATACAAGACATGCTTACCTGAGGTCAAGAAAATATGGAGATTCTAGTTGTGTGTTTCAGAGGACCAAAGGTTCTGGCTCTTGGACATGTTTTAAGAGGACCGAGGATTTTTGGGCTTTGCCCCATGTTTTCGAAGGACAAAAGATTCTGGATCTTGTGTATGTTTTCAGATGACCAAGGATTTCTAGGCTTTGGTTCATGTTTTGAAAGTACCAAGGATTTTTGGGCTTTGGCTCATATTTTTAGAGGACCAAAGGTTTTGGATCTTGGATATGTTTATAGAGGACCAAGGATTTTTGGGCTTTGGCTCATGTTTTCAAAGGACCAAAGATTTTGAATCTTATATATGTTTCTAGAGGACCAAGGATTTTTGGGCTTTGGCTCATGTTTTCAGAGGACTAAAGGTTCTGGATCTTGGCTCATGTTTTCAGAGGACCAGAAGTTCTGAACCTTGGCTCATGTTTTCAGAGGACCAAGGATTTATAGGCTTTGGCTCATGTTTTCAAAGGACCAAAGGTTATGGATCTTGGACATGTTTTCAGAGGACCAAGGATTTTTGGGATTTGGCTCATGTTTTTAGATGACCAAATGTTCTGGATCTTGGCTCATGTTTTCAAAGGACCAAAGGTTCTAGATCTTGGACATGTTTAAAGAGGACTAAGGATTTCTAGGCTTTGGCTCATTTTTTCAAAGGACCAAAGGTTCTGGATCTTGGACATGTTTTCAAAGGACCAACAAATTGTGGGCTTTGGCTCATGTTTTCAAATGACCAAAGTTTCGGACCTTGGACATGTTTTCAGAGGACCAAGGATTTTTGGGTATCAGCTCATGTTTTCAAAGGACCAAAGGTTAAAGATCTTGGACATGTTTGCAAAGGACCAAGGATTTATGGGCTTTGTCTCATGTTTTCAAAGGACCAAAGGTTTTAGATCTTGGACATCTTTGCAGAGGACCAAGGATTTCTAGAAGGCATTATTCATGCTGATGTGTGTGGGCGTTTTACCCTAGTACCTGGAAAATAAATATTTTCAATTAGTAACAAAGTTATTCATTGAAAAGAATTCAACATACCTAGCGAATGCCCCTAGTTTAGGACATATTCCATGCTTTGATGAATGCTAAGGGTGGATAGTTGACTTGATGTTGTACCACTGGAGAATATGGAAGAGGATCATAACTTTCTGTTCTTGGTTCTTAAAGAAGAATTTAATGAAGATTTTGCTTGGGACTTTTGAAAAAAAAAATTTGATTGATTTTTTTTTTTTTTGAAAGCAAACTAAGAACCCAATGCCCCTAGTCCCAAGGCTTTTTAAAAATTTGGAAAGAATTGAAAATATTGATTGAATTTTTTTTTTTAGAGCAAACTAAGAACCCAATGCCCTAGTCCCAAGGCTTTTTGAAAATTTTCTCTTTTCTTTTCTTCTATTTTTTTTTTTTTTTAAGATATGGAAATCTTTTTTTTTTTTTTTTGAAAAATTGAAAATCTTTTTTTTTTTTTTTAAAATTTTTTTTTTTTTTTAAATATAAATTTTT
>NW_027069526.1:1774707-1819438 GCF_002906115.3 Quercus suber | reverse complement strand
ACGGATTGGCCGCTTGCTTCTTCTTGGTCCATTGAGGATTCTTGAGACTTGGTAGGCTTGAACCTTGACTATGATTTTGATCTTTTTTTGCTTGAAATGGCTTGACCTTACACTTGGAAGGCTTGAACCTTGATTATGATCTTTTGGTATTTGCTTGAAATGGCTTGACCTTACACTTGGAAGGCATGCATCTTGTGAGCTCTTGTCCTCAATGTTGTTCATGCATATACACCTTTGATGGGATCAAGTGTTGGGCTTAGACTCATTCAAGAAACAAATTAGGCTTCCATTTCAAGTAGAGTTCATCATAAGCTTTTGAGCTTGAATTCATTCACAACATACAAGGTTCAAACAATCATGATAAGCTCAAGTGTTGAACTTGAGTCATCATGGTTCAAAAAACAACCAAACACATGCGTAAGGAAATGCAATTTACATGGACCAACCTAAAGGTAGGTTTTATAGGTCATTAAAACATGGGTAGAAGGTAGGTTAAAAGTCCCCATAAGCTAGGACATCGTACCTCCCAACTTGTGATGCCAGGAGTATTGCGTTGGTCTGAACGGTACAGTTTGTCCTTACATAGCACCATAGCAATCTTTGTCACGGTGGGTGGTAAGTTCACTGCTAGGTACATGACTCTTAGGAAGACTACAATCTATGGCTAATACTACTGGGCTTTCAGGCTTGCACACAAATAAAATAAATTTTATTCAAGCAAATGACTCATGACATGCAATAGAATGACATATTATACATATTATTTGCAAAAGAGTAATAAACAAACAATGACATGGTTGGTCACCGTAACTTAATTGAAGCTTAGCCCTCAATATCCCTAGTGGAGTCACCACTGAGAGACCGCGCCCTCGCTTGTTTTGGTGTTTAGTGTTGGGCCAAACCCATGTAAATGGGTGGAGTCATGTTATTGCTTCTCAAAATGGAGGTTTGACTGATTATATTTTCCCCTTTAGATTAAGGGTTTTACAATGGAGTCGCCACTTAATTAATTATTGGAATAAATAAGAAAACCAAAATTGAAAAATTCCTTATTTTATTAATTTGCAAATGAATTTACATTAATCATAAAAAAAATTACATGGCTTTGGTCCTAGATACAATCTAAGATAAAATACATGGCTTTGTTTCCTAGTTACAATCTAAAAATTGAAAATTACATGGATAAGCATTGATCTATCAATCCTTGATCTAAGCCTGGAGGCTATGTTACAAGATGGGAAGATTTTAGGCACCCATCTTGCCTCGTGAAACTGGTCTTCTAGATTATGGTGGCCAACATTCATATCATATTATCTAATATGTTATCAATCAATTTGCATGTTGAATTTAATGTGTGTGCTTGTGATAAACCTTAATTCAATTTATTAAGCTTTACATTTGGATTGAAAAATAAATTCTAGTGAATGTGTGTGGATGGTGATATCCTAAATTCAAGGATTTGAGAGAATTATGAAACAAACATGTTTTCATATTTTTGATGTGGAACAACCAAGAACATGTGAAGAACACATATGAACATTTAAACATATTCAAAGAAATTAAACAAACACTAGCATGCTCTAATCCTAATCTCATCATAATAATATGAAAAACAAGTTGGGGTCAGGGATTATACCTGCATGCAAGATCCACGCGGTGGAGGAGGAGACTCTTGATAGAGGTCCTAAGGTGGAGTAGAAAAGAAGAACTAGGAGAGAGAAATGAGTCCCACTTAATACCTTGAGTCTTAGGAAGATCAAGATATGACAAGACTACTCTACTTCAATAGAACTTAAGAGAGGAGAAAAGAGAGGGGTTTTTTGTGTCTTGGAATGGAGGAGAGGGGGTTTATATAGTAGTGGTGGAAGGTCATTTAATGAGGGTTGACAAAGGATCAAAAATAATCATGAACCTGGACCTTATTTTAAACTTTGAGGAAATTTGCTACATTAAATGTAAAGATTGGTAGGAGTGATGAGCAAGCAAAATTCAGTTTTTCCGTAGCTACTGTAACAGCTTGAAGAGCTAAATTCAAAAAATCATATCTTACTCAATTCTGATCAGAATTGTCTCGTCCTTGTGCTCAAATTATAGCTCTGAATGTCTAGTTTCTAGGAAAATTAACTTCATTCACAGCTTAATTAAGTGTGTGCAACCTTATCATAAAATGTAGTCCTAGCCAATCAAACTATGACACGTTATTAATCTCAAATTGATTATAATTATAACAAATTGGAATTAATTTTTCATAATTACATATAGTCGAACTCAATTTATGATAGCGCATCTCAACCATTAAAACTTGATTTGATAATAACTTTCAATCTGACGGTCCGATTAGAGTTTATGATTAATCGATTTTATCATTACAACATCAAGGTCATTTTGATGAAATGAAATTAAGGATCTAATGGCCACAATTAAGATGCCTATTTCCAAGATGAAATTACCCTTTTACCCTCTATGTGAGGTTAAATGAGGGTTGCAAAATGGAGTGTCAACAGAATACCCCTCATTGATTGAGCTTGAAAAGCAAATTTCAATGAATGAAAAAAGACACCAAACTTTGCAGTCAATATTTAACCATGGTGAATGTATGATGAATGCAGATCAAAATGTGGACCGAATCTCGGGGAGATTGCCTACGTACCCCTTGGTGGAAGGATCAGGTCCAAATGTAATTCATGCATGCTTTTTTTTTTTTTTTTTTTTTTTGAATGAGTATAAGACATGCTTACCTAAGGTCAAGAAAATATGGAGATCCTACACCGAAGAAACATTTGGAAGTGTTCAAGTGAAGCCTATGCTTCCTTAGGACTGTAAAAACTTCATCTAGATCAGTCACATGCTCCAACACCTTCTTACTTTTCACCACCATATCATCAATTTAGGCCTCTACATTTTTACCCAACTGATCTTCAAACATCCTTGTCACCATTCTTTGGTATGTGGATCCAGCATTCTTCAAGCCGAAGGGCGTTACCCGATAATGATAATTCCCTGTTGGGGGTAAGGAAGGCAGTTTTCTCTTGATCTGACAGTGCCAACGGGATCTGATGATAACCTTGGAAAGCGTCAAGGAAGCTCATTCTGGGGTGGCCAAATGTTGCATCAACAAGTTGGTCTATCCTCGGAACAGGGAATGCATCTTTGGGGCATGCCTTATTAAGATCTATGAAATAAACACACACTCTCCATTTCCCAGATTTTTTCTTGACAACTACCATGTTAGCCCACCACTCTAGTTAAAACACCTCTTTGATAGTCCCAGCCTACTTAAGCTTGCAGACATCTTCCTTAACCACATCCGTGTGTTCCTTGGAAGACTGCCGAGGTTATTGTTTCCTTGGGATTACCCTTGGGTTTACATTTAGACTATGGCATATGAATTCTGGATCAACTCCAGGGGCTTCATATGCATTACAAGTGAAAACAACTAGGTTTGTCCTTAAAAAGTTCACTAATTCCTCTTTCTCATCTGGTGGGAGCTCAGTCCTAATTTGGAAATACCTCTCCTCGTCTTCTCCAATGACAATCTTATCCAATCCTTCACATGATACTGAGGAATCCGAAGGGGCTAGTAGGGCGGGCACTAATTGATATGAGGTAGGAGTTGGCTTCGATGAGCCAATTTCAGATGCTTGGTGCCTGATTTCTGCCACCATACACTGCCTAGCTACTGCCTGGCATCCCAACAACTCACCAACGCCTTCCTTGGTAGGATACTTCAACTTTACATACAGAGTTGAATATACAGCCCCCACAGGTAACTTGATCATGCCCCTAGGAACAATGGTCTTTCCATCAAATCTGACCAAGGGTGTGTCATATTTACTAAGGTCTTCGGGCTTGAGTCCTAGGCCTTTGTACGAGTTTGAATACATGATCTCAGCCCCGCTTTCCTGATTAATCATTACCCTCTTGACATCGAATCCCGCTATTTGTAAGGTTACTACTAGTGCGTCATCATAGGGCTGAATCATTCCCTCCTTATCAGCCTTGAAGAACCCTAGGATTGGCTGGTCCTGTAGCTTGAATTTTTTAAGTAGCCCACCTTCCTCATCCACCTTTGACTATGGAGATATCATCATCACCCTACTAACAAAGCTGGGATCTTTTCTTGGTGCCGCAAAAATGACATTGATTGTTCCAAGGGAAGACCGAGGAACGTTGCTCCTCTGGGACCCTGTCGTGGGCTGTTTTCCTTGAGTGGCAGGCTGGTGCAAAAATTACTTCAGCTTCCCAGTTTTGACCAACTAGTCGAGGAAGAGCTGTAATGTCTTGCAATCCTCTGTAGTATGACCTCGATCCTGATGGTACTAACAATATAGATTTTGATTCCTTTTAGTGGAGTCTCCTCCCATTCTGTTAGGCCATTAAAAATATGGCTCATTATTGATCTTTTCCAGCACTCAGTAGATTGACTCCTTAAACACCGAATTCACCATTTGAGGTCCAGTGGGGTTGCAGTTTGCCTAATCAAAAAACTCTCTCCTCGGATAGGACGGTGTGTATCGGTTAGCTTGGTTATCTCTTCGATCAGGTGTAAAAACTTTAGTCTTCCCCTTACTCTGATTCTGATTGTCCTCAACCCTTTTGTGCTTTTCAATTCGGTCCATTAACTAGTGCATGCTCCGAGGAGACTTCATGGTAAAGGAGTTCCAAAGGTCGAAGTGTGTAGGGAGACCCACCTTAAAGGTTCTAACAGCTACATCTTCAAAACTCCCATCAATTTCATTGTAAAGCTCCTAGTATCTATCGAAATAGTTTTTGATGGTCTCTCCTTCTCTCATAGACATTGAGAGCAAAGAGTCTAAAGGTCTCGGGACTCAACTACATGTCATAAACCTTGCTCCAAATGCCCTCGTTAGCTCCTTAAAAGAGCCAATGGATCCCTCCTCTAAACCATCAAACCACCTCATAGCAACAGGGCTGATACTCGAGGGAAAGACTTTGCACATCAACGCCTTGTTCTTAGAGTGGATGGCCATCCTGTGATTAAAGTAGCTCACATGCTTAACAAGATCCGTCTTGCCATTATATATTGTAAAAGTGGGTTGAATGAAGCGGCAAGGGAGCTTAGCCTACTTAATGCGTCTAGTGAAGGGTGAGCATGATATTTGAAGGAAAGCCTTTCCCATGGCATCATTTCCCATGCTTCTTCACGACGGGGTCCTAGACCTCTTATAATGGTGCCTCTCGCCAGAAGTATATCAGGATGATGATGTGAAAGATTCACTAAATGGAGTTCTACTTCTTCGCCAGTAACTTCTATCATCCTCAGAGCTAAAACTCTGGCTTGGGGTAGAAGTCCTCTCCTCCTTTATCCGTGTCTTGCGATGGAGGCATTGGCATAACTGATTCACTTTCCTCTTAAGTTTATATACCTCCTTATCATGCGAGTTATGACTGGCATGGTGCTGTCCGGTATGCTCAGAATGCACAGATGGAGCTCTTTCATTACGGGTGTGGGCCATATCACAGTCCTTTCTCGTTCAAGATTCACAAATTGGTCCCTTCACTAAGACCAAACAGACTCCAAGGAACCGCTTCTTCTAGAGTTGGCCATAACAAGAAGGCTTTTACGTAAGGGTATCTAAGCGACGCCAATTGTGGCGGGCAAAAATAAGTCAAACTTACTTTTTTCCTCACACTATTAATTTATAGAGGTGGGATGCTAATCAACCTTTGATACCTTTATTTAAACATGTTTGATTAACTAAAACTGAAAGGGTCAACTCTAAGCATAAGAGTATAGGATGAAAGTTGGTCAAAAATCGCCTCGGGAGACTTATACTATGTTCTTTGGGTTTGATCCAAGGTGTTGATTACACTTATTCTTGGCTTTCAATTACACTCTTATGTTCTTCTTTCTTCCCTAATCTTTCATCCCCTTTTTACAAAGGTCTTTCCACCTTACATAGCCTCCTAGGTTGTATCTCAACCTTCCACTTGGAGGGTTTAGGTTTGTTTCCCTTGATACTTGTCCCATCAGGACTTCACTGGAAGGCTTCTACACCAAGTTGTAAGCTGTGATGACACTATTCAAGGGTTATTTCCTCATTAATGTGGCCAACTAAGTGAGTTCAGAGCATTGAATACAGAGGTGATGGGTGCTTTATCTGCACTCTTCCCTTCTTTGCTTGCTGACAAATCTTCCTCCTCTTCCTCAATTTATGCCCGATGGTCTTCAAAACTGGTCCTTGGATCTTCCAAAGACATAAGAGTATCCTCGTGGTCCTCGGGTATTATAGTTTCCCTAGGCTTATGATGTGTTATTTATATTTTTCCTAAGGGGGCGCTGTCAGTGTCTTCCAAGATCTATTTTTCTAATATTGGACCTCTCTCTTTTAACCCTATCCTCAGATTCTCGTCCTCCCACAAAATATATATATATATATATAAATGAAGTTCATGAAATGCCAAGGCCTAAAACAATAATAGGAAACCATCTACAAATTTCTCATTACAATAAATTTTGTAATCATAAAAGTGCATCTCGATTGATTAGAAATTTTTGAAATTGAAATTGACCAATCCGCAGTGGCGGCTCCACATATATTTCAGGGTGGTCACATGACCACCCTCACTTGCCAAAAATTTATATATATACTTGAAATTTTAAAAAAAAAAAAATTATATACTAAAATAACATATTTTGACCACCCTAATAATAATATTGAACACTTTGACTTGAGAATTACAAGAATTTGGGTTCAACAAAAATAAAAGTAATGTTGCATCCACAATATTTTCACAATAATTTCACTACAAATTGCAACTTCTAACTTGAGAAATAATATTGTAGTAAGTTGTTATTAATTTTAATTTGAGCGTAATACTAACATCACTTTTTTATCCATCAATATATAACAACTGGTCACATAAGATTTGTTATGAAAATGTTATGAGCATAGCATTACTTCATAAATAATTTTGGCCCTCCGAATATAATCATTAACCTCTTTTATAAACAATAATACTTCATGTATTTGCGCTTTTTTCTTTTTTTTGTGACATACATCCAAGTTATTTCTTTATTAGATTTTGTATAATTTAATTTTTTTAGTGACTGTTAGGGTACATTTTTTTTTTTACACCTAATTTTATTTAGGTACCACTTATTTATTTTCAAACACCACTAATAAGTTATTGGGCTTTCACAAATATTTTTTGCCATATTATTATGTTGACCACAAATATTTTATATCTTATTATCTAAATTGGGTCATGATATAAACTGTCACAAAAAAAAAAAAAAAAAAAATCAAAACTAACCCTACAAGCCCAATGCACTCATCCCATTCTATTTAAAGTCCAAGAATACTTATGATTGGCAATATTTGAAAATCTTATGATTCAAGTCCATGGCAAAACAATTTTATCAATGGAATTCAAATCCATAATCAAAGCTCATGGTTTAAACCCACGGCAATTTTATCAATAGAATTCAAATCCATGATCAAAGCCCACGATTTAAACCCATGGCAATTTATTTATCAAAAACCCAGTTCTCAGTAGCAATATCAAAAAAGCCTAGTTCTCACTGGCAATATTTAAAGCCCAATTCTCATTGACAACATCAAAAGCCCAATTCTCATTGGCAATATTAAAAACCCAAATCTCATTGGCAACATTAAAAGTCCAATTCTCATCGACAATATCAAAACACAATTCTCATTGGTAATATTAAAAGTCCAATTCACATTAGCAATATCAAAAACTCAATTCTCATTGACAACATCAAAAGCCCAATTTACGTTGGCACTATTAAAAAACTAAGCTAATTACTTGGCACTATTTTATCAAAAGCTCAAGGTAATAATACTTGGCAAAACACTATATCATAAGTATTTCGCTTAAAAGCCCAATGATGAAAAATGTTTTTAAGTTCTTAAACATTACTATATATTATAAGCACATGGAATCTTTGGCAATTATCTATTCTCAAAACCCATGGCAATCATCTTATAAAAGCCCATGGAAAGTTATGATTATTTATCGTAAAACCATGACATTTATTTATTTCATACCATATTATAAAACCATGGAATTTATATAATAAGAACCCATGGTCACTATTTATCTTATATCACAACATTCATAATATTTATTTCCAAAACTCATGATAATTATTTATCCTACAAGCCCATTATGATTATCTATAAAAAAAAACCCATAAGTATATCACATTATTCCATTATAGTGGTTGTTACCATATTTTATTTGAAACTCATAAATATTTCCTTTATTAAAACCCATGGTAAATATTATTCACAATAAACATTGGAGGTACTATTTAAAAGCCCCAAAGAAAATACCATTTACAAAATAATCCATGGCAAAAATTATGAAAAACTATACAAATTGTTATTTAAATCCCATGAAAATTAATACCCAAAAACCTATCATAAATATTTATTAAAGCTCATGAATACATTACATTTTTACTAATGACTAAAGCCCATATGGAATAAAAATTCATGACAATATATAGTAGCTTTGTCCATTTTGTAAGGCTCATAATGAGAAAGCAAAAGGATAGACCCAAATGGAAAGAACCACCAAGTCAGAGGCTCACCAAAGTACTCAGCCCTCATGGTCAAGCCTAACATGAAGTCTCAGCCAAAATAGCCCATGTGTGCAAACTGACCTAGCTAGAGAACTCCATTCAGTTCTGCCTTCCACTGGAGATCACCTCAAAAAGCAACTAAGCTCTCAAACCAAATTAGGAGCTGGCCACTTGTCCGATCAGCCTCTCTGCCACTGTCATTTCTGACGTGACCAGTACTAAGGGGTTGGGCTGACACCAAAATGCTGAAATGCAATAAATGTCATTCTTCCTTCCTAAGTTTCAGTTATTGCTAGAGGAAGCCATGACCAAATAATCCAAACTTCAGCAAACTAGTTTCTTTAGTACTAAAAATGTCTAAAACTAATTTATGAACAAGCCCATGAATTCCTAAAGGGCAAATATAGGGAAATATGGTTTGTAGGGCCTAAAAAGATCTCCAACAAAACTCCCTGAAGTAGGCTAAAAGCTTGACACCTAGCTTGGGGTGATAGCTCCTACTTCTTGAAGCTCAAATCTTAGTTGCAGCACCAAGATTCTACCTTAATACTTGCCTTAATCCCATTGGTTGAACGCAATCTCAGAAATCTTAGCATTTAATGCAAGATTACCCAAATATTCACCCATGTGTGATATTGCCCAAAGAAGCAAGGCAGCCCAAAAGCAAATCACATCATTTTGGCCAAATGCTAGGTTAGATACTCTAAATTTCAACTCCATCTGACATTACCCAAAGGAGACAAGCACTCAAAAGTTCATACTATTTTTGGCCAAATCTCATGATGGATATTCTGAAAATTCTCTTGCTAATCAGACCCAATGTTTTTTACTTTTGCTAATTGCTCCCTAAACTTCACTATAAAAGGAAAGTGTCATCTACTCACCAAGGGGGACGAAATCCTCTCAAAGTCTCCATCAATCTTGCTATTTTCAACCCTTAATTCAGAAATAAGTTTCTTTTTAGTTCATAAATGCCCATACCCATCAACTCACAAATATTCCTTCTCTTTTGTAACAAAACCCAACACCATAGAGGTCTCATGATTAGCTACAATGAGTCTCTCTCCACCTTGACCAAAAATAGCCAAGCATCTTTACCATTTTATTCCCACATCACCATATACATGCTCACCCACTCATATAAGAGTAGTTTCCATCATTTACCAAACATCCTTCCATATATTCCATCATGGGTATAAGAACCTTGGTTAATATTTGCTACACTAAGCTGGGGGTCTTTCTCTTCCTTCATTCCATCATAATTTTTCCTCTTTTACTTGTAATTATGAAGCCTTTAATCCTTGTTTATTGTTATTGTAATGAGGGTCATAATGTCTTGGATACTATAAAAGTTTTCCTTCATGTTGACTTAATAATAATGAGGAAATATATGATTTTTATTATGTAAATACATTTATTAGCTTATCAAACGTTACCACTGGAGGTCTGTTATATTCACTATTGGACCATTTTTCCTCTTGTGTACTTGTTATAATGAGCCTACTTTTATATTAACCGACTATGAAGGAAATGCATAATTTTTACCATACAAATACATTTATCAATTTTTCAAGCATCTACCACTGGACTATTATTTAAGCACCTATTCTTGTTTACGGTTAGATTATTATTTAAGCACTTATTGTGGTGGGCCATCCTTTGTGCTGGCTTATCTTTGCAATGGGTATTTTTTTAGGTTTTATTATAATCTTTGTTGGATACAATCTTGACCTTGAGCAAAATGGACATTTCACACTCACCAATAGCCTTTGGGCCATATTTCAAGCCCAAAGTCGAGTCTTGGTCTTGACTTTCCAAATATCATGTTAGCGAAGAAAAAAAAGGCTCCCAACAGTGACTACCCTAAAAAAATAAATAAATAATCTTACAGCCGCCTCCGTCATTCCCGCTCCACCCACCCCCAAAAAAAAAATGAAACTCTGGGCCTAGGGACAGAACACACCAAATGGGCCTAAAATCTTGTCTACCCTTTATGCTTCATAACATGGCTCATGTCGGCCATTGGCATGTCGCCTCTATAATCTCTATTGGGTTAGCTTTCCTTTTTTTTGAGATAAAAGATAGAAGTTTGTTCTTGATTCAATCCCCTCTACTTACGTTTGGCTGAGAAAAAAACAACCATGAGTGTATAGCACTAGCAGTACTATCATCCATCAGAATCATCACCCAATTAGAAATTATGTGGCACCGATTTGTTTCTTTTTTTTCGTGAGTGTTGTGCTTTGGAAGGTTATATTGATGTTAATGGCCCCTCGAGTTGTCATAATGATTTAGAAAAAGGATTTTTGGTTCTGTATTGTGCTTTGTGTTAACATGAGTTTGCTGGTTTTAGCTAAAAATCAAGCCAAGAATGAAGAAGCATGTAATGCAAATTTATTTCATTTGACAGGGCTTACACAATCAACAGTACAACACGTATTTTATTTGAAGTCTTCTAGCTAGCTAGATCCCTTCAAATATTAGACAAAATTCGTAAAGAACTGAACAAGCTTTCCACATAATTTCTGTGTCTCAAAGACAGTTGGACTACACCGAAGCATAATTAGAAAAATTCTTACATGACCAAACTAAAATGCATTACTTGCAAACATACCCAACACGTAGAACTAAACTGTAAATGAAAATCACTCCTGCTGGACAGCCGACCAGTTTTTGCTACGCTCATGAAAATAAACAAGCATTCTGTCCCTAGGTGGTAAATTGTGTTTGATCAGTCCGTGATTCAGAAAATTCTTCATCCATGCAATGGTGGCAGGAAATTTTGCAGGATCCACAATCTGCATGGACCCAACTTCCTCCCAAATAGGCAGCCAGTGAGCGATCCATCCCAGTGCAATGTCCAAATACCCAATGCTTTCCCCTCCAAAAAACTTTTTCCCTTTTATCACTACCTCTATCTTTTCCACAGCCTCTATGGCTAATTTTCGTGAATTCTCTTTTTTCTCTCCTAGGGAGCACAGAGCAGTCCATGCCGCATTCAAAAGCTGTCCCAAGAAACAGAAAATTTTGGATGATTAAAATTATGTGATGAAAGGATGAGTGAGTTGTTATGCATCAGCATATATGTGTGAAGTGTGATATCCATAAAATTTTGCGTTTCCTGTGCACTAATTTGGGAACATGATAATCTCTTTTAGTAAAGAAGAATGCTCGTAAAAGTGTAGGACCTGTAGGTTATATGAAGAAAAGATGAAATCGATTGAGTATTGTTAGACATACTTTTAATTTCCCATATTCTATCCATGTGTGATGGTAATTGGGTTTGTCCAATGTAAGCCATAGAAAAAAGAAAAAAGAAAAAAAGTTTTGTCCATTAATTGGTTCTGTCATTTTCTGTTCTGGTTGAAACTTAAAAGGTTAAAACACTACTCTCGAATCTCATTCAATTTCCAATTTTGTTTTTGATCTGCAAAACGTCAACAATGAATCAAAGGCACTTTTAAATTAAAACCAAAAAAAAAAAAAAAAAAGAGACTGGTATAGTTAAATATCATAATATTAGAAAGAAAATTAAAGAGCGCACAATTTCTCAAATAAGCTATATATAAAGCCAACAGGAATTACCTTCTCTTCTGCGAATTTAGCCCAAAATCGTGCTTGGGCTACTTCATAAGGATGTTGAGGCAGCAGTGGATTTTGTTTCCAGGTCTCATCGATGTATTCAAGAATGATGAATGATTCAAGGATGACTTTCCCGTCATGAATCAAGACTGGAACCTTTTTATGAACTGGGTTCAGCTCCAAAAGAAGAGAGCTCTTGTTGAAGATATCTTCTTCAATGTACTCATAATCAACACCCTTCAGCTTTAGAGCCCATTCAACCCTCCAGGCAAATGGGCTAGCCCAAAATGACAAAAGTTTCACCTCCTGCTTCGCCATTTTAGATTTAGGTGCGGTTTTGTGCACTAGGTTTTTTTTTTTCTTTTCGTTTTGATAAACAGGCTGAGGCTGCTAGTACTTATATATGTGTGTCTTCCCAGAGATTTTGAAAATTCAACATCGCAGCATGAATAATGAGACGCCAACTTTGACTAAATTAGAGGTCTGTCTAAATGTTGAATTTAGTCACCTACTCTTACTGGTTATTAAAAAAAAAAAAAAAAGTCACCTACTCGTACTTTTCATTGCTTTTTCCTATCATAATTTGTTTTACTCAATATTGTCAATTCCCTTTCGGAATGTGCAATGGAATAAAATATTTTGATATCAATCTACTCAAAATCGAGGTAACGTGCCTTGTCTTTCAATTACATTTTTTAAGACTTTAATGTTATATATATTCAAAAAATGATGATACTTAATATATTTATTTAAATATTAATGATAAGATAAATCCAATTCACTCATTATTAACTGAATGGATAAGATTTTGACAACTGAAAATAAAATTACCTTACGAAAGTGAAAAGCTTTTAAACCCTTTTTTTTTTTTTTTTTTGGAAAAGAAGCTTTTAAACCCTTAATTAAAACATATACACTTTAGAGCATCCACAGCAGGTGTGGTAAATGTGCCAAATGCTAAATATTTGGCACATTTGCCACACCAAACATAAAAATGGAGCATTATGAGATGTGCTAAATCTCAAAATTTATACCACATGTCTACAGTGCCGTTGCAAATTTGCAATGGTACGGTCAGATGTGGTAAAAATAAAAATGGTTTTTTATTCACTCTTCTCTCTTCTCTTTCTTCATTTTTTTTTCTCTTCTCTCTCACTCTCTGGTTCCGTCTCTCTTCTCTCTCACTCTCTGGTTCTCTAGTTCCTCTCTCTTCGATCTCACTCTTCGGTTCCCTCTCTCTTCGACCAGTCCGGCAACGACGACGACGTGCTCCGACGACGATCTCACCCACGCTCCAGCCACGACGACGTTGCTCCGACGACGATCTCACCCACGCTCACACCCACGACAACGGCGTAGCTCGATCTCACCCACGCTCCAGCCACGACGGCATAGCTCCGACGACGATCTCACCCATGACGACGGCGTAGCCCGATCTCACCACGCTCCAGCCACGCTCAGCCACGCTCGATCTCGCCAATCTCACCCCGAGGCGGCCGTCGATCTCACCCTCTTCCCTCTCCTTTCTGTCCGCCTTTCACTCTGCCTCTCTCTAGTTGTGGTTTTTTTTTTTTTTTTTTTTTTTTTTTTTGCTGCAATTTGGGTTGATCTGATGGTGGGCTGTGGGCTATGGGTGGTGACAGTGGCAGTGGTGGTGGGCTGTGGGGGTGATGGCCAGTGGTGGTTTTTTTTTTTTTTTTTTCCTGGTGATTGTGGCGGCAACAATTTTTCTGGTTGTGGTTGTAGTAGCTGTTGTAATTCTGGTTTTTCTGGTTTACAGTGGTGTTTGATGAGGACGATGATGATGGGAAGAGGAATTTAATATATTATTTTAATGTGTAGAAAATATTATTTTAATGTATAGAATTGGAGTATAAAATATCTGATAAATGCGATGTTGTAAAATGATGTGGTAAAATAATAAAGTAGAGTTTTAGTGTGGCAAAATGGTATAATTTTTGCCACATCTGATAAGGATGCTCTAATACCATACAATGCCGAATTATTTCATGAAGTTTGGAAAGGACCACGCGAGGAAAGGACATCAGATCAGATGATTGAATTTATTATTTGTTTCTTACCAAAAAAAATTATTATTTATTTATTGGCAACCAAATCACTCTTTCCATCTTTGTTGTCTTTACCTGTCGGCACCAGTTCGATTATTTTCTTTCAAACTCCAAGAAAATCTGATGTGAAAGCTTGAAAGAAGTGTCAAAGTGCACTTACGAATTACGTCCACGATTACGATAGTAGTCCGTCAGTCACAATGTTAAAAGTCCGCGTACATTCCAGAACATTACTGTTCAAAGCCCATAACCAGTATGCCAATTATCTACTCCTCGTGATAAATAACAGTTTCACGACCAGAATAAATTGGGTCAGAAGCTGGCGTAAAAGAGATATTTTACACCAGTTAATTTTGACCCGTCACGTCACCAAATTTTTTTTTTTTAGCAAAAAATATTAAGCCTGTCTCTATTCTCTTCTCTCCTCACCTGATCTCTAAACCAAACTCACGACCTCCATGGCTGGAGCTTCAAAGTTTAACACAAGCCACCAACACCACTACCATGGCCAAAACTCCAACCAATAGCTACTGCTGCTGCCACCAATGGGGTTGCCCCATTTTCCCTTGCCACCCACCCCCTCTGAACAACAACCACCATCACCACCACAAACTCACCTTAATCACCATCATCGCAACTCTGATTAAAAAAAAAAAAAAAAAACACAACAACAACAACAACAACAACCACCACCACCACCACCACAAAGCCCACTTAATCACCACCACCACAAATTCAAAAACCACACAAAACCCATATCAAACACAAACCCATATGAAACCCACAAACCCATGACCCAAAATCAACCATCAACAGATGGGAAACCCACAAAACCCAGCAAGACAGCAACCCAAACCACCACTGCACACACATGCCGCCGTCCACTGCACCACCATTGCACACCTACGATTTGATCCACAGAAACCAACGGAAACAGCGTGATCAGCGGTGTGACCCACCACCACCACAACAGCGTGATCTATGGTGTTGGCATGGAGCTTTAACAAGAATGAGGAAGAAAAAAAAAAAAAGGAAAGGGGGAGAGAGTTATGGACACTGTGACTGACCTGTGAAAGAGGAAATAGAAAAAAGACAAGGGAGATGGGAAGTATTATTTAATTAAGTTAGGAGAGAATGAATAAAATAGTTTTTTTTTTTTTTTTTTGCTTTAGATTCTTGCTGTAGTTTAAGTGGGTGATGTGGTGAGTCAGGATTGGGTGGCGTAAAACACCCCTTTTACGTCAGCTCCTGACCCAATTTATTCTCTTTCAAGAAATTAATCTCAAATTGGGGCTTATGAATAATATCAAAAATACAATGAAATTTATAAATAATATAAAAAAATAAGCTAAATAGTAAAATAAGCTAGCAAAAATAATTTTTATCAAACAAACACTTAATAACAGTTATAGAGCATTTAAAGCTTCTGTGATAATTTCTTCTCTTCGTCTTTAATAAAAAAAAAAATGTTTCTGTGATAATTTATTTTTCTACAGTAACACTTATAGAAATAAATTGTACCTTAATAATAAGAACCCAAATATAATTTAAATTTCTAATTATCAAGCTAATTAATTATCTCTTACTTTATGTTTGAGAATTTATAAAATAACATAATAGAATGATTTTTTTTTTTAAGCAAACATAATAGAATGGATTTTTTTTTTAAAATACTAAGTATTTTTAACACACAGAGAGAGAGAGAGAGAGAGAGAGAGAGACAGAGAGACAGAGAGACAGAGAGGGTCTTAAAAAAACTTATAGTAGTGTATGTGGGATACAGAAATTTAATAAGGTAATAGTGCCACATGTCATATCCGAGGCTGAGGGGCCAATGCATTTCCGAGGAGTCGATACCCTCGGACGGCAAGACCAGGGAAGCAAGCCTTGGCCTCGTCAATGGCACATTACCAGAGGAGGTCATACTGTAGAGAAAGAGCTTTAGAGAGGGAGTTAGTCCTAACGTATCTGAAGGGATGGTAGCTGTCACCACATTTAATGCACCCCACCAAACCTCCTGGCGACATTATGTGGAGAAGACCCATGAACAGTGCTATCTTGGTTGCCGCAACTCACAGAAGATTTGGAAGGCATTGTTGATGGGACAAGCACTCGAGTAGTGCCTAAATGATCAACAAATAAGGGCTAAGATCAACTAAAAGAGGCTATATAATGTAAGAGATCCTCTAAAATAGGGAGGTTCATGAGGATCCAGAAGAAAAATATTGTAGCAAATCGTTCTTGAGATAAACTAATATAAATATTGTCCTCAGACCGTTAGCAGGACTAGTATTCTTCATTATTCCTTTCTTTTTCTTCTTCTTCAATATGCTAGGTTATTTGATTCAAGTTCCCCCTCTACAAATTCATCGTATTATCCAACTCATTTTTGGCTCGTACAATTGGTGCCATCTGTGGGAATTTCACTTAACCTTCACCCCTTCAAGGAGAACGCCAAAGGATGTCCAGCAGGGAAGAATCCGTGAGTTCTCATCATGAATGGCAAGACCAGTTCGTAAACCTAGAAAATCGTCGGGATCGTGAGATAGCTAGGTCTAAGTCCAGGAGCTCAAGACCAACCCATCCCAGTCAACGCAATCATCTCTCAATTGAGACTATTGGCCTAAGACAGGAGGTGAACCATTTACGCAGGCGAATAAGGTGGAACCAGAGAAATCGACAAAGTAGAAGTCCTACTACGAGCCTAGGCTCTAGATCAAAGCCAAAGCGGATGCGATGTAGGAGAAGTAAGACGCCTCCCAGCAAAACAGAAATTGATTCTTCCGAAGATTCGCACAAAGAAAGGTAGAACCGCAAGCGGCACAGACCCATCCCTTGGGGAAATAGGGATAGGGACGCCATAAGTAAGGCCCTATCCCAAATATCCAAGTTACCCTTCACGAGGCGAATCAAGAGGGCCAAGCTGCCCAAATGCTTCGCATAACCCACCTTCATCGTTTACAATGGGAGGACTAACCCATAGAACACATTAGCCACTTCAATCAGAAGATGGCCATATACACCAGAAACAAGGCTTTAATGTGCAAGGTGTTTCCCTCAAGCCTTGGCCCAGTGGCAATAAGATGGTTCAATGGACTACATGAAAGGTCCATTGATTCCTACAAGGAACTCACCAAAGCTTTTGGTGCAAGGTTCATTACGTGCAATAGGGTGCCGAGGACATTAGACACCTTGCTAGCATTGTCGATGAGAGATGGAGAGATCTTGAAGACCTACTCAGATTGGTATTGGGAACTATGCAACAAGTTGGATAGGGACTTTGAGGACGTGGCGATATGCACCTTTAAGAGTGGGCTACCCACCAAGTCCGACTTATAGGAGTCCTTTACCATGAAACCTGCTCGCACCATGAAACAGTTAATGGACCGAATAGACAAGCATAAGAGAGTAGAAGATGACCGAGCACAAATTAAGGGAAAGGCAAAGTGCTTTCACGACTGGAAGGATAACTGCTTCAATAAGATAGTTGGAAATTGGCCCAAAGCAAACTTCCATAATCAGGGGCAACCGAGCGAGGTCCAACCGGTCAACTCGGTGTTCAGGGTCCCAATCCACCAAATATTGCTGAAGATCCGAAACGAGCCCTACTTCACTTAGCCACACAAGATGGGGGAGACCTAACCCGAAGAAATCAGTCAATGTATTGCCAATATCATCAGGATAATGGACACACCACTAAGGAGTGCGAAACCCTATGGTCGTACTTGAACTGTCTGCTTAGGGAAGGAAAGTTGGGAGAGTTCACAAACAAGACCTTGGCACAAAGAGGAGCCTCATGTCAGGGATACCAAGGAGGGCAAGCACCACGGCCCTCCTTTGGGACTATTCATGTTATCCTTGCCAAACTTGAATAGACGCTGGCCACGTCAACAGGGGTGATGTCTGTGTCTCCCTCCATTACCAACTTCAGCCAAGAAGACCTCTACAAGAGGGCCAGGAAGAAACCTAATCTAGTCATGGGTTTTTCTAACGAAGACCTGGTCAGCACTACCCAACCCCATATTGACGTTCTGGTTGTCACAATGCATATTGGGGGCTTTAACGTGCATAGGGTAATGGTTGATGAGGGAAGTGGGGTTGAAATCATGTATCCTGATCTGTTTAGAGGATTGGGTTGAAGGAGAAAGACCCAGAGAGTTACAGAGCTCCACTAATGGGATTCGACGGGAAAATGGTTGTCCTAAAGGGAAGAATCAAGCTACCGGTCCAAGTAGAGAAGGAGGAGGTGTTAGTGGACTTCATTGTGGTGGACACGTATTCACCATACACCACTATTCTAGCTCAGCCGTGGCTACAAGCTCTCAGAGCCATATCATCCACTCTGCACCAAAAGTGAAATTCCTGACTAAAGATTGGATCGAAGAGATACGAGGATGCCAAGCCTCGGCAAGGCAATGCCTTATCACAGTAATCAACCACCGAATGTCTTTGGAAGGAAAGAACGAGGCACCACCAAAGTTATAGTAGTTAATGCTTATTGCAGCCAAGGCCAGAGACAATAGAGTTAGAGCGGTAGAAGCCTGTGAGAGCCTTACCAAGATGGCTATTGGGAGCAATCCCGATAAATACTTTCAGGTAGAAGCACATCTATCACCGACAGAAAAGGGCAAGTTGGCGGCTTTCCTCGAGTAGCATATCGATGTATTCACTTAGGACCCATACGAAGTATGCCATCAACTAAACATAAATCCCGAAGCTCAGCCAAAGAAACAACCACCTCGGAGATCCTCTGATGAACATTCCAATGCAGTAAAAGAAGAAGTCAACAAGTTGAAACAAGTTTGGGCAATAAAGGAAATTTTTTATTCAGACTGGTTGGCTAACACTGTGGTAATGAAAAAGAAGAATGGGAAGTGGAGAGTTTGTGTGGACTTCACTGATCTCAATAAGGCTTGTCCCAAAGACCCCTTCCTTGTCCCGAGGATAGACCAGCTGGTAGACGCCACCTTCAAACACCTTCGAATGAGTTTTCTTAATGATTTCCAAGGATACCACCAGATCCCTTTAGCGCTCGCCGATCAGGAAAAAATAGCCTTCAGGACTCCCCTCAACAACTACTACTACCGAGTGATGCCTTTTGGGTTGAAAAACGTAGGATCCATTTACCAAAAGATGGTGACAAGAATGTTCGAGGCTCAACTAGGTAGGAATATGGAAGCCTATATAGACGACACGGTGATAAAAAGTAAAATTGCATCCAAGCACATACAAGACTTGGGGGAAGCCTTTTCTGTGCTCAAGAAACAACAATTACGGTTGAATGCTTTAAAGTCTTCATTTGGGGTGAGCTCGGGAAAGATCTTAGGCTTTATGATAACACACTGTGGCATTGAGGTCAACCCAGATCAGATCAAGGCCATAAACGACCTGCATCCACCTCGGAACCCTAAAGAGGTATAGCAGTTGATAGGCATGACAGTGGCCTTGAACAGGTTCATATCACTATCGGCTGACTAGTGCAAACCATTCTTCCAACTTCTACACAAGTGGAAGGATTTCTCCTAGACCAAGGAGTGTGATCGAGCCTTCCGAGAGCTGAAGGAGTATTTGTCAAATCTATTGATGTTGTCTTGTCCTAGGCAGGAGGAGGTCTTCTGTGCCTACCTAGCTGTTACAAACCACACGATCAACCTCATCTTGATTCAGGTCGACTCTGGGATTCAAAGACTAATGTACTACGTTAGCAAATCTCTGCAAGATGCAAAGACGAGATACTCTCATGTAGAAAAAGCAATCTTAGCCCTTGTCCATGCTACCAAGAAGTTGCCACACTACTTCCAAGCGTATACGATGGTGGTCTTGACTTAGCTTCCCCTGCAAGTGGTATTACAGAATTCAAACTATTCTGGAAGGGTGGTGTAGTGGGGAACTATGCTAGGGGATTTTGACATCAAGTACCAGTCGAGGACATCGATTAAAGGCCAAGTCTTGGCTAACCTTGTCGCCGAGTTCTCAGAAAATCAAACCAAGGAGGTTGTATAAAGCCAGGAAGCTATTGGAATTTTTGTCGTTGAAATTTCCCCTCCATGAACTATGTACACTGATGGGGTTGCCAGGAGTTGAAATTGTCATTGTCTTCCCGGACGGGATAGTTCTGGAGAAATCTCTGAGGCTATCCTTCTCGGCCACTAACAACAAGGCCGAGTACAAGACATTATGGTTAGGATTTGAGGCAGTAAAGGGCTTAGGAGGAAACAACATAAAGATCTTCAGTGACTCCTAACTAATAGTAGGGAAAGTACTAGGAGAATATAAGGCCAAAGATGTAAGGATGCAAGCCTATTTGGGAAAGATAAAGCAACTCTAAGCACACTTTTAGGAGTTCACCTTGAAGCAAGTACCATGGTGCAGGAATTTCCATGCTGATTCACTAGCTACACTAGCAACGATGTCCGAGGGCGCTCTGCCACAGTTAATCATAATGGAAGAATTAGACAGGCCGAGGTGGAAGGACCAGAGCCCGACCATGGTGCAATTTGTCCAAGCCGGACCCAGCTAGGGACCCCATAGTGGCATTTCTAAGGAATGGAGAACTGCCAGAGGATAAAGTAGAGGCTGTGAAGACCCAGAGGCACGCCCCGTAATACTGGCTATCTCAAGAGTAAAAATTGTATCAACGGTCTTTTTCTAGGCCATACCTGTTATGTGTACACCCAAAAGCAGTGAAGCCGTTGTTGGATAAGCTAGACGAAGGGATTTGTAGGAGCCACATAGGGGGAAGATCCTTGGATCACAGAGCCCTTACCCAGGGGTATTGGTGGCCTAGTATACAAAATTCCATCTAGGATTACGCGAGGAAATGTGATCAATATCAAAGGTACGCCCCGAATATTAACCAACCTGGAAAGGTTCTAAACCCACTCTCTAGCCTGTGGCCTTTCACTCAATGGGGTTTAGACATTATGGGCTCATTCCCTCAAGCTACTATAAACTAGAGATGGTTGCTCGTTAGGATAGATTATTTCACAAAATGGGTAGAAGCCAAGCCATTGGCTAATATCCGAGACCATGACGTGAAGAAATTCGTGTGGAGGAATATTGTCACACGGTTCAACGTACCTTATGCCCTCCTATGTAACAATAGAACACAGTTCGACAGCAAGGTTTTCAGGAGATATTGTAGTGAACTTGAAATCAGGAACAATTACTCTACCCTTGCATACCCACAAGGAAACAGGCAGGCTAAGGCCACCAACAAGGTGACCCTTGACAGGCTAAAGAAAAGACTAGACAAGGCAAAAGGGAAATGGGTAGACAAATTGCCCCATGTCTTATGGTCATACAGAACTACCCCGAAAAGGTCGACTAAGAAAACCCCCTTTTTTATGACGTATGGAGTAGAGGCAGTTATACCCATGCAAAAGGAATTCCCGACAATGAGAATAGATCAGTTTGAAGAGCATAACAATGATAGTCAGCTATGTGCAAGTCTAGACTAAGCCGAGGAAAAAAGAGAGATGGCAACGATAAAACTGCCCCACTACCAACACAAGCTGAGGCAGGGTTATAATAAAAAGGTGAAGTCACAGCCACTCGTGCCAAGGGACCTTGTCTTCAGGAAAGTGGTCGGCAATACGAAAAACCCATCCTAGGAAGAACCTTATCGCGTCACCTCAGTAGCCGACTTAGGTGCATTTAGACTAGAGGATCTAGATGGAAACAGTATACTACAGCCCTGGAATGTAAGTAACTTGAAAAGATATTACTATTAATGCAAGTGTGTCTCATTCATTATTCCTGTGTCATTGTCTCTAAGGGTTAAACAAAACCTCAGCCATGCCTGATCCCTTGGACCCATGCCTTGGGTAAATTAACACCCCAACATATCCCTAAGGGTTAAACAGAACCTCGGCCATGCCTGGCCCCTCGAACCCATGCCTTAGGTAAATTAACACCTCAATGAATTTTCTAAAGGTTAAACAAAACCTCAATCATGCCTGATCCCTTGGACCCATGCCTTCGATAAATTAATGCCCCAACATATCTCTAAGGGTTAAACAGAATCTCGGCCATGCCTGGTCTCTCGGACCCATGCCTTGGGTAAATTAACGCCTCAATGATTCTCTAAGGGTCAAACAGAACATCAGCCATACCTGGTCCCTTGGACCCATGCCTTGGTTAAATTAATGGCCTAACATATCTTCAATGGTTAAACAAAGAATCGGCCATGCCTAGTCCCTCAGACCCATGTCTTGGGTAAATTAACACCTCAATAAATTCTCTAAGGGTTAAACAGAACCTGGGCCATGCCTAGTCCCTCGAACCTATGCCTTGGGTAAGTTAACACCTCAATGAATTCTCTAAGGGTTAAACAAAACGTCAACCATACCTGGTCCCCTAGACCCATACCTTGGGTAAATTAACTCCCTAACATATTTCTAAGGGTTAAACAGAACCTCGGCCATGCCTGGTCCCTCGGACCCATGCCTTGGTGAAATTAACACCCCAACATATCTCTAAGGGTCAAACAGAAACTCGGCCATGCTAATCCCTCGAACCACATGCCTTGAGTAAAATAACGCCTCGCAATTTCACCAAGGNGCCATGCTTTTTGGTGAAATTAACACCCCAACATATCTCTAAGGGTCAAACAGAAACTCGGCCATGCTAATCCCTCGAACCACATCCTTGAGTAAATAACGCCTCGCAATTTCACCAAGGAATGAGACATCGGCATATGCATCATCATAGGAAAACAAGGACTCACCCTAGGTTTTGGTTAAAGGGTTCTGAAGGTACATTCATAAGGTACTCTTAAAATGAGAGACCTTAAACACCCTTTTACTAAGTGTTTCGTTTGTCTCTAAGGACTTAAACATTTCTACTAATTATACAATTCTAGTACCAACACATAGTCATCTTTTTTTCAACTATTTACATGGGATTTTAAATTAATACTTAAAATAACAACAATTCATTACTGTTAGCTTTTTGTTAAGTATGGTTTTTCACCCTTAGAAGCATCATCAATATAACCCTTAGCAAAAGACAGAACATTTCTACAGCCATTAGAGATAGATATTGTAGGGAAATGAAAGTTCATTTGTCATAAAGCAAAAGTTAATGTCTTTTCATTGATCGAAGAGAAAGATACATTGTAAACCACTGCAGACTGCCAAAAAAAAAAAAAAAAAAAAAAAAACATAAAATAAATAATAAAAAGATCCTACCTAAGTCTGAGCTGAAGGAGGACCTTATTGCTGGCTGGTTGAGGACAAGAGGATCAGCAGCTTACCTAAGGTGGCCTTCTTCTCTGGGGCTACAGCTTGAGGCTTGACCGGCTCGGACTCCTTTGTCTTGGAAATAGCTTCCTTGCCTTAGTCAGCCTCTGGCCCTGGTCTCTGGCAGGGTTTAGCTTGGGAGACCTCTTGGCCGTGACCAACTCCTGCCCTTAGCGTCTATGTCGAGTTCTACCCTGGGCAACCTTCTTGCCTTAGCCACCTCCACCCCCTAGCCTTGTTCACCAGCCTACCAATCCCTTGGGAGGTCTCAGAGGGAGGAAGAGAGGCCTAGGTGCTTAGGACTACTCCGATACAGTTGTTGCAGGGGCAGCACCTGTCTCAAGGCCAAAGCTACTTCAGGAGCTTCTCGAAAGTCTAGTGGGTAGTACACATTATTAGCCCTCCTCCACTCCAAGGCAACAAGAACTTCAACCAGGTTTAATGCCCCAGTCCACACCTTGAGGCAATAGTCCCTGCAGACCCCAGCCAACTCGTTAGTCAGGCAGGCCTCAGTCTCCTACACTCCAAGGTCATAGAACTTCTGCCCTACAGCATCTGTAGCCTCTCAAGCAGCCTCCTTCGCCTTCTCCAGCTCAGCCTTCAACTCCACAACCTACTAGTAGGCATGGCCAGTCTATCTCCGTCGTAGTGGAGCTTTTTATGCTGCTTCTCAGCTTGCGCCTAAGCATTCTTAAGGCCAACTTTAGCACTCTTCCTCCCCCTATCCTCAGCAACCAGCTTCAAAGAAAATCCTTATTTTCTACTTGGCAGTGGCCAAGGCCTTGCTTGTCTCTGCTCGAAAGATTGTTTGCGAGCCTAGCCTGCATAAACGATAAGGGAATACATAATCAGATAAGAAAAGGATAACCTAGCATGAAGTTAGTAAAATGTATCGAAAAACTTACCAACGCCAAGTCCCTCTTCAGGGACAGAAAGAGATCCTGCTGCTTCAAGTTTTTCAAAGCAGTCATATCCTTCGACAACAGGAGGGGTTGCTCCAAGGCGTTGGCAAGATGATGGGCATTCCCTCTCTGGAACTCCCTAATGGTAGAGTTGTATAATGGCCCCGTCCAGCTCTAGCCGAGGATTCCACATCGAGTTTAGAGGATGCACCTCAGCCACATGCTCAGCCTCCTTACTCTCGGCCGAGGAAGCCCTTCCTTTGCCCTTGGCCATCTTTGGCATCTTTGGAGGAACCCCTCATTGGTAGGGACCAACTCCCTCTCCTTTACTACCTCCTTGTCCTTCTTCTCTCTTCAGGTTGGCAGGTGCAAAAAGGGAAACTAAAGGAGAGAGGGATGAGGAGAAAGCTAAAAGCCTGAGGCATGCTTAAACACTAACTCCTTGGACCTCCTGCGAGGAGTTCACGAAGGCTTGATCCCTTCTTCCTCTCCAGTAGAATTTCTTCTTCTTCTTCCTCCTCCTAACCATTAGTTATACATGCAAGAACAAGCCCGATGGAATGAACACCTAAAAATCTATCAAGTTCGTCCTCTGAATCTGATACCTCAATCATAAGCTCTCCCTACTCCTCCCTCTCTTCCTCAAGTCGAAATTGGTCTATCTCCTCCTTAAGTGATAGGTGCAAGAAAGCTGTTTCTTCTCTCGAACTGCTTCTTCACGGGAGAACGATGGGAGGGCAGCTCGACCTACACAGTACCTTCTCGGGTTAAGAATCCGAGCAATGAAACATCAATCCAAGCCAGCTGAGGATCACCAGCCCTGATCACGTTGCCCACGTCTTGAAACTTATCGGACAAGGGCTTGAAGTCCAAGATAAGATGGACAGCTCTCACTTGTTTGTCCTCGCTCACAAACAACTCAAAACTCAGCACCCTGTTGAGATCTAGAACATTGACAAAGTTAAGATTGGGGTCACATATCTTTTATTTGAAGGGAAAAAAAAACAATTAGAAAGGCGAGTCATCAGTTAGAGGGAAACAATCTACTAAAGGAATGAAGAAAGAAGCAAACTAAAAAACTAATTCCCATGTTAAAGGACCTAAACCTAGGGTACCCCACCTAGTGCTCTCTCTTGAGTTGGGTTATGAAGACCGTCATGCCATTCACCCAAGATTATCAGAAAGTCATCTTTCGTGTCCTAGTTTGATTTGGGGAGACACGAGATAAGCCTAACTTTAGAAGACCTAGACTTAAGATAGTAGCTAGAGCTTGCAAGCAGATGGCACCCATACATCCAGACAACATCGTGCCAGGTGAGGCCCAAATCCATTTACTCATTGAGAGTGTCTACACTAACTAAGACTCTAAACAAGTTGGGCGCACATTGATGAGGCAAATCCTATGGGCGATCAGGTAATCCCTAGTCACTTTATCCATGAAAAGCCTCATTCCCTTTTCTATAAAGGCAATCATGGGAATAATGACCTCCCCCTCACTTTTGAGGGTATGCCACTCACCCAAAGGCAATATCGCAAGGAGACACCCTAGGGAATATGATACAGGGCCCTAAACCCCTCCATACTAGCGGGGTATCTATTAAGTGAGCAAACCTACCTATTTAAACAGGCTAAGGTGAAGGGAAAGAACTTTTTTGAAGAAAGAAATAGAAAATAGAAGGTCGAGGAGATTAGCTGAGGAGAAAAGAAGCTAAGAATAGGATTGGGATAAATAGGGAACTTACGAAAATAATGACTGGAATCACCTCAAGAGCTTCTTGAAAGTGTGAAGATTTAGAAAATGGAAGAAATAAATCCTCCAAGCGCCTTATATAGGAGGTAGAGTTGAGCGAGAGTTACCCGCCCAAATTTCGAGGGAAAATACCAGCCATAAGATCTCCATCTCACCGTAGGACATGGGGGACAAGGCACCGCATAGAGCATTTAATGAGACGTTATGGACTCCGAAACGTCAGAAACAGTTACAGGCATGCGAAGTGACATACTCACGTGGGAAAATCAAAGAAGCATGTGAAGCCAATCACCTAGGATCAAACCCCATTTTTCTCCTCGAACAAGAGGGAAAAAACTATAGTAGTGTATGTGGGATACAAAAA
Source organism: Quercus suber (assembly GCF_002906115.3). Taxonomy (NCBI): domain Eukaryota; kingdom Viridiplantae; phylum Streptophyta; class Magnoliopsida; order Fagales; family Fagaceae; genus Quercus; species Quercus suber. Next base: position 1,792,957 of record NW_027069526.1, on the reverse strand, counting down.
TTTAATAAGGTAATAGTGCCATGTCATATCCGAGGCCGAAGGGCCATTCATTTCCAGGAGTCGATACCCTCGACGCAAGGCCAAGGAAGCAAGCCTTGGCCCTAATGGCACATTACCAGAGGAGGTCAACCGTAGAGGAAGAGCTTAGAGAAGAGTTAGTCCTAACGTTCTGAAGGGATGGTAGCTCACCACATTTAATGCACCACCAAACCTCCTGGCGACATTATGTGGAGAAGACCCCTGAAATGTTGTCTTGGTTGCCGCAACTCACAGAAGATTTGGAAGGCATTGTTTGATGGGACAAGCACTCGAGTAATGGCCTAAATGATCAACAAATGGAGGGCTAAGATCAACTGAAAGAAGCTATATAATGTAAGAGATCCTCTTAAAATGGGAGGTTCATGAAGGATCCTAGGAGAAAATACTGTAGCAAATCGTTCTTGAGATCAAACTAATATAAATATTTGTCCTCAGACCGTGCTAAGGACTAGTATTCTTCATTATTCCTTTTCTTTTTCTTCTTCTTCAAATTGCTAGGTTATTTGATTCAAGTTCCCGCCTCTACAAATTCATCGTATTACGTCAACTCATTTTTGGCACGTACAGTGTATATCCAAAATAATATAATGAAATTGATAGTTCATTAAAGAATAAAACTGAAGTCTCTATCCAAAAAATATATGAAGTGGAATATGGTTATTATTTTTTATACAAGATAGAAATTCTACTCTAACTTAATCACTACAATAAAATTTGGCTATTTTTAACAGTTGAAACCGTCGAAAAATGTATTAGAAACCGTTAGAAAAACATTTTTTTGACAGTTAAAATGACTGTCAAGAACCATCAATAAATACCATGTCGAGCATATTTTTCTACGACCTATGCAACCGTTGAAAAAAGTCCTATACCTTTATCGACGGTTACTAAACTTTGAAGTATTATTGAAATTTGTTGAAACATATTCTCATAAATGTAGATTAAAGTGTGCTTATTACTTTTATCCACAACCACTCAACCGTGGGTAGAGTGTATCTTGAAATAATTTTCAACCATTTGTAATCATTGAATTAAGTATTTTCTTTTAAAAATAAAAAAGAAATTTGGATGTGCTCTTTCACATTGATCAAAATATAATCCAAATTGAAAATTTTAAATACATTCTCATCCAGTCACAACGCTCAACACTTTGCTAACAATGTTTGACAGTGCTATATACAAACAAAAAATAGAGTTCAAAAAGAGGGACAATAAATATTTAAACCAAGATTATTTATTAGCTGAAACAAATAATATTGCATAAATATACAGAGAGAGAGAGAGAGAGAGAGAGAGAGAGAGAGAAGGTGTCAAATTCTAAATGTTGAATTGGTAATAAGTACAAGTGCAGCCACCACACCTTTAGTAAGTACATAGGATAAGGTTTCACAAATTTGCTGACAAAGCTTGCAGCTCACCAGAAACTCTTTCTTTTGGTAGTAACTTTCCCAAGATACCACCTGATAAATTGTATCAGAATGCCCACAGTTGGTTTAAAGCTTCAAAGAGAATGACTCCTAACCATTGTTTCTTGATAGATCATGACCAATAAAGAGGCAATTACAAATGGAATTTGATAAATAAATTCAGATATAACAGTTAGATCAGATCCAAACTCAAGGGATCTTGCATTCTAATGATATGGTCAAAATCATTTATTTCATTTTGGTATAAGGTTGGCACGCATTTAGATGAAACTATGATAATTTCATACAATTACTGATTTGAACCAACGAAATACATTGAGGCTATGTAGCTGGATATAATAACTCAGAGGGTTTGTGCAGGATAGGAAGCTGTTTCCTTGTGAGTATGAGGTTGGTGTGGGGAAGTCAAATTAAAATATAGTTATAGTCTACATCCGCCTAAATTGTAATTATTGTGGACTGGACTTTCTCTTCATTAAGAAAATTGGGTATTAATAAAGTAAATATAGGAAAAGAGGGCTCTTTTGACTAACAGTAATTATTGATTTTTTTTTTTTTTTTTTTTTTTTTAAGTTTGTCCTAATTTGTTGGTTTGTCAAAAGACAATATTAGTGCTGGCTACCGTACTTGACCAGAACTTACATTTATTCAATTGCTGTGCAAGGGATGATCTTGGGTTAAAATGACATTCTACTCATCCATAGTATAAAAAGCCATCCTACCATTTTGTGCGTTTCCAATATCATCATTAACCTGCCATCATCAAATTCCATGGTACAATATCTCTTTCAGGCATTTCATTGAATAGTTACGTGCCTTAGGCATAAATGATTCATATAATTCAAACAAATTACAAACAACAAACAAATACTGATGGGCTAAAATTCAATGTGCCAGAAGTTTAATTGTCTAAAAAAATAAACCAGACCTTAACTGCTTAAACATGTATTGGCAAAGCCAAGCCACCACCGAAAAACCAAAATAGACGTGTCCTTGTATTTGAAGCTTGCAATTTTAATCACATCAAAGAAACAAAGGGTACTTAAAGCTTAAGAATTTAATCCATCACATGTCCATTGGATCCTTTAGCAGAAAAGTCATTGGGGTATTTCACCAAAAATGTCTAAAGCATAGAGGATTCATAAGCTGAGCATTTTCAATCGAGCACTTTTAGGGCCAAACTAAATAAATCAAAGTTCAAGTATTTAACAATCCAAATCCAAATGCATACCCAAATAATTAACCGTGCCTAAGTCCAAAATCAAACAAACTAAGCCTAAACTCAGTACATCACACACCTAAAATAAATAAATCAAAGCAAATTTGGAAGATCCACATACTTACTATCGATATCAACAAGTGCTACACTTGCAGATTAATCTAAATGTATATTGAGTGGGGTGTCTCTATCGCTAGTGAAAGTTGGGCGCTCTCAACTTCTCCTAGGCGGTAGAATTTCGGGTTCCTTCTTTCTTGAAGGCTCTTCTGTTCCCTTAGGTAATGTGTGTTTTATATATAGGGCTTGTGGGTTCTCTTTTCCTTTGGGGTTTGGGAAACACATCTCTCCTTCTCTACCATGGAAGATATAACAAAAGGTTGGAACCGGCTATCCCTCTCTGACCAAGAGGGTAGTGGCTTCCATCTACGCAAAGAATTGGCTTCTGAAGAATTTATTCTTGCGGCAAAGTTTTTTACAAAAAGGGTTTTAAACACTAAATCGGTGGCTAGAACTTTTAATCAATTATGGAGATCGAGAAATGACTTAGGGTACGTTTGGTACATTGAATAGAGATTACGACATGAATTGTAATCTTTATTACTCGTAATAAAGTATGTTGTAATGTAATAACTAAACATATTCATTAGTTTGGTTGTGAGCTATAACATTAGAATAAAACTTAACATTTATTTTAGAAAATATTTTATTCATACAATTATATCTCCTTAAAAAATATTATTTTTAAATTTAAGAGAGATATGTGTTATTCTTTTATGATTTTTTATTTTTATAATTGTTAGATGTATATGGAAAGTTTGTTTATTTGGAAATATATTAAGTTTTGAAATTATTGCACTTACTAAGGAATAGCTAATACAACATTTTAAAGAGGAATAGTTATTCCTCATTTTGAAGAATAGTTATTCATAAGGAATTACTATTCCTTGTAATAAAAACATAACCAAACTAAAGAATAACTAAACTATAGGAATAACTATTACATTACAGTGCCTATTACAACCTACCAAACATGACGTTAGTTTTGGGCGATAACATTGTTCTTTTCATTTTTGATAACAATATAAGAATGGATCGAGTAATTGCAAATGAGCCTTAGAGTCTTGACAAACACTTGGTGGTGCTTCTAAGGACACGCATATACATGACTTAGCTTTTAACCAAGCAGCATTCTAGGTTTAAGTTCATAACATTCCTATCAGGTTCATGAACAGAGAGGTTGCTAAAGGTATCTATTCTAAGGAAAAAAATTGGTATTTGCCCTTTTTAAAAAAACAATCCAGCATTTTGACCTCTTTCTCAAATTAATTAAGGAAATGCTCTTCTTTTGAAAATCGATTTTCTCAAAATCGAGTTAAGCTCTATAGCAGCATTTTTAAGGAGCCTATAGTGATGTTTTAAAAACCTATAGTGGCGTTTTGTAACTCGATTTTCATAAAGTCGAGTTATAGGTAAAAAAAAAAAAAAATTTGCATGTAACTCGACTTCATAGAGATCGAGTTACAAAATGCCACTATAGGTCCTTAAAATGTCACTATAGACCCCTTAAAAACGCCACTATAGGGCTCCAGAATTTTTTTTTTTATAACTCGATTTTAAAAAAATTGAGTTTCAAAACAGAAAATGGAGCAAAATACTTGATTTTTTTTTTTTGAAAGGGGCATTTGCCCATTTTCTCCTCTATTCTAATATTGGAAAGCTATGCAAGTCTGATGATTTGAAAAGGGATGGGGGAGATTTTATGTGAGTTCGAGTTATCATTAACATATCAAAATAAGAGATGCTACGTCTACAACATTTTTATAACAAATCACAGGTGGTTAGTTGTTATTAGTTCAAATTTGAAACTAACACTAAAATTACATTTTTGCCCCAACAATAATAACCAGTAACAACTTGCCACTTAAATTTTGTTGTAAAAATGTTATAGACATATCATTTCTCTATCAAAATCAGTGTGTTGTGGTAGAATTATTTCTTTGGAAGATGGAAACGAAAAGTGGATATCTTTTAAATATGAACGGCTGCCGAACCTATGTAATTGGTGTGCTATATCTATTTTTTTATTATTCACGTATGATAGACTTATAGGTTTTGCGTTTCCTAACCACTAATGCTCATGTTTCTATATTGATTCTTCTCAAAGTTTTGTTATGGATACCATTTTCATTTTCCTATTTGCATTAGCATATACTTTTTTTTTTCTTTTTTTTTTGGGAGAAACACATGTTTTATTTGGTTATTATATAAATATGACTTTCAGGTATGTGACAAGTAGGCGAAGGGGAAAAATAAAAGATATAGGACATGAATTTGAAGTGTAAAGGGTCATAAGTTCTGTAAAGCCAAATAGAAAAAGGATGACCATTGCTTTTTCTCGAGAACAAAGCAACGAATTAGTTTTGTGTATCTATACAAGTTGGAAAGGCAAGTGTATGGCCGTCCATAGTCATACATTGTGGTGTTTTTAGGGCCAAAAAAAAAAAAAAAAAAGAAATATTAGGCTCCTTCAACGTGGTTTGAAGCTGTCTTGTATACTATATGAACGAAAAGTTGTTTGGTTTTTATGGTAGTCCCTACTGGAGCTTCATCTCTTCATGAAACTTGGAGATGAACTCCCATGTGTAATTTCTATTATTTAATTTTCTGAAATTAAAGGTGAGAGGACAGGATATACTTTAACTTCCATGGTAGACAAGACAACCGCTGCTTCTAGAGGCATCCTCAAAGATCATTTTGGACCAACCTCTGATTTGGTAAAGGTAAACTCTTAAGAAAAATAATTGAGAAGTGATGGTAAGTATTTTCTTTTTCTTGCATTAAACGTGCTGAAGTTATTCCAAACCAAAAGGTTTAGGGAGCTGCATCTTCAAAATTACATAAAACTAACACTTCTACTTGTTTCGATCGAAAACATTGTGTAAATATAATTTTCTGTATTTTTTAGTGTTTGGTAACATTAGAATAAATGAGTCAAAAGAAAACTATCTTTAGTCAACATAAAAGAGTATGGCTTATTTTAAGATATCGTTTTTCACTAATTTTTTTTAAAAAACAACTTTATCTCACAACAAGCAAAATACGAAAAGTTATGAGATTGTTTTTCAACTCATTAAAAGTTACTACCAAACATAGGAAAATAAAATTGTTTTATGGAAAATGTTTTTTTAAAAATGACTCATTTTCTAAAAAACATCATTGTTGAAACAAATAAAGAACTGACAAGGTCTCATATTATCAAATAAGAAAATTCGGAGTTCAAATACTGTCTATACTAAAAACTAGCTAATGTTTTAGCCTGTAAATAAAGAGCAACTATCATGAAAATACCATAAGCTAAAATTCAATCTTATTTATTAAAAGAGAAAATTTTGAAAGCAGTCAGTTTTTAACCTATCTTATACACATTTATTATACTTCTAAAATATATTCTATAATTGCCCACTACTACACCCAGCTCTCAATTTTTTTTTTTTTTTTTTTTTGGGGGTGGGGGGGGGGGGGGGGATTATAAAAGCCACATTCATTCTATAATAATGGCCTTGGAGCCCACCATTAGGTCTCAAAAGTGAGATTGCACTATACAAAACCAATAATACTAAACAAGTGCGCTTTACAGGATTGCGCTTTCGTCACTCACTAAACTTAGGACCCAAGATTGCTCTCTTAATACGGCTGGCCCCCAAGACAGCCGAAAGTGAAAACTGCTCGTCTAAGAAAACACTTCATTTCTCAACAGCTCCAATGCCACCATTGCCCCTTACAAAAACACCTTTTGCTTCTTTTTTGAAATCCATAGTGTACCATTTTGGTAAATTTCTCAGAAAGAAAAAGAAAAATCAATAGAGTATCAAGCGCCTTCCATAAAAACCACCCAAGTTCAGTCTATGTGATGCAAAATCTTCAAATAATTTATAACATCCCACCCTACCTCCTGCTTCCTAGGCCTCTCCCTTCAAAGAACAGTTCATCATCACATTATACTAATACTAAGCAACATTTTAATGTCCCGCTGGAGCTTGGCAAAGAAGCTACACCACGCTAAGAAAGCGTGGAAGAGCTTCACCATCACACTCCAATCCAAATTCCACAAGCTCAAGATCTCCAAAACCATAAAAACCACCACTCACCGCCTCCTTGCCATGCGTTGCTTCCGCTTCCTTTTCAAACGACACCCTCTCACCAAACCCTCCTATAGATACAGCCAACATTACTACCACCACAACCAGCCTCAAAAGAACTTTTCTGCTATACACATAGACGAGCTCTTTGATGAACCTGTGACAGTGTATACCAAGAATATGCATGCTCATGCTGAAACAAGCAAAGGTAAAAAAGTGCTCGACGAGAAGGTTTTACCAACAAATACCAATAATATTAATAGTGTTGAGGATGCCTGGAAGGTGGTGGTTGCTTCATCACCGCATCTCCGAGTGGATGAAAGGGCAGAGGAGTTCATCTCCAAGTTTCATGAAGAGATGAAGCTCCAGAAGGAAAGGTCAAATCTTGAGTTTCAGGAGATGTTAGCCCGCAGTGCCTAAAATTAAATTTTTCATTCTTTCTTTTTTTTTTTTTTTTTTTTTTTTTTTTTTGTTACTTTCATATTTTCTTCTATCTTTCAATACAGAATATGAAAGTTATAACAGGTACTTGATGGTTTGAGGTTTTCTCCCTTTTTTTTTTTTTCACCCTGTGGGGTGGAGTGAAAACAATGATTTTGCAATGAGTATGATTATGAAAGTGTATAGCAACCCTGAGTTGTCTAGGGCTTCTTGTGTATTCTCGCCAATGATTCTTTTCATGTGGCTTTTTGAATTTGGTGATTTGATACATACATATGGGGAGTGATTTGTTTAATTAGTGTGGAAAATAAACCAAAGTTGTTTGTATTTGAAGAACTTGCAATGCAATCATAAAAGTTTGTAATGATTACCTGGCAAAGGCTTAAGAGTTCAGTGTATTTTACATTTGCACCTGCCTTTTTCAAACCAACGTCTGTAACCCTGAAATTAAGAAATACGGGATTCAAACAAAGTGACCACTTCAATTAAGGCCCCTAAACACTGAATTTCACAATTAATCAGTTCTATTAAGAGAGAAAACTAATTAGTCCATGTTAATGATGATAAACACAAAGAATCTTAAAAAATTACTAAGAATCATACAGAAAAATGAAGTAAATATTGGAACTCAAGAATAGAAAATAATCTTACAACTTACGTTATCATTTACTCATTGGTTGATTTAATGAGTGGATATATCTGTAGTTTCAAGTATAAGAACTACTGCCAACGGACTAGTAGCCTGATTGGCATCTACCCCCATCCTATAAGGGATAGCCATGCCAGAACTCCAACTAATTGTCATGCTGGAAGCTCCCTTAAAGATTTTGCAGAAGACATTTTCCTAAGAACATTTAAGCCAACATATAATCCCCTATTAAACGGGTTGTTTCTCCAAAACCAACTACTCCCTAACCCCCACAAAGAAAAGCTGTGCTTTACAACATTTCTTTCACTTATTCTATTTTTCGGTTTAGTATTTCATTAACAAACGTAGACTGTTGTAACTTCTTTTCCCACAAATTACATGAAGTTTTATTAACATTAATGAGTCCATGAAAATACAGAATGTGCTCCCTATGATTTCCTCCTACATATATGCACATTAAACAAAAATCATAACAAATAGTTCAAAAAGCCCCAACAACAGCAGATTTAGGAAATGATATCAAGTCTGCTTTGACAATATCCTAAATTAAGTTTTCCCAGCTCATAGAATCCAGCTAAAAGGCAAGTTTGAGACAACATTAGTGCAGAAAATCCTTCATGGGATCATCATGATGTATTCTTTTCATCCGATATGCCTCCATCTCCTCAGCAGTAACCTACAAAAGGCATTACATGATGTAGAAGACACAATGGAAAAGAAATTAACCAGATCCAAGACTTCACAAGTAATGGCCTTAACAACAGTTGAATGATAATAAGGATACCTCATCATTCCATCTCACATTATACTTGCGCTTTCTTTCATCCTTCTCTTCCTTCTTCCTTTCGTCCTCCTGGCCAAACATTACATGCATAAGCAATAGCAATACATACAAAACCAATCATATCTCTAGTAAAAATTATGCAAACAATAATTTATATCTTCAATAATATTTTAAAAAATTGGAAGCAGAAGTAGAAAAGATCAAAAAATCCCAAATTCACCTTTTTAAGGGCCTCAGTGAGTTGTTTTTGGTCAAGGAGCAAGTCATCAGGTACATCATTTCCCCAAGTAGCAAGCCTTTTCTCCTCTTCTGGAACAGGTGTCTCTGCATGCAAGTTGAAGATCAAATCAGAATGCGAATGTACGCAATCATATCAAAAACAAAAAGGAATTTACATAACTCATTAAGAAGTGTCCATGTACAGGTACAGGTAAGACATGGTGACATAAGTAATTTTTGAGAAATTTAACATGACATAGCAGTTACGACACCGGAACGACACAGGTATGGCACCCCAAATAAAGTGTTTGTGCTTCCCAGAATATAAACAAGTACAATCACTAAAGCACAGAGATTAAAATAAAGGACTGAAACTTGTGTTGAAATTTGGATTCCAATGAGAAACCAGTAGAATCATGTGGACTTTGATGAAATATAGGAAACGTCCAAAATCAGCAAATGAAAAAAATGTGAACTTTGTCAAGATAAATTTTGCACATAGAAAAAGTGAACATATATTCTAAAATTACAAATTAAAGGTTCTAACCTTCAGATGCTGCTTTACGATCAACGTTAGCCTTCATTAGGTCCGCTGCAGCTTCAGCAGCCTCAATTCCAGCTGCACCAGTGCAATAACTGTTCCGTATTGTTTGCTTACAGCACTTGTAACCCCACTGATGATCCTTCCACCATGAACCCCAAACACTTGTGTGGTTATTAATATACACATCCTCCTCATACTTACTTTTAGGAAGAGAAGTCTCCTTCAAAAATAAACCAAGAAATAAATAAGTTAAAATCCTCCTTTTGCATGCATCCAATATTAAAAACTGAAAAAAAAAGTAGAGAAAAAACAACATAGAAAATGCTTCACCATTCTGTCCATTCAAAGTTCAAATGAGCTAGAACTGAATGGTCAGGTAAAATTGACAATTAGTAGAAAGTGTGATTCAAAGCGAAATATTATTGTATCTCTTTGCATATCTATTCAGGGCAAGAACACTGGTAAATATATAAATTTTGAAGGTCAGACGCCATGTGATAAAGGTTACAATTATTAATGTTCTTCAAAAGGAAGATACACTCTATAATCATTATAGGAAAAAAGCAATTGTACATACGTCCCACATTCTCCAGCAATTTCAAAAACCTGTTTGTAAGTCTTTCCACTCATTGTAAGTACTAAAAACAGCAATTAAAAGCTCAGAAAGTTTCAAACCCAATCCAGTTTCCTCAACCTCATCCTGACTCTATAAGGACAAATCAATTCCATGTTTTGTGAAAGTTCATTTCCCACGTCTTCAGCAATCCTCTCTTTTTTTCCCTTTTTACTCAAAAAAGTGATTTCATTGAAATTATCGACCAGTCCCAAAACTTAAAATTGTTACAAATGACAGGACAAATTGAAAGACAATAAAATTGTTAGTACGAGTCACCTTTTATAAAAAATAAATAAAATAAAAAAATGAAAAAGGGAAACAAATTCTTGAATGTCTAATGCTATTTCACCCTAGATAGTGCTATATGATCAACAATTTCTACAAGCCAATCCTATGGGGATGAATTAAAGTTTTACTGAATTAAATTATAAAAGAAGATTTCAAAATATAATGCAGCTTGCCAGCATTATCATATTCAACTCTGCCAAATTTTTCAAAACAAGACAAATTTTTTAAGAATGTGTTTAACAGAATGTAATACCAGGCCTTTTATAACTCTCCCAGCACGATCATATTCAACTTGTCTCTCAGTCTGTCCCATAAGAAGTTCCCTTGGGAGTTTAGCATCAGTTGCAGCATTGCCATACTTCTCCATAACGGCATCTTTCATTTGTAATTTCAATTTCTCCCTAATGATCTTATAATTTTTGTAGAGCAATTCAGCTTGCGATGGAGCTGCCTGCATGTGAATATCTTGACCTTTCTCAAATGCCTCCCAGGCATGTATATTGAGTTGCTTGAACTCCATAGCTTGCCCGCTAACTCTGTATTGGTTATCTCCCTGTAATATAACCGTCAACAAATCAAAATCATGTGACATTTAACACATAGACAACTACAAAATATTTCAAAATAACGTCCACAATATCCCTAGTCACTCACTCCATAAAACTTCTCATTCGGGTCAGCATCGGGAAGAGGATCTTCACGCATGGACCGAGTTTTGGGATCATAATACGCAGAGTTGACATCAAGGTTCAGAAGATATTTTGCTATGTCCTCCCGAATACGCAAATTTCTGAAATAAAAGGACAGAATAAAAACAATGATGCAAAATTATTATTGTAAAGGAATGCTATGCCAGTGGACAGAATATGTTTCCAATTTAACAACAAACAAATATCTAAGACGGTAAACTGAAGAAAACACACCTGACAGTTCCAGTGCTTCCACCACCTGTAGTACGAACACGCTTCTCAACCTTTGCAAAGTCCATCTGTTTACTTTCATCAACCTTGGCCTCGTCAACTTTCAAAGCATCTTCATCTTCATCTTCATCACTAACATTACCTTCCCCATTCCCCTTATTGTTTTTCTCCTCTAATTTCTTCAGCTGCTTTTCTTTTAGGTACTTCCTTCGGGCCTCATCCCTTGCCTCATATCTCTCAATGACGCGAGCATAAGTTGCTGCATCATAACCATTCCATCGGTCCCGTTTGCCATCATAATCCAATTCAAAAGTCTCTATCTTTTCATCAGGTGCAATGTGCATGTTAGTCCATTTTGCTCCTTTCTTGCGTGGCCTCTCCATGCATAACTTCACATTATGTGTCATTGCCCCACAGCTGTAGCGAGAAAATGAAAAATCCACATCCTTCATGAATCACAGCTTTACCGCATTACATGATACAGAATACCAGTGAAACAGGTCATAAAGAGAGGAAAATTTTCCTTCTGTCGTCAAATTTAGTATCATAAAATCATACGCCATAAATAATTTAAACTTTCTTCCTTAATATAGTAAATGACAACAGGAATAAAAGAAAAGCTACAAAATTACAACATCTCATTTCCCGATATGTATTCACAGTTCTAGATATCAAGTAAATATTAGGACATAGAGACTACCATGTAGGCTTTTCAAAGTTTAATGATGCAAAAGCAAGAAAGCCCTAAGCAGTACTCTCTTGTGTGTTCCTATATTTCATAGAGGCCTTATTTTAACTGATATGGGGCTAAAGTACATTTAACTGAAGCTATAAGCAAATCAAAATGGAGAAAAAAAAATCATTGAAGTCATGTTGTTCAATAACCAAGGTGACTAAGCTTTGTACTATATTACTTGTTCAAACAAATTACTATTACATGTCAGATGACTCATATTTTAGTTCAAAGTAGATAAATTTACTCTAAATGCCCTCAAAATAATGAATTTGTTCTCTGGCTTTGTATGTCTGAGTTTGCGTTTGGCATAACAATGAATGTGTTCTCTAGTTCTGTACATCTTATACTTGGGGGAGTATAGAACAGGGGACCACAAAGTAGAGATAAGATGATCACAAGATTGTACTATATTATAATATTGCCTTTAGGAGTTCGAGTTCAAGAGAAAACAGTAGTTTAGCACCTCTTGGGGTGCCAGGGAACTGAGGTTTGTAGCCCACTAGCCCGTCCCCCTATTTTACCTATCAAAAACATATATTTCCCTTACAAGAAAAACAGAGGAAAGGTAAAACTTAGGATGATAAGATGATTATGACTCCGCTTAGTACTAGTTACCAAAGGCTACTTAATGCCCAAGGGCAGTAAGTGCTCTGGCAACACCTCAAAAAATACAACCTCAATTTGTATTTTCATCTAATGCCCATGAGAGTCATGAGCAATGGAGACCTATAGTGCTACAGACAGGTTCCCCCAGTCATTATCACTATTACACTATCAATAAACTTTTCATGCCCAATACTGAAAGCATTTTTCCATATCTCAGTCAAGAATGTAAAATTCCTTAGTGCAACCAACATGAACTTGGAAACAGTACATGCAAGGTCCACTTACTTTTCACATGCTCCCTTCCTGTATTTATCTGCCTGAAATATTTTTGCACCTCTATCATACCAGGATTTTGTATAATTTGGATCCGATTTCCATTTCCTTTGATGTTTTAAACTCTAACAAAGAAAAAGGTAGAAAATCCTTGATGAGAATAGTGCCTTTATATGTGTGAGAAGGGTTGTATTGAACTAAATATGTGTGAAGCTTACTGGTCTCTCGGCATTAAGATACCAAGGTGCAGACGACATATACTGAGGAATGTGAGGGTTAATCTCTTTCCCATCTTCATCAACCTCTGCTGGCGCAAGCCCAGCTTTACGCGCTTCCTCCAATTCAAGCTGCTTCCGATGATCCTCTCTAGATTTGAAAGCCACTGCAACACCCAGGAAGTAAAACAGATTAACCAAAGATAGATATTCATGATAGAAACAGTCACCAAAAGGTCAAAATAACAAGGGCAGCCACTGCAGTTTACCATAAATGACCTGTACTCCTCATGTTCAATGTTTCTAACTTCAAACTTAAGACACTACTACAACTACAGTACATAAACATCCCTTCAAATGAAAATCTACCATTTCAGTGAATTATCATATTATTAAATTATTTTGACAACTTCAGCATAAAATTTTCAGACCTGTTTTACATGGGTTACATGAAGATGGAAAAAAGGCTTCAAGTGTAGTCCAAATATTCATAGCAAGTACAACTATTAGCTTCAGCCACTCAATAAACAACAGCAAATACAAATCCATGTGCTATTTTTTTTTTTTTTTTAACCCTTCAGAAATGAGAGCAAATTATACTTTTTCTCTAATTAACTAAAGAAAAATTTGAATACCCACATGATAAAAAAAAAAAATTTAATTAAATCATATTGAATTTGAATTACACAGACAGAGAAACAATAAATCAAGCAGATACCCACATGACAAAAACTTAGTACTGGGGAAAATTTAAATTATTCTTAACACATTGATACATGTGCAATAAGGGAAGATTGGAGAAAATGAATTACCTGATGCAGTTGCCATGTTTGAATGTAGGATGAGAAGAACAAAGTACGTTCGATTCAGAGCCCTAACCTGCTGGTAGAAACAGATACATAACATTAGAATTTCGTAAGTGGTCTGGTTTTATAGTGGGAATGGTGGCATGTGTTCCTCTACAGACGTACCGAATTTTCTGGAAAGGCCATTGGGTAGTGAGGATCACATGCGAGCGCGTTCATAATGAATTGTGGACTCATGAATTATTTAAACGACAATGAACCGTCGTCGTTTCCAATTATTCATTTAATTGGAAATGAGCCTAGCTGAGTTGAGCCGCCGAGTATTAATAGTTTAAAATTGGCCATTTTAATTTTATTTTGAATATAAGCTAAGTTTATTACTAAACTAAAACATATGCTCAAGTCTACTTCATTTTCAGATCTCAAAAAAAAAAAGTCTACTTCATTTTCTTTCTCAAAAAAAAAAAAAAGTTTATATGTGTAAAGCTCTCTCCTGGAGAGTTGAACTCCGACTCTTGCCCCCACACCCCGTAAGCACTTATACTTGTGGAGTAACTATCGTACCAAGGATGTATGGTGGTTACTTCATTTTCTTGCTAAACAAACTCAAACTTGTTACAATTAATTATTCTTTTTCCATATATATAGCAAATACTGCAATAAATGTTTTTCTCCTCTTGACAAAGATGTGTTAATAATTTTTAACTAAATTACAATTGAAATTATATTATTTAAGTTGATTAAATAAAATGATTTTTGTTTATCTATCTATACTATATATAAGAGGATTTCTCTCTTTCAACTAGACTTTTATGTGATTCAAAAATACCCTTATTAATGAATTGTAACTTTATTTAGAATTAGGGTCATAAATGTCAAATAACAAATTTTATTTTGAATTAAAAAATAGAACTCATAAAATTTAAGATTTTTTTCTTTCACATTCAAAAAATAAATTATAGTTATGACTTATCTCTAAAGCTTATCATTTTTATTTGTTTGAAAAATTAAAAAATATATTCCTAAATTATAATAGATGTAAATTATTAACTTTTATCCAAAAAAATAGAAGAACACATGCATAAGCGAGTGCTCAGAGACTAGTACTATATATAAAAGGATCCCCCTCTTTCAATTAGACTTTTATGTGGTTCAAAAATACCCTCATTAATGAAGGTGTCTTCATTTAAAAATATGGTCATAAATGCCAAATAACAAATTTCATTTTGAATTCAAAAAGAGAATTCCTAAAATTTAAGATTTTTTTCCCTTCACTTTCAAAAAAGAAATTACAATTACTGCTCATCTCTAAAATTTATCTTTTTTATTTGTTTGAAAAAAATATATATATTTCTAAATTATAATAAATGCAAATTATTAACTGATGGGGATAAGAAACAAGTATATCTCGTCCTTGAGTTGTTGTCCAAATCATATAAGAAACTACAAAAATTAGGTCATCTCTAGTTCATCCAAGATGTTTTCCAACTCCAGAAAGGTCGTCCATCATGAGGAGGTCGTCCAATCTAAGAAGGTCGTCTAGCATAGAAACACCTGGACGATCCCTCAACACTTAGAAAATCTTCGGAATGAATTTATACACAAAAGCTTATAATTCAAACCACGTTCTATTGTTTCAAAGAATGAGTGAAATCCTCACTTTAACTTATCACTAAACTCTTAACTTCTAATGGCAGTTATAGAAGATAAGATTAAGTCTTCTAACTTCTATAGCAATTGTAGAAGTTAGGTCTGAACCTTGTAACTTCCATACGGTTTGAGGAAGTTACCAATCAAGTAATCACTCCAAGGGACTCACTATATAAAGACTCATCCACATCAAACAAAAGTAAGTTTTTATGACTCCTCAAAAGTTGGAATTCTTGAGTTCTAGAAATAAATAAATAATTAATTAATTAATTAAAAAAAAAAAACTAAGTCTCAAAAGGTTCTTGGCTGATTCCCCCGGTCACCTTTTATTTGTGTTTTTTTCTTTTCAGGCCTTTCAAACAACAATTAATCTATTGGAGCCTGGAGCATTCATCCCACTGATTTTCTGTGCACCATCAGTTGGCGCCGTCTGTGGGAAAACTAAATTTGTGTTTTTACAATTTATCTTTCTTTGACTAAAAGGCTGTATGGTCGAACAAGATCAATGGCCACTAGGAGAGTATAAACGCTTACAGCCACCCTAATCGCGCTCACCAGTTAGCGCCATTGTGCAACCGCCTTCCTTCCAACAAATGCAATCCATGACAGCCACCATGGCAAGTTAACTCATTAGAATCAAGAGTTGACTCAAGAGATAAACCAGAGAAAGCAGTGTCATGAAAGGTACGTGGAAGGACAAGCTCAGAGTCAAGAAGTTAGAGAAGGAGAGAAAATGTGGAACATGAGAGCCACTCAAAGGGGACAACATCGCGTAAGGTGCCACATTTAGAAAGGGAAATGGATCAAATGAGGAGGGCTATGGATGAAATGAGGGAGAATATGAGAAGGACAAATCCTGTAGATGATTTAGTTCATCGAACCGATTCCCCTTTCGTAGCTTCCGTTAATAGTCATCCCCTACCTTCCAAGTTCAAGATGCCTTCATTGGATTCATATGATGGAACGCGTGACCCGTGTGACTACATTGCAACCTTTAAGACCACAATGCACCTTCAAGGAGTTCAAGATGAGATAATGTATAGGGCCTTCCCAACCACCCTTATGGGGGCTAGCACAGGTATGGTTCAGTAAAATACCTCTGAATGTTGTTGGTTCTTTCGAGGAGTTAGTAAGTTGTTTGTCAACAACTTTATTAGAGGGCAAAGGCATAAACGCTCCTCGTCTAGCCTGCTGACTATAGAACAAGGAGAAAATGAAAGCTTGTGGTCCTTCATCATTCGCTTCAATAGAGAAGCCCTGACAGTAGACAAGATGGATGATAAATTGATGTTGGTAGTCTTCCACAATGGAGTTAGTTCAGATTTGTTCATCCACAAGCTTTATGATCAAGAGCCACAAACCATAGCTAAATTCGTCCATTCAGCCTAAAACTTTATGAATACAGAGGATGTGACCATTGCCAAGAAGAGGAAGAGAGCAAAACGAATGGAAGCAGACTTCTCACATCATCTTGAACAAGGTCCTCATCCAAAAAAGGCCCGAATAGGAGAAAAGAAGGATAGAGACAGCAAAAAGACAATTTCGTCTTCAGGAAGAGGTTAGCATTACAAACCCTTGAATGTTCCACTTGATCAAGTGCTTATGTAGATCAAGGATGATCCATCCTTGAAGTGACCAGAGAAGATGAAGGGAGATCCTAACAAGTGCAATAAGAAAAAGTATTGCCGCTTTTACAGAGACCATGGGCATGACATAGATGAGTGCTATGCCTTGAAGCAGCAAATAGAGAATCTTATCAGGCAAGAAAAACTGAGGAATTTTTTGGATGAGATCATAAAGGCGAGAACTTGAAAGGAAATGTAGAAGAGCTATCACGGCCCCACTTAGAGAAATAAGAGTCATTGTAGAAGAAACTTTAGCAGGGCAGTGCTTTAAGTTAAAGAAAACCTACCTGAATGTGGTGTAGAACGTCCAACTTTTTGGACGACCACCAACGACGGGGAGGGGGGCAGATGAGCAGGCTATTACTTTTACAGACGAAGATGCTTGAAGGGTCATCATCACCCACATGACGATGCAATCTTCATAACTTTGCTCATTGCAGATTACACGACTAGAAAGGTGTTGATAAATAATGGAAGTTTAGCAGAAATCCTGTATTATTCCGCTTTCCAGCAAATGAGGCTTGGACAAGACAACTTCGTCCAATGAATTCTCCCTTCGTAGAATTTAGAGGAATGAAATACAACCAGTAGAAATTATTACTCTACCTATAGTGGTAGAAGTGTATCCACAATAGATAGCCAAAGAAGTAAACTTCCTCATCGTGGATTGCTCGTCTTCCTACAATGCCATCATTCGACTACTAACTCTGAATAGTTGGAAAGCAATGGCATCCACCTACCACCTATCTGTCAAGTTTCCAATAGATTATGGAATAGGGCAAGTACAAGAAGATCAGCAACCAGGGAATGCTACTTAGCTATGTTGGCCATGGACGAGTATGTGCAGACGATGAATATAGAGGAAAGAAGGGTTAATGCAGAGCCCACTAAAGAACTAGAACACATCCCTCTAGAAAAGGGTAATCCCGAGAAGCTTACCAAAATTGGAGCAAGTATAAAGGAGAAGACGAAGCAAGGCCTCGTCCAGTTCTTAAGAAAGAGCATTGATGTTTTCTTGCTATGTGAGTTAATGCTAGAAGACCCTGCTGTCATA